>NC_137064.1:17548091-17635591 GCF_032717465.1 Coenobita brevimanus | reverse complement strand
ACTTGCAATGGCTTTTTGGGTAACACAAAAAGAACATGAGTTTGGACCTTCTTGCGAAGATGCAACTGGGTAAACCACGTGCACCATTTACAACTGATATGGCTGTTCTTACATCTGTCTCAGTAGCTTTAATAGAACTCCCTATCAAATACATAATACCGCATTCCAAATCTGCACTTAATACTTCCCTCAGGCTCGTGATAAAAGGTAGCTATATATCCTCTTCGTGTCGTCCAAGCTGCCAAGAGAAAATGGTGTCATGAGTAAGGCGACACCATTAATTTATCCTTCATCAGCTACTATAACGTGGGGAGTCCTTAGATTTGCATCAGGGAACACTGATGGAAGTAGAACACTAACTTCTCCTTTCTCTAAAAGTCCGTAGAAAGACGATGACCTTGAGGACCTGAAAAGTCCTGAGTCATTTTGTCCATCTACCCAATCGACATCAACAATGAGAAATTTGCCATTGACGTCTGCCAGTGCCTGGACACACGCACACTCACATATCATGCAGCTGAAGTATTTTGAACCACTACTGGAAGGATATTAATTACAATATGCTTTCCACTGAACTATGCGATCCAGTTAAGAAAACCGTTTTTTTTTTTTTTCTTTTTTTTTGGGGGGATAACTGTGCTGAAGCGAGCCATCTCTGCAGTTACTTCAACAAACATGGGATGAGGCTGTGGCACACCTAATGTCTGACTTGGCTCGTATCTCTGACTTGTTTTTAATGCATCAGAAACTCAGTTTTTACACCTGTCAACCCAACACAGTCTTCCACAGAAGAACCCACTAATGTTTAATAATATCCAGTTCAATCCTGCATCATCCTTGAAAATGCTTGGGGTTTCATTCACTCGGGACTTATCTTGGAAAGATCATATTGGATCTCTTGTAAAATCTGCTTCCAAGAGATTAGGTGTGCTAAGCCGACTCTGTACCCTCTTTACCCCTGCACAGTTGTTGACTTCATACACGTGCTTTATTCACCCTTGTGTAGAGTACAACTCTCATGTGTGGGGAGGCTCCCCACATACAGGTCTTCTCAATAGAGTGAAGTCAAAGGCTTTTCGTCTTATCAATTCTCCTCCTTTTACTGGCTTCCTTCAACCTCTGTCTCTTCGCCGCACTGTTGCATCTTTATCTCTTTTCTATCGTTACTTCAATGGCCACTGCTCCTCTGAACTGTCTGCATGCATCCCTCCACCTCTATGACGGGTGCTACGCACCCATCTAGCAACAAACTCTCATTCCTTTTCTGTCCTATTCTCTAATGCAAGAGTTAACTGTTACTCCCAGTCCTTCACTTATGCAACAGGTCAACTCTGAAACTGTTTCCCTCTGTCTGTATTTCCTATTTCCTATGATTTCCAGTCTTTCAAATGCAGTGTGTTCAGGCATCTCGAAATGAACGGATCTTGAATTTGGTTCTCTTTTGTATTTTTTTGTTTTTTCTTGGAAGGAACGGTTTGTGGGCTCCTGACCTTTGGTTCCTTCTTTCTTGCATAAAAAAATATTCATTCTGGAGAACATCCCAAATAGCTTTGCATGTTTCTTTGACAATTACTGACACAGAGGTTTTTCCAACACAGAAACGTAAAGTCAAAGCTCGGATGATCCACGGTAGTCACAAACCTGAGAAAAGAATAATACCAATATTACTACCAAGTCGTCAAGCTGTAAGAATACATCCTCCACTGAAAACGTTTATCTAGACAGCTTTCATAGTGTCACTGCACCAGTCTTGGGGGGACACTGATCAGTGACTTACGCCCCACTACACAGCTTCCCCGGTTCCTATATGGCCACAAGATCGCTTACCTCTTCCCGTTATGCAGGCCGCTACCTGCTACCCTCCCCACGAGCCATGTGCAATGTGGCCGTACGCTTGGACTTCCCCTTGCCCCACTAGAGCTTCCCACACCTCTTCACCTTGCCCTGCCACTAAGTGACACATGAATGAATCCATCACACCCTGTACAAATAGCTTGCTCATTTTATTCACCTAAATCTTCTGGTTGTACCAGAATGACAGTGTTATATGGTGTGCGGGCGGTGAGAATATCAAGGCTTGTACGGTACATTATGATATACAATATTTCCCGCAAAAGGTTACTTTCACTCTCATTTGAGTACGTTTTCTATACATGATGCGAAAGATCACTTTTATAGTGGAGCTTGATTTTAACCCCTTCATGGCTATAGGTCCAGAATTTTATGTGCACCCATGGCCGACACCAGGGCTATTTTCTGAAGTTTCGGAAACTGTTTTTTTTTTTTCCTTGCCAAATTGAAGAGGAAGTTCAAACGCACCTAATAGTGGAAATCCCAGCTTCCTAGACCCATTCTGTGGCTTGCAATGGAGAGGGAATGTTGCAGAAATACTGGCCACGGAGGTGTATTGCCGCACTGTAACATCACACGTGTTATCATTTTTTTTTTTTTTTACCCCCAAAACAATGTGAATGGTGCTGAAATGTTGCGCATATATTTGATATGACGATATCGAATGAGTTCAGTACATAATATGTTAGGATAGGATATATATATATATATATATATATATATATATATATATATATACACACACACATATATATATATATATATATATATATATATATATATATATATATATATATATTATGAATAAATTTTCACATTTTTGATGTAAAATATGTTTATGGCAGTTTCGAGTTACTTTGCATGTTGGCATTGTGAGTATGGTTGGAAGAGGGAGTGAAAGGGTTGATCCTAAACGAGAAACTTGCAGGTCCCCCGAAGGTAGGCTCTCCCACGAGGGATAAAAGTGGAGGGTCAGGTGGATTAGCACCTGGTCAGCTCCGATAAAAGGTAGGGGAGTGGAGGCGCTTTTAGCCGCTCCCACACGACCTGCATGGCTAAAATAGAATCGTAATGCAGGTTCAAAACTAGGAATAAGTCAAATTATTAGGAACAGAGAGACAAAGCAGTATAAAATACGTATACAGACAGAAAAAACGTATTTTCCCCGTAACGCGTTTACGTTTCTCTATAATTTTACTTTGTTATTTTCACATAAGTTGCTGTCCGCGTGTCGTGAGTGTGGGAAAGTACCTTATATTTCTGCCTGGGTAAGGAAGAAGGTTAAAGCTATATGTTTGCCTACGCTTCACACGGTCAGAATACGATAAACTCGGAGTACCGCACGGTAACTGTGTGCGATATCATACGTCCTATGCACAATTATATTGCTTTCAGCGTGATTCTGCCATGACTGAGAGTAGTTAAAATTCATAAACAGGTAAAAAATACATGTATAACACTACAGGAACGTACATTGATGCTGGCAAGGCTGGCAGGGTACGGTGGAATGGGCGAGCTGTTTGTTGGGGCAACCTTCACACGGTCAAACCACGATAAAATCAGCATATCACACTGTAGCCTTGTAAGAACGCATTTTCCATACCCTATGCCTGTCCACTTACATTACAGAATCTGCAATAATTACCACTCTACAGTATCTAGGACAAAAAGATTGTAACAGGCATGTAAGGAAATACATTGGGGCCGGCATCTGAGAAATAAAGAACACAATAATTACTCACCCCAAGTGTATGATGCGATGACAGGAGTCAGTGCAGGCGAACATTTACCCATCTTGGCCCTCCCCTAGCAAGTCAAAAGTCATTACAGATAAGTCATTGTTTGGGAAACAGTCTTTGTACAAAAGTCACTTACAAAACATAATCTACTTTACATACTACCACTATCGTACACTTCTATATCTTACTTCATAAAACTAAACTACGTAATATACCCTAGCCTATATACACTGCACTCGTCCACACAGTCAGTACCTAGCAATGGCGGTGGTGGGGGATGATGCAGCGGCCCGTGAAGTGGTAGGGAGTTGCGAGGTAGCACGAGAGATGGTGCGGGGTGGTGAAGTTGCGCGTGCGGTGGTAGGATCACCACCGGATTAAGGGGGGGGGCCCAAGGGGCCCGGGCCCTGGGCCACCCACCAAGAGGGGGCCTCCCACCAGAGCAACTTGTGTTCATTTCATTTCGTGTTTATGCATTGCATATTACAGCACTGGATGAATAGTCCCCGTTCAGTATTTCCTAACTAAAAGTGTCCTATTTATATATTAGGATTTAGGTTACCAGTCTGTGGTGTATGCCATTGGGGGAGTTGGAAAGGGGGCCTCCCTTCCAAGCGGGCCCCGGGCCTCCCACATGCTTAATCCAGCCGTGGGTAGGATGTGGTGGTGAGGTGGTTCGGGGTGGGTGCACCTGCACTCCAGCCCTCCCTTCCTCCTTTCCCTCAATGAAGAGCCGCTTCATCCGTCTCCTTTTCGGTGGTGGTGGAGCTGTATGGCGAGGTGGTGGTGGCTCCTCCTCACTTTCTGAGGAAATGTCGCTGTCGTCCTCCTCGGTAGCAGGAGAGTGATACCACTCATCACCACTCTCATCACTATTCCCCACCATATTCTCCACCTTCAAGTCAGAGTCAGACCCATTTCCTGATGTCACTAACCAAGGAAAAACTGCCACTCTTCACCAGATTATTTAATTTTCGACATCGAAGTCGGTCATCTAAACTCCGTTCATTTTATGTGCCCTCATTGTCACTAAAAGGAAGGGAGAAATTATAACATTATTTTACTCACTTCTACAAGGAAGAGAGGCTGTAATATAGTCAAATAAAATAAAACAGTTGGTGGGTTGAGTCTACCATCTCGGTTTGAGGACGGTTATTATTCTTTCCGTCCTTAAATATCGATAAGTTTTATTTTACATCCATTTCATGTACTTGTCCATCAAAACAAAAGTAAAACATTGTTATGAGGCATATGTAACGATTCCTCGTTAAGAAATATTAGCAAGACGCGGCAGAAGATCGTACGTATGATCACGAACAATAGCAAACTCACGTGTGTCTACTGCCCCGGTGGACTTGATGTACAAAGATCATGAAAAACCGTTGAACAGAAAAATAAGCAATGCCTAGTCTGAAGTAATTTCTTGAAGTCTAGAGGAATACTCTGTTCAGGGTACACCAGTGGCGTGTTGTTTTGACTTTTTGTACGGTATTTTGGAGCCCTCGGCATCGTCGGATTTCGGTCGGCGGTCTCGTCTCTGTACGATTTCGGCTTTAAACATTGCACAATTTTCATCTGAAAAACTCTGCAGATTTTCTTCAGCATTGCGGAGATGAAGCATTGTACTTTTAGAAAGCTAAATTATATGGTTTTCAAACCAAAGGTGCAACTAGAGACTGTAATTATGTGAAGAATGCTGTCATACCCGATGTGCTTTCACGGCTTCTATAGTAGCGTTTTCCTGCATTTACCGCATGAAAGCATATCTAGGAAATTAGTATGACTACTAAAGAACAATATCATGAAGAACTTACGTCCGGTATATCAATAAATATCACGGGAGAGATTTTTAAAGATATGCGACTTCTGTGGTCTCTGCATGGGTAGCCCGACTTCTATATTGAACTAGCTGGCGATCAATGAGAACTCTTGAGTTAGTGACGGTTGGAAATGTTGCTCTCCCCCCCACGGAGAAACAGCTCCGCCCTGATCTCGGGGCTGGTGAGCGGCCTACAGGGACGGAGAGGGCGGCGCTGGGTGGGGGTCGGGGCAAGGAGAGAGGTGGAAGTCGGACGTCCACTCATCACGGAAGTGCATGGCGTATTGTTGTGTGAGGTGTATGGGAGTGTAGGGTAGATCAGTCTCAAGACGTTCAGAATGTTCGTTCACTTCCCAAAAAATTTTGCCGTATTTCATAGGCCACGCTCAAACGATGCCTGTGACCATTTATCGGCTAAACATCGTTCAACGCTGGCGGCCACAAGGGAGCTAATACCGTAATTTTCCTTGTCTTATGGTGTTTTCTGTAAAGAAGGCACATATTTGGCTAACTTCTTTCTTCACTACAGGAAACACGTTAAAATCTTTTTTTTTTTTTTTTTTTTTTTTTGCACAATATTTACTTTTACATATATTGCAGGGTCAGGCTCAATTTCTTTTTATATCAGCGTCATACTGTAATACAAAACCACTGTACAATACTTGCCCCAAAAGATCACTTTCACTTTTACTCCAAGACTTTATTTCAGCGCCATATGATACAAAACCACTGTAGTGTACTTGCCCAGGAAGATCACTTTCACTTTTCACTCCAACACTTTGTTCTGTATACTGGATGAATCATAACCATGGCACAGTTTTGGTCATAAAACTTATTTTCAGCACTGTAGTTTTCCATATGTTCTATAGCTTTCGTATACTTTTTCTACAATTTACTTCATTCAAATAACAGCAGTTCTTAGTTTCGTCAACGCTTATTCTATACACAGAAATTTTCATTATTTTCCTATTCCGCTTTTTTCCCAATTTTTTAAGTACCAATGCAGACTACTGTATTATGTTACATTTTCCCACATACCCAGGAAGTGTCAGGGGGGGACAATGTGACAACCACAAAGGCGATGGGAAGGACGCTGGGGGGCCATACAGGGTAGCCAGGGTATGTCACTCTATTTACTAGCTCCCGCTCTCAGACGTTTCTCCAGTCTATAATGGTGATACTATCATTCCCAAAACTCTCTCAATCGATCTTTCACTCAAACCCAACCCTGCACAAGTGAGAGACTGGGCTGGAGTGGAGGTGGCAGGGACCAGGTGGCCGCTAGTGACAGCAAACAAATCGAAGTATACGGAATCAGAAATCACCTTTCTTGTGGAAGACTGGCAGTGTAGTTCACCCCAAGGTAAAGAGACCTGAGGTACTTCATACTGGGGGAGTGCTGGGCCAAAATGAGTCTCTACTTGTGAATGACCTCACATCAAAATGTGTGTTGTCATTTCACGGATACATTATATCCAATTAGTTATCTAATAAATAAATTTATACCAGGATAATTATTGATATTATCAGAGAAATGTGTGATCATTTGTAACTATTTTATACAGGTCAATATTATAAGATACCAGTACTAATTATTGTATCTGTAGTAATTGTGTAAAAACTATCTTTCCTACTTAAATCTGGCATGCTTTTCTCTCTCTCTCTCTCTCTCTCTCTCTCTCTCTCTCTCTTGTTCACACTTCCGACCCCCCCCCCCTTCCCTTCCTGTGCATATATATTGTTTTCTTTTATTTATTCGGCCTCCCTGTTTTCTATCTCTTCCCTCCCCCCACTTCTCTCTCTTTCTCTCTCTCTCTCTCTCTCTCTCTCTCTCTCTCTCTCTCTGATTTGACTTGATGCCACCTTCCCTGCGCAAAAGCAGGAGGGTAAAACAACCCGCTCTACTCTCTCTTTTTACCTTGGTTCACCCATCACCTATATTCCTACATCATGCACTGCGCACCATAGAAAATGGGCAGGCCTTCAAACGCTGGTGGGAAACTTAAAGCAGCTATGTCTATAATCTAAGTCGCACCTAACACATGTTTTATGATGGCTATGAGTGTCATCTGAGCTTTAGGGATTTATTTTCTCCCCAGTTGATAGCCAATTACTCACAGTTTCATCATTCATTGTCCTTATTTTCACCATTATACGTCTGCATGACTCATAATTCATGCTTGGGTAGTTTGAGAGGCTGAGGTGGAGTAGATAGCACATGGGGGTGAAAATTCGAACATCTGTCTATCTATCAATATACCTAGGCTGCTTTCTCAAAGAAAGGGAGGTAGCCGAGATAGGACGACACACACCCAGTTTACTCATCCGCACACACACACACACACACACACACACACATTTATTCGTATCTTATAGCTCCAAGAAGAGAAGAGACAGATCCTCATTGCACCACACCCCATGAGGGTCAACTGAGCAGTGTAATTAGCAACAGACGCAGCAGGGCCCGACAGCAGAGCTGGTTTACCCCTGCCGCATCATAATGGATCCATCCCCTTACCAGCACCTGACCTGACCGGCTGATCATACCAAATGTTGGGGTATATCCCCTCAGGGCTGCATCACCATTTATTCATTCACAATTTCTCTCCAATCATTCCTAACACGTGCAGCCACTCTTCCTTGTTCAACAGACATCATTCTCGTGTCTAACACTCTCTTCACACTGTCCATCCATCTTATCTGTGGTCTTCCTTTCAGCCTAACACCTCTCATATCAAATCCAGTTATCTGTTTCACCAATTGCTCTTCATTCATTCTCTCCATATGTCCAGACCATTGAAACACTCAGTGCTCAACTTGATCAGCCATCTCCCACATAACCACAGTTCTCCTTTGCACTTCATCATTTCTCCCTCGATCCATACGCGTCACTCCACACATACTCTTCAGACACCTCATCTGCATTACATTCAAACTTTTCCTCTCGGCTACACCCATATTCCATGTTTCAGCCCCATTTAACTCAGTCAATGCCACTACACCCTCATACAGCCTTTTTTTTTACATTCATTCGAAGCGAACGACATCTAAACACTTTTTTCATTCCTCCCAGCACCTTTCTTACTTCATTCATTCTAAACTTAACTTCTACATTTCTTCTTCCATCCACAGCAACATGTGACCCTAAATACTTAAAACACTCTACTCCTCAAGCAAGTCACCATTCAAAACTATATTCATTCTCCTACCATCTACCAAACTTGTACACTTCATCAGTTTACTCTTATTCTCATTTGCTTTCAATTTTTTCCTTTCACACATCCTTCCAAACTCTTCTACCAATTGTTACAATCTCTCCGAATCAGCCACCAGTGCAGTATCATCTGCAAACAGCAGCTGATTCAGATTCCCCTGTCTACCATCAGCATTCACCAGACTCAAACCTCCACCTTACACTCTCGCATTCACCTCCCTTACAACACCATCCATGTAAACAACCAAGGCGACATCACACATTCCTGCTGCAGCCCCACTCTCACGGGAAACCACTCACAGTATTACAACCTTACACACGCTCTACTGTTCACATAAAAACTTTTCACTCCCTTTAGTAACCTACCATCAAGCCTATACAGTCTCAAAACAGTCAACAAAGCCTCTCTATCAACTCTACCATATGCATTCTCTAAATCTATGAATGCTCAAACCACATCCTTACCTTTCGCTAAATACTTTTCACTCACACCAAACACCTGATCCATGCATCCCCTTCCGCTCCTAAAGCCACACTGCTCATCAATCACTCCGTCTGTACCCTCTCTCTCTTATTTAATACTCTACCATAAACCTTACCTACAACACTCAACAGACATACCCCTAAAGCTAATAAATTCATACCTATCACCCTTACCTTTATACAGCAGAACCACACAAGCACTTGCCCAGTCAATCGTCACCATACCACTCACAAAATACACATACAACAATCTTACTAACCATTCTATAATTGTCGCTCCACCATCTTCAAGCATTCCACAGCACACCCATCCATACCTGCAGTTTTTCCTGCTTTCATCCACTTTGCTGCCTCCTGCACTTCCTCCATCGTGATCAATGAATCATTCAATTCCCCCAACACAGTTATTCCTTGCACCCTTCCACCTGCCACAATCTCAGCCTCCCTCTCCTCCTCTACATTTAACAATCTTTCAAAATACTCTGCCCATCTTTTCCTTACTGCATTCATCTCAATTAACATCCTTTCATCCTCTGCTTTTACTCGCTCTTCCTTTCCAGACTCCCCCTTCTCACCCTTTTCACCTTCCAAAACATTTTCTTATTCTGTTGAAAATTCTGTCAAACATCTACCCCACCTCTCATCTGCTGCAACATTAGCATCATGCACATCCCTTCTCCCCCTATTCCTCTTTCCCTTGTACCACTCATATGAGACCTCATCCTTCCTCTGCAGCCACACTTCATATGCATGTCTCATCTCAGCCACAGCCATACTTACTTATTCGCACCACCATTCACTTCCCTTTCTTACACCACCACCCCTCGTCTAACACCACACACCTCTTCCGCACTCTTAAACAACTGCAATTTCTTCTCCACACTGACATTTTCCAGATCTTTCACTGCATTCCAATCATTTTTCAACTTCTCCTGATACTCTATCATTTTCTCTCTTTTATCTAACTCACTTGCAAAAACTTCCTGCCACACCTGACTTTCCTAGCTCTCACCCACCTCATACCTACTGTCAGCTTTCCCTCCACCAGGTAGCAGTCAGACATACCTCCACCCTCCCCTCTCAAAACTCTCAGATCCAACAATCTCCTTCTTACATTCCTGGACACTGTTGCATAGTCCATCAATGCTCTATCAGCAACCCTTCCACCCTGTTGTCTCACCCATGTATACTTATAAATATCCTTCTTCTCAAACAAGGTATTTCCAATCACCATATCTCGCACAACACACATCCCTATCATTCGTTCCCCACTTTCGTTTCTTCCAGGCACACCATGCATACCAACTACACCTTCAACTGCCACATTCCCCACTCTAGCATTCAGATCTCCTATCATTACCACATTCATATTTGCACCAAAACTCTGCAGACACTCATCAACATCACTTCAGAAAGACTCCCTCTCTCTACATCCCCCTCATTACCAGGCCCATATGCACTCACAAATACCCACAACTCACATCCAAATTTCGCTTTCACCCACATCAGTCTTGATGACACCTCCTTCCATTCAGTCACACACTGCTGCATTCTAGGCTCAGTAACAAGGCCACACCTTCTCTCGTCCTTCCTCTATCAACACTTGACTTCCTTCCATTCACACTTCCAAACTTAGACTCACCTTTCCCTTTCATCTTTGTTTCACTCGGAGCTAACACATCCAACTTTCTTATCACAAACATTCTCCCAGTCTCCTCCCTTTTAGCCTCAATCGTACTACATCCAAGCACATTCATATACTCAATCTTCGGAGTACGGGAATAACTCAATCCCCCATCCTCTTCTATGCCCTGTCTCATTGCAGGAAATGAAAAACAAAGGAGGGGATCCCAAGTCCCCTCATCCAACCTCATTTAGTAGCCTTTTA
The DNA here is from genome assembly GCF_032717465.1 of Coenobita brevimanus. Classification (NCBI taxonomy): domain Eukaryota; kingdom Metazoa; phylum Arthropoda; class Malacostraca; order Decapoda; family Coenobitidae; genus Coenobita; species Coenobita brevimanus. The sequence goes on along the minus strand of NC_137064.1, from coordinate 17,624,597 downwards.
CGACAGGCAGGGAATACGGTGGCAGAATTCTTCCTAAAACAACCTGGCTGCTGAGTAATAGTGCCACTCCATAGTGCGGTCAGATTGAGTAATCTCCCCCCCCCCCAACAACAGGGGGGAATTCGAAACTGGCCTGACAAAAAAAAAAATCTGACCCCAGTGGTGTCGAGAGGGTATTTAAGAGTGCAAAGCAAGTAGAGATAACAGGTGCATAGGAAGAAGAGATAACAGGAGGCCAGTTGTCCCATGATGAGGTAATCTGTTGGAAAAAGGGCCAATTCCACTAACATATAACCAATATGTAAGCAGGAAGGATAGAACAGAGAAAGGCTCTACCCCACCCACCGAACCTACCATTAAAACTGCCATGAAGAAGAAAAATATATATATGCCTGGTAGAAAGAACAAACATGAAAATTTTTACAGGCAAGGCAGAAGAGCAACAACTATGCCCTCTGCAGTCCCTCGTCTACAGATCTGTAAATGAAAGAGCATACTCGTACACATCAGCCGCATGTTCTTACTGACAAGCAAACATCTCACTGTCACCAACATACACTTCAGCCTGGAAATAGACAAGATTAAGTTAGTTATAGCCTATAGTCTAAAAATATTTATCTAGCCAAATTTTAAACATATCAGAAGTGTTTCGCACGAACTACTGTTGTTGGTAACATATTCAGTTTTTTCGCTATGCAATTACTAAAGTGATTTTTCCCTGTATTAATGCTGCATCTCTTGCTTTTATGTTTCATTCCATTATTTCTGGTTATATTATCACTGTATTTCAAACAAATCATCTCTTAAATAATCAAATCAATTTTAAAAGTTATCGCTCGCATAACGCGCGAATATTGTACCCTGAAGCTCCCACTTTATAAAAATTCCGCGTTATAAGGCTATATGTCTACATGTTAAAGGGTTTCTTGGTACTCAAGCCAGCCTCATGTTCACCTTTTGGGGTAATTTTTATCTTTTTTTCTTTCTAGGACATTTACCTACGTAATAAAGACTTCATTAAATACAAAAACTAGAGGATTCTTCACCATGAATGGACTAGGTTATGGGCTTACTGGGGGGAGGTGGAATAGAGTTCCGTGGGGAAAAAAAAAAAAAAAAAAAAAAAAAAAGCAAAGATCAGAGTACGTGTGCAGCCAGACCGAGGGGATATGGCAGGCTCAATTGGGGCAGGAATGCTCAGTGGACCATGACAAAACCCTGCTCAGACACGTGACAGCCATTCATCATTGGCTGATACAACCCACACTATGATTATCACTGGCTGCGTTATGTTTGTTCCCATCGCATTATGACCCTATTTTTCCGCGTTATGACTGTTTGAACCATAATTTGGGGCCTCTGGTCACGTTATCTCTATCGTAGCAGTGTAATAGGGTCTTCAAAAAAATGGCCAGCTTCCTCCACCTGCGTCATGTCCATCATTTTCACACTCTACCGATTTCCTGGCCTCAAATTTTGCCTTCCATGTTATGTGCGTTTTGCACTGTAGGAGCAATGACTGCACTTGTATTAGATCTTCTTTAAGCTGTTGCTTCTTTAGAGAAAATATTGTTGGGAAGTGGGATTTCCCAGTTAAGTAGTATTGGAAGGTTCTCAGTAATTCTCGTAGATCGGTTATAAGGCAGAGTTGCCAGTTAGCCTGTTATCTGTAAGCGGAAGTATTTTGTAAGCCGTACATTAATTTTCTGTGCTCCTCTCCTCTATAATGTTTTGTTTATGTGATTGTTAAATTATATAATTTTATATCAGTTTGTATGCTAAATAATTTAGTGTTACACAGTGTAAGAAAACTATGACATGTTTTGAGTGTTTCTGATTTGGTAACTGTAGGTGCTAGAGTAAACTAGAAGATTCGAGTGTAATGCAAACTTATATGAGGATGGAGAAGGAACTAGAGGAGTCTCAGTTCAGTATGAGTTTAGTTCAGTGTCAATGCAGTTAGTTAAGATTGTATAGCTACGGCACATGTGAAAACAGTGAAGTGTAGTTGGCAAGCATTAAAGTGTAATTATTTGGTGAATAAAGACCGTGAACTTCGGAAGCGTTTATTTACAACGCCTGAGCCGATCTTCTTGTGGCACGCTGAAAGACTGACCAAGGGAAGAACAACTCACTGGGCAGCATCCTTCCTAAAGTGAACTACTTCTGTTGGAGCCTGTGGGAGTGTGGGACTGGGGACTTAACAGTCGTGTCAGGAGTGTGGATCATTACAAAAGTGCTGCAGTGAGACAAACTTTGAATGTGGAAGCAGAAGCTGAACAGAGAAGAGGCCCAGCTAGGCAAGAGGAGGCATCACTGACTGCAATTATGAAGCTATTACAAGCACAAAGTGTACAGTCGGCAAGATTTCCGACTTGACCACCTGTTGCGGGATTTGGCTAACGTGGCAACAGCGCGCGCCCGTGTGTGTGTGTGTGTGTGTGTGTGTGTGTGTGTGTGTGTGTGTGTGTGTGTGTGTGTGTGTGTGTGTGTGTGTGTGTGTGCCCGACATTTTTTCGGATCGCTAAGCTTCATCCTCCGAATTATATTATGTGGCCATTGTATTATGCTATGATATGGGCTAATAAATATAATGTGATTGGGATAATGGGCTGTGTACTATACTATTTGTAGTCTGAATTATATAAAATAATTCCCTTGCCTTGCAGCGTGAACCACGATACAGGTTGAGTTGTGGTTCAGAAACAGAGGGCAAGTTCACCCAGAAATGGCGCGATGTAGGGGGAAGGGAGAAGTATGGGAGTAAGCAGCCAACAGTTATATATTCTTAGTCATTACAGTATAGTTATCAACGTGTCAATGTTATCCTGTGCCCTGATTGATGATAAACCTATTTACTTTTATTATCTTTATATAGACCCGATTACACACTAGGATACCCCCTCCCTAGTTAGCGGAAAACATGCCCTGCTCCACCGCCTCGACTCTCTCTCTCTCTCTCTCTCTCTCAACCTCCTCAGCTGGCTATCAGTAGACACACACACACACACACACACACACACACACACACACACACACACACACATTATCAGTTTGTGCTAATGCGTAATGACGTTGCATTTAGTATGTTTATCTAAAATTTAATACTGTGTCAAAATACAAGTGCAATACATAACCACCTCACATGGCGGATTACGTTAACCAGTAATCAATAATTATTTGCATAGTTTATGTTTCAGTAATAGTCATGGGGCAACCAGACCCACACTGATATTTTCGTTAATGCTAAAGGTAATCGTGTGTTCTGTGGCGGATACCAGTTAGTGGGGAGGTGGCCGCTGACACCTCCAATCCTCATAGCTATGGTGGTGGGTTGTAGCGTCACTGCAGAGGTTCCTGTTCCTCCAGTTATGTCAATAATTAAACTTAACATATGATGAACAGCCATTTCTTATGAAAAATACAAACAACCTATATGGAACTATGAAACATATTGTGGGAGCTTTCCAGCTCTCACGCACCAGTCACAGTCTTGGTCCTTTGTTTCAGTATTGCCAGCCTGACAGTGTGCAGTGTTAATGAACATGCTATTAATATTAGTTCTACATGCTTATTTACATTTAGAACAACAGAATTCAAAGCAGGATTTCATTCAGTACACAGAATGCCAAATACAGCATGTGCGTGTGCATGTGCGGGTGGGTGTGGGACAATACGTATGGTGGGGGTGGAGGGAGTATAGTATGAAATTTGTCATAATGGTAATATGGGTATGTGCATACGTGGCTAAGGACGTCCACAACCGATATGTAATCTTTGCCTTTAACGCTTGATGACACACACTATAGTATTTACTTAGGTTCTATTTATAAGTCTGTAGCATGTTACATTATTATATTATTATGATTTTGTTTTGGGGGCGAAACCTGAAACACCATATAAAGACAAACACTGAAGTATTATAAAACTGTGATATGGAATCCATATTTTATGAATAAGTATTTCTTGCAGGAGAAAATAATGTTATTTTAATGTTCATTATAAGATTACACTGTAGGAGCATCTGTTTTTAATGGTAGCTTACCGGATTCCAAGCGATCAGTTTATTAAGTTATACTAGAGCATAGATTTATGCAATATATCCATCATATATTGTATTAACTATGTCATGAAGGCTCACACAGTGGACTTTCACGTAAACTACTTTGAAAAGGCAGCAAGTTCAGTGTTTAATAGGATACGAAGTTCACGTATTTTTTGATGTGGTTATAAATCCAGCTGTCCTTTACTGGCCAATGTAATTCGTTATAAAATGAGAGTGGTCAAGTGTAAAACCAATACCCTATGTCGCATAGTAGTTTGAAAATGATCACTGATAATAATTTATGATTACTGTATGACCCTCTCGAATGACCACACCCAGAATCTTTGTTTTATTTTTTTTAATGTTGGGCCACTTGGAACAGATATGAGTAAATGACACGATAGCCCACGTGTTTTTATTGAATATAACCCAGCCAGTATGAAGTTTCTTGATTAATGTGATACGTGGGTGTATGGTTATCAGGTAAAAGTGAGAACTTACACACACACACACACACACACACACACACACACAGAATATATATATATATATATATATATATATATATATATATATATATATATATATTTGGTGGTGAATTGTAAGAATTATGGTAAACAGACAGGTTGAGGAAAAACTGGAGAGTGTGGAAGAGCAGTAAGTAGATAAAGGCCAGAGTATAGAGAAGCGTTGATAGACTTCTTCATATGACTGTTACCAGGAATTTTGTATTCATAAAATTTAATGACAGAGAAAAGATTTCTGCAGGCGACAGTATTCTAATGCATATGTATAAATTTACTGACGATATTTTTAACGACCATATTTTTATACCGTATCACTAAACAGTTTTAATATTATTAAAAAAAAACATTTAGGGATCAACTGATATTCATAGCAATAATGCGTCTAGATGAACGCATATTACCAACACTTGCACCACTGTTCATTAAGCCTTACAATCCTCATTAAATATACCAAACAAATAGTGGATAATAAACCTTAACATGAAAAACGGTGGTTTTTCCCATAGCGTCAAAGATATTAGAAATGAAACTATATGAGCGATGTATGAATATTCTTTTTACGTGCAGTTACGACCGTAGGAACATCTTCGAGAAGGCCAGAAGTGGACACGTCACCTGCAATGTCTGGGGGTGAGTGTGCATCCATGGTATGGGTGACGTCACCAGGATAGAAGGGAGTTTCACTGCTAAAAAATACTTTGAAATTTTGCAGGATTTTTTCCTCCCCTCAGTTCAGGAGCGGAATTATCCGTTTCCTCCCGGCCCTATAATTTTTGTTCAGGACCGCTGCCCCATCCACACGGTGAGAAGAGTCTCGGAATGGTTTGCAGGTCGAGAGGACTTGCAGCTGCTCGACTGGCTCAGTAAGGAAGCAGACATGAACCCCATCGAAAATGTATGGGGGATTATGGTTAACTGTTGGGAGCCTGAGAGTGAACTGGTCCACAATCACACCTAGTGGGAACAGTTCAGAAGCCAGAAACAGCTCATACGGACCATGTCGCCTCTATGCAAACAGACTGAGAGAGGTGATCGAGAAGGAGGGTGGGTTACTTCCTACTATTGATGAGTTCCATACAAATCTTTTTTTTTTTTTTTTTTTTTTTTTATCCTCTGATTATAATGGATATTATTCCATGCAGTATAACAATCTAACATTAACTTCCATAACTTACTATAACTTACCTGACAATATAACTGATACGACACTATCTTATACATTTTGCTCACTGACATGATTTTTATTACGGGGACTTATACAGGAATTAGTGACGTTTATGTGCATTTCTTAACGCAACTTTCATGTTACAATTGCAGTTTTTTTTCCATTAAAATATGAAGCTTTCTTGACTGGCACAATCACAACTCTCTAGACATTTTGCCAACTCGCTAGACATCTTGCCACCTGTTCACATGCCTAAGGTGCTGTTTTCCAGTCGTGATAAAGATTTTTAAAAATTTCTCAGGAATAAGTTGGTCAGTGTGTGATCAATAACAAATACGGGTAAACTACTAACAACTGCACTTGCTGTCTGCTCGATGTAGTTTTAAGTGAACGTCCACAATGACATCACTTATAATACAATACATAACATAATTCAAAGCTAGAGTATAACGTAACATACTGATCAAAGGAAATCCGATAATCTAAGCTTAAGAATCGCTGCACCTACAACGTATTTAAACAGATGTTATAATACGGTAATATTTCTTCCTGAAATATTGTTATTCATGTATTTTGCCACACATAATGCATTTTTTTGTATATACATTTCAGTGTTTGTCTTCATATGCTGTTTCAGGTTTCACCCCCAAAACATAATCATAATAATATAATAATGTAACATGCTACAAATTTATAAACAGAACCTAAATAAATACTGAAGTGTGTGTCATCAAGTGTTAAAGGCAAAGATTACATATCAGTCTTGGACGTCCTTAGCCAAGTATGCACACACCCATATTACCATTATGACACACATTTCATACTCACTACACTCCTCCCACCCCCACCATACGTATTGTCCCACACCCACCCGCACACACACACACACATGCTGTATTTGGCATTCTGTGTACTGAATGAAATCCTGCTTTGAATTCTGTTGTTCTAAATGTAAATAAGCATGTAGAACTAATATTAATAGCATGTTCATTAACACTGCACACTGTCAGGCTGGCAATACTGAAACAAAAGACCAAGACTGTGACTGGTGCGTGAGAGCTGGAAAGCTCCCACAATATGTTTCATAGTTCCATATAGGTTGTTTGTATTTTTCATAAGAAATGGCTGTTCATCATATGTTAAGTTTAATTATTGACATAACTGGAGGAACAGGAACCTCTGCAGTTACACTACAACCCACCACCATAGCTATGAGGATTGGAGGTGTCAGCGGCCACCTCCCCACTAACTGGTATCCGCCACAGAACACACGATTACCTTTAGCATTAACGAAAATATCAGTGTGGGTCTGGTTACCCCATGAGTATTACTGAAACATAAACTATGCAAATAAGTAGTGATTACTGGTTAACGTAATCCGCCATGTGAGGTGGTTATGTATTGCACTTGTATTTTGACACAGTATTAAATTTTAGATAAACATACTAAATGCAACGTCATTACGCATTAGCACAAACTGATAATGTGTGTGTGTGTGTGTGTGTGTGTGTGTGTGTGTGTGTGTGTGTGTGTGTGTGTGTGTGTCTACTGATAGCCAGCTGAGGAGGTTGAGAGAGAGAGAGAGAGAGAGAGAGAGAGTCGAGGCGGTGGAGCAGGGCATGTTTTCCGCTAACTAGGGAGGGGGTATCCTAGTGTGTAATCGGGTCTATATAAATATAATAAAAGTAAATAGGTTTATCATCAATCAGGGCACAGGATAACATTGACACGTTGATAACTATACTGTAATGACTAAGAATATATAACTGTTGGCTGCTTACTCCCATACTCCCCCCTTCCCCCTACATTGCGCCATTTCTGGGTGAACTTGCCCTCTGTTTCTGAACCACAACTCAACCTGTATCGTGGTTCACGCTACATGGCAAGAGAATTATTTTATATAACTCAGACTATAAACAGTATAGTGCACAGCCCATTATCCCAATCACATTATATTTATTAGCCTATATCATAGCATAATACAATGGCCACATAATATAATTCGAAGGATGAAGCTTAGCGATCCGAAAAAATGTCGGGCATGTACACACACACACACACACACACACACACACACACACACACACACGGGCGCGCTGTTGCCACATTAGCCAAATCCCGCAACCAGGTGGTCCAGTCGAAAATCTTGCCGACTGTACAACTATAAGCACAGAATGAAGGACAGAAAGAACTCAAAGAACAATTCCAGGCCGAAAGCGAAGGACAGAAAGAATTCAAAGAACAGTTACAGGCCCAAAGAGAAGAAGCTCGGGAATGAAATCAAAGAACATTTATTGCAAGCACAAAGTAAACAGTTAGAGGCATTACAGGAGCAACAGACGCAGTTACAACTGAGGATGCAAGGACAGCTAGATGCTTTTATGTGGGAAATGAAGGAAGAGCAGCAACAGCCGAAGAAAGAAGTATATACTGAGCTACGACAGTAGAAGTAAGAGGTAAGCAATAACGTGATGAAGTGCAAATAACATGTAGATGACCATTTGAAGCATGTAGACAGCCATTTGAAGATAAGTAGAGAGAGAATTTAGGCTGTAGAGAAATATTGCACTCCTGAGCTCAGGTTAGTGTACAGGGAGCATATAAAAGAAAAAATAACAGTGTATGGTGAATCTTGATGGATCCCAAGGATCTAAAAGTGGCATTACTAGGTTTAATAATCAGAATCAAGTAGTTTTAAGTCCTGGGCTTATTTATGAAGCACCAGTTTTTAAGCCCTAAACCAATGAAGTGCATGTCTATATGGGGCTGCAATTAAAAAGAAACTTCAATAATCTGTTTGCAGAGTCTCTTGGGAAGCTTACCGAGTGCAGTTTGAGTTACTTGCAGATCAGAGTGGTTGGAATGATAGGCAGAGGTCAGTACAGCTTGTTACTAGCCTCAGGGGTGGAGCAATGGAAATTCTGGGCCAGATGTCAGTAAAGGAGAGGAACAGTTATCAGTCCTTAGTAGAGGTACTGGAGCACAGAAACGGGACCATGTACCACACTAAGGTTTACATAGCAAGATTCCAGAGCCGGTACAGGCTCAAGGTGAGTCCCTACAGCAGTTTGCTCCTAACTTGGAGGTATGGCACACAAGGCATACCCTGGAGCAGCACCTAACCTGTTGCCTATTCTTCTGAGGGACAAGTTCCTTGATGCTCTTGATAATGCAGAGTTGAAAGTGCAAGTGAAGCAAGCACAACCAAGAAACATGTGTGAAGCACTAGCCAGAGTTCTAGAATTGGAGTCCTATGTCAGGTCCAGTATGGCCACTTTTCAGGCAGGTCGTGGCGCGGGATTCAAGGCAAGAAAGGGTAGGTATGTGAAGCAAAAGAATTTGAAGGAAGTTGCTGGTACTGTACAATGCCAGGACATACACTAGGAAAGAGGAGTGCCAAAGGCGGAAGAAGGACAAGGAGAAAACAGTCTTTTCGTATGGATGGGGTTTATGGCAGTTAGTGTACTGCAAAGACTGCACTGGCAGACAGCTCTCACCTTTCTGGGAGATGTAACTGTGTTTGGTCGGACTTTTGACGACGAGTTGGAGAGGTTGTCAGAGGTGCTCAACAGGATATGAGCAGCGCACCTCAAGCTGAACCCCGAGAAATGCTACTTGTTCCAGAAAGAAAGGAAGTACCTGGAACACATTGTAGGCGACGGCAGCGTCCGAAGTAATCCAGAGTAGGTGGCAACTGTGGAAAAATGACCTGTTCCAAATTGTGTGAGGAGCTACGGAGTTTCCTGGGCTTGTGTACCTACTATAGGCGTTCTGTCCAGGACTTAGCAACAATAGTTGCACAGCTGCACAAGTTGTTGGGGAAGAGGCAAAAGGTTACATGGACTGCATTGACACAGAAGGTTTTTGATGAACTCAGGCATGCATTGGCAACCTCTTCAGTGTTGCTGTACACGGATCAGAGTCAGCCATTCATCCTGGACTGCAGCGCTAGTGACCAAGGTATTGGTGGAGTCCTCTCACTGAAGAAGGATGACAAAGAGCACATGGTGATGTATTACAGCATGAAGCTCAGCCCATAAGAGTGGAACTACCGAATGACCCTTAACGCGTGGATTACGAGCCCTAGCTCAGGCAGATTAGCGCTGCGTTGCTAGCTCCAGCTCAGGCTGTGCTGGCCGTGCATCACTGTTAATTACTCGATCCCTACACAGACTTACGCACGGCCCTACACAAAGATGGAAGGAGAGAGAGAGAGAGAAAGATTTTTTTTTTTTTTTTCAGCAGATGATGCCCTGGGTGTTTATCTTCAAGTTTATAATAAACAAAAACTTAAAAAAAAAATCTTCATTATTGCACACACGGGGAGGGATAAAAAAAAAGGTAATTGCGCAATCCATGGGTTAAGGAGCCCCTGGGAGTGGAAAGGAGCCTTGAATTCTTCCATCCCTACTTGTAAGGGTCTTACATCATTATCAAGATGGACCATGCAGCACTCAAGTGGCTGAAGATGTTAAAGAATCAAGAAGGACAACTGCCACGCTGGCTTGGAAAGTTGGACCAGCACAAATGAGGTGCAGCACCATCCTGGGTGGGTACATGGCAATGCTGATGGCCTAAGTCGTTGGCCTGGTGACCCAGAGTCCCAGCAGTGTTATAAAAAAGAAGATCGCAGCAAGAAATGCAGCCATACTGCAGGGACAGGGACAGTAAGCTGAAGAGGACCTGAAGAGGATACAGATGGAGGATGCAGATTTACAACCAGTGCTAGAGTTGCTGCAGCAAAGTACAGTGCGACCATCTTGGGAAGAGGTTTCCAGATTCACCCTGCAATTAAGAGCTGCTGGAGTCAGTGGGATCTACTTCGTTTGAACAATGGACCACTGGAGCATTAGTAGGAGACACCCAATGGCCTCGGCAAGTATTGGTAACTGGTGGTTCCGAAAAAAAATGAGGTCCGAGAGCAAGGATGAGTCTCATAACCAGATAACTAATGGGCACCTGGGAGTGAAGAATGTGCTAAGCCGGCTGCGACAGAGGTTGAAGTGGACAGACATGCGTCAGGATGTTGAAGAGTGGTGTCGGGCCTCTGATGTATATTGTGTCAAGTGACCAGAGAAACGTGGTTGTGCCCCTCTCCAGCTATACGAAGTGGGTACGCTGATGGAAAGAATTGCGGTGGACATTGCTGGACCTCTGCCACTCGCTGAAAGAGGAAACTGATATATATGTGCCGCCATGGACTACTTCCCAAAGTGGTCAGAAGCTTATACCATCCCCAATCAAGAGGTTGCGATTGTTGCTCAGGTGTTGGTTGACCAATTTTCCTGTCATTTTGGGATGCTACAAGAGCTACATTCAGACCCGGGTAGAAACTTCGAGTCTGCTGTGTTCCGTGAGGGCTGCAAATTACTGGGGATCAAGAAGACCAGGATGGCCCCACTAAGGCCGCAGTCAAATGGGATGATGGAGAGATTTAACTGGACCCTGAGATAAGATCCGGCCAACTACTGCATAGAGGGACAGAGGGAATGGGACCAAAAATTACCTGCATTGCTGATGGCATATCGATCTGCATCCCACGAGTCTACTGGATACACTCCTGCAAAACTGATGCTGGGCCACGAGTTACATTTACACAATCATTGACTTGTTAATGAGAAGACCACCTGGTGAAGAGCTGCCTAGAGACACCTCCAGCTATGCGAAGCATCTTCAGGAAAGGCTGGCTGAGGTACATCATCAAGTGCAAGGAACCCTTCAGTTTTCAGGCGAAGTGATGAAGTGCAAGTATAATGCCAAGGCAGAGGTGAGCTTCAAGGATGGTGACAAAGTTTGGTTATGCAATATAAAGAGGAAGAAGGAACAGTCACCGAAACTGCAGAGCCTGTGGGACGGGCCTCACATTGTGCTGGACCGCCCATCAGACGTAATGTACTGGATTTGTGGAGGCAGGAAGTCTCGCCAAAAGGTGGTACACATGAATCGTCTGTGGCAGTACCATGGGCCAGGACAGCACAGCTGGGGCATCTCCGAGGAATCGTGCTATCCCACAGCCAAGGATGTTGAGGAGGACCAAGGAGCTGAAATACAAGAAGATGGTGACAGTTTTCCAAGAGAAGAAATGCCACAGGAAGAGGACCAAGACATTCCAGGAGAAGTGGACTGTGGAGGAGGAGGGATGTCATCAGAAGCAGCATAGGAAAAAACCTGATAAGTTGAAGGATAATTTTGTGTATAATTAAATGTTTTGTTTGGATTAAGGATTATGTTTGTAAACATTGTGTAGTTTTATTGGGACGACAAAGGACTATTGAGTGGGTAGTGCTGAGAGGTAGAATTTGCTAGTTAGAAAGTATTGGAAGGTTCTCAGTAATTCTTGTAGTTCGGTTATGAGTCAGAGTTGCCAGTTAGCCTGCTGTTTGTGAGCAGAGGTATTATGTAAGTTTTACATTAATTTTTGTGCTCTTTTTCTCAATAATGTTTTATTTATGTGATTGTTAAATTATGTAATTTTATCTCAATTTATATGCTAAATAATTTAGAGTGTTACACAGTGTAAGAAAACTGTGGCATGTTTTGAGTGTCTCCAAATTTTTAACTGTACGTGCTAGAGTACCTTGGAAGATTCGAGTGTAATGCAAGCTCGTACAAGGATGGGGAAGGGACTAGAGGAGTCTCAGTTCAGTTTGAGTTTAGTTCAGTATCAATGCAGTTAGTAGAGACTATATAGCTACGACACTTGTGAAAACAGTGAAGTGTAGTTGGCAAGCATTAAAGTGTAATTATTTGGTGAATAAAGACTGTGAACTTCGGAAGCAAGTGTTTATTTGCAACGCCTGAGCCAATCTTCTTGTGGCACACCGAAAGGCTGACCGTGAGAAGAACAACTCAATGGGCAGCATCCTTCCTAAAGTGAACTGCTGTTGTTGGAGCCTGTGGCAGTGTGGGACTGGGAACTTAACAGTCGTGTCAGGAGTGTTGATCATTACAAAAGAGCTGCAATGAGACAAACTTTGAATGTGGAAGCAGAAGCTGAACAGAGAAGAGGCCCAGCTAGGCAAGAGGAGGCATCACAGGCTGCAATTATGAAACTATTACAAGCACAAAGTGTACAACTATACGCACAGAATGAAGGACAGAAAGAACTCAAACAATTCAAGGCAGAAAGCAGACAGAAAGAATTCAAAGAGCAATTACAGGCCCAAAGTGAAGAACAGAAAGAGCTCAGGAATGAAATCAAAGAACATTTATTACAAGCACAAAGTAAACAGTTAGAGGCATTACAGGAGCAACAGACGCAGTTACAACTGAGGATGCAAGGACAGCTAGATGCTTTAATGAGGGAAATGAAGAAAAAGCAGCAACAGCTGAAGAAAGAAATATACAATGAGCTACGACAGCAGAAGTAAGAGGTACGTAATAATGTGACTGTAACACCAGTCAAGCAGGGCAGTACTCCCAAGGTGGGTAGAAAGCTGAAAACAGGGAGAGCTGGAGATCCCATTTCATCAGCTCTCGGGACTAGTTCCTGGCCATCCCCCTTTGCTGAACTTTTTCTGTGTTTTCAGTAACACAGAGAGTAGGCCAGCATGCTCTCTAATACATGTTTCTCTAGCTGTCAACACCAAATTACATGCACAATACACACTACACTTCCTTTTCAAAATTGCAGAATTAAAATGGCGCATGTTAATGATGCCTCGGAGTCCCTGGAGGGGTGGGACCATAAATGCCCCCACCATCCGCCCCTCTCCCGGTGGCAACTCTAAGATCTGCCTGAAACCACTGTCTGACTCACTTTTTCTTCATTTCTGCAACATTCACGGCCTTTCCTCTAACTTTCTCTCTGTTGAACATCACCTCTACTCCTCTAAACCTCACCTCTTCCTTACTGAGACCCAGCTGTCTGTGGCAACTGACAGCAAACCCTTTTCTGTATCCTCCTACTTCCTCTATACTCATTTCAAAACCAAAGGTGGCTGTTATGTATATGTACGCAACGACTTATCTTGCTCTCGTGCTCCTGAACGTGATTCTTCTGAAATCCCTACTCTCTTGCTTTGGCTTTCATGTCATTCTCTGACTAAATATATCTGCGCTGTTTACATGTCCCCTAATTCTACTGTTAAAATTTTTTTGACCATCTTACTTCGGCAATGGAACACATTCTATCCAATTCTCCTTTCTCTGAAATCTCCATTCTAGGAGATTTCAATGTTCACCACCACCTTTGGCTCTCCTCTCCGGTCACTGATCCACCTGATAAACAAGTCTACATCTTTTCTATCCTTAATGAACTAAAGCAGCTTGTACAGCACCCTACCCTAATCCCTGATCACCTTGGAGAGAGCTCCAACAAACTTGACCTCTTCCTTACAACTAATCCTTCTGCTTACGCTGTTACTTTTTCCTCTCTACTGGGCTCCTCTGATCCAACCATATTACCTTAACCTGTCCTATCGCTCCGGTACAGCCTGTGGACCCTCTGAAGAAACGTCGACTGTGGCACTTTTGGAGTTGCAGATTGGAAGGCCCTCAGGCAGTACTTCTTTGATTTTCCCTGGAATGATTATTACTTCCGTGGCCGGGAGCCATCTGAGTGTGCCTTGTGCATTACGGAGGTTATTTTCTCAAGCGTGGAAGCATATATTCCTTTCTCATATCCTTTGACTAATGCATGAAAGCCTTGGTTTAATCACGCTTGTTTTAATGCTGTCCACAACATGGAGAGGGTGTATAAAAGATACCAACCCACCCTGAATCACTTCTTTTTTATATTTCTGCCCGGAATTGTGCTAAGTCTGTTCATCGTTCTGCTAAAAATAATTTTATCCGAATTAAATGCTCTCAACTGTCAAGCTCGAATTCTTCCCACTCCTTCTGGTACCTTGCCAAAAACCTTTCTAACAACTTTACCTCATCATCCTTCCCTCCTCTTTTCTACATAGCTTTTTCTTCCACTGATAAAGCAGATCTCATCGCTCAGACTTTCTCCTCCAATTCCACCTTAGATGATTCTGATGAAGTTCCTCCATCACTTACTCCCTCTGACTTCCTCATGGCTGATATTAAAATTTCTTCAGCTGATGTATTTTCTGCCATCACTGGCCGCAATACTAACAAGGCATATGGGCCTAATGGGGTCTCTCCTGTTGTCCTCATGAACTGTGCTTCTGTGCTTACACCCTGCCTAGGTAAACTCTTTCACCTTTGTCTATCAACTTGTACCTTTCCTTCTTGTCGGAAGTTTGCTGTCTTTCAGCCAGTCCTAAAGGAGAGTGACCCTTCCCGACCGTCTAACTATCGTCCAGTTGCTTTAACATCCTGGGTCTCAAAAGTTTTCGAGTCTATTCTTAACAGAAAAAGTTTAAAGCATCTTTCCTATCACAACCTTCTTTCTGATCGTCAGTATGGGTTTCGTCAGGGACGCTCCACTGGCGATTTTCTTGCCTACCTTTCAGATTCCTGGTTATCCTCCTTTCGGGACTTTGGCAAAAGCTTTGCCATCGCACTTGACATCCCAAAGGCTTTCGATCGAGTCTGGCATAAATCCTTAATTTCCAAACTGCTCTCTTACGGTTTCTATCCTTCTATCTGTGCCTTCATCTACAGCTTCCTTTCGGGTCGTTGTATAGCCGCTGTTGTAGACGGTCATCGTTCTTCTCCTAGATCTGTCAACAGTGGTGTTCCTCAGGGCTCTGTCCTATCACCAACTCTCTTCCTTTTATGCATCAATGACCTTCTAAGCTCTACGTCTAACCCTATCCACTCATACGCTGATGACTCCACCCTTCAACTTTCTATTCGGTTCCCGCAACGTCCATCTCAGCAGTTACTTCAACAAACAAGGGATGAGGCTATGGCACACCTAATGTCTGACTTGGTTCATATCTCTGACTGGGGTAAAAATAATCTTGCTTTTTTTAATGCATCAAAGACTCAGTTTTTGCACCTATCAACCCGACAGAGTCTTCCACAGGATTACCCACTAATGTTCAGTAATGTCCAGCTCAAGCCTGCATCATCCTTGAACATGCTTGGGGTTTCATTCACTCGAGCTTTATCTTGGAAAGATCATATGACATCTCTTGTAAAATCTGCTTCCAAGAGATTAGGTGTGCTAAGCTGACTTCATACCTTCTTTACCCCTGCACAGTTGGTGACTTTATAGATGGGTTTTATTCGTCCCTGTGTAGAGTACAACTCTCATGTATGGGGAGGCTCCCCATAGGGTGGAGTCAAAGGCTTTTTGTCTCATTTACTCTCCTTCTCTTACTGGCTCCCTTCAACCTCTGTCTCTTCGCCGCACTGCTGCCTCTTTATCTCTTTTCTGTCGCTACTTCCACAGTCACTGCCCCTTTGAACTGTCTGCTTGCATTCCTCCACCTCTACGACGGGCGCGTAGCACCCGTCTAGCAGCAAACTCTCATCCCTTTTCTGTCCAGTTCTCTAATGCAAGAGTTAACCGGTACTCCCAGTCCTTCACATATGCAACAGGTCAAGTCTGGAACTGTCTCCCTCTGTCTGTATTTCCTACTTTCTATGATCTCCAGTCTTTCAAACGCAATGTGTCCAGGCATCTCGAAATGAACAGATCTTGAATTTGGCTCACTTTTGTAATTTTTTGTTGTTGTTGTTTTGGAAGGAGTTGTTTACGGGGTCCTAGCTTTTGGTTCCTTCTTACTCGCATAAAAAAAAAAAAAAAACAGCATGTAGATGACCAGTTGAAGCATGTAGACAGCTATTTGAAGGTAACTAGTGAGAGAATTGAGGCTGTAGAGAAATATTGCACTCCTGAGCCTCAGGTTAGTGTGCAGGAACCATAAAAAAAAGAAGAAAAAGAAAAAGACAGTGTACGATGAACTTTGATGGATCCCAAGCATCTAAAGGTACCATTATAGGGGTTAATCAGAATGTAGAAGTTTTAAGTCCAGGGCTTAATTATGATGCCCCAGTTTTTTAGGCCCTAAACCAGTGAAGTGTATGTCTATAATGGGACTGCAGTTAAAAAGAAATGTCAAGAATTTGATGGCAAAGCCTCCTGGGAAGCTTAACGAGTGCAATTTGAGTTACTTGCAGATCAGAATGGTTGGAATGATAGACACCTAAATAGGGTTCATTCTCGCTTCATTTTTGTACATTTCTTCATCTGTTTTGTGTGTGTGTGTTTTTTTTTTACTTATAGTACATACATCAGCGAAAATGACGGGCTACGATTTATAACAATATAAGCATTTTCTGTATTTTCTAAGGGCAAATTTAGCCTTAGATTTTTTTTCCTTTCCACGCAAGCGGAGGCAGCCCAAGCGGAGTTTTGATTCTGTGCAGGGCATGGAAACTTATTGGAAACTTATGGTGTGCGAGAGGGTTAAGATATTGTGAATGTATGGTTACATAATTATAGGGTTACAAGGTATGGTTACATAGCATGGTCACAGTTATATAGTATGGTTACAAATCGCCAAAATGAAAAATGTCACCCGTGGCAATGGGGGGAGGGTGGGAGGCCAAGGTGGGGAAGGGCAGGGGAGGGTCCAGAGGAGGGCAGTGGACTTTGGCCATTTCGTGATGAGGCTGATGGGCAGTTTTGCTCTGCTGGTGGGTTAGAGCCTGTATTACTCGCATGATGGACGAATTTTCCGGCCGATCCACCTGGCCTGGGGGACTTTGACCATTTGGTAGGGAGCTGGACAGCCCTGCTTGTGGGTTTTGGTCTACAGTTTTACCCACAAGTGGACAGAGAGGCCGCTGAGCCATTCGACCAACTTTTTTGACTTTGTAGGCCAGCCATCCGCTGATGCTGGAACTTTTATGTCCAGGTACAGACAAATAAACCCAGATACAGACCTAATAGACCCAAGGCCTAACATCCGTGTACAGAACACGACCAGATATGAGGCATCTGAGTAAATGAATGATTACTGTATTCATCATTATATGAATTCACACCATCATAAAATCATGGGTACTGCTGTCAAGTCAAATTAGCAGATTTATCTGCTGCAAAAAATGCAGAATGCGGACTTCGCTCCAGAGCTCCAAGGTGCCTGACAAACGAGCATTGGTCAACAGACTTTCTCAAATATCAATATGACACATTTTAAATATGCCGTGGCTGACTGCAAATAGGACTCAAGAATGATGGTACAGTAACAACAAAAAAGGGTGCAAGAGATGTCAGAGGCTGGGCCAAGTTCCCATCTGCCAAGAAAGAACCAGTAAGAAGAAAAGTGTGGGAAGAGAGGTGCAGGAGGAAAATGTGGTGCAAAGCATGTTCTACCACAAGCAATGGTTATCTGGCGAAACAACCTTTTTTCTTTTAATACCATTGGTGGTGATCACTGGAAGTATATGCATAACAGTATAAATCGTGAAATATTCATACATATGTGTAAACCCGATAAATCTTCACCCCTTGACATATACAGCGAACACCACAAAACATTAGAACAACACAAAGTATTTTGTGACCTCATTACAAGGCATGGGATTCACCTTAAATGAATGAGAAAAATGTGTACTTGATATTATGAAAAAACACCCATATGTGTGCACTCTGCATTGCCAATGAAATAACACTGGGAATGAAAAGTTCTGGTGGTATGTAGTATCTTTGCCTTGTTTTGGGCTTAGTGCAGCATCTCCTATTGTTTAAATCCTCAGCCAAGATAGCAACACTCACACAAGCCACTAATCTAACACTCGCATCCTCCCCGTAGATCCCTTGATTGCTAGCTGAAGTGAGGTCAAATCTACGTGACTCACCTGGTGAACTGATCTTGCCTCACTTAACATACTGTACTGCCACTGGCATCAGGGAAAGGATTATTAATAGCTACACCATTAACTGTGTCTTCCACCTCCCAATAACTATCGTACGCATGCCTAGTACCCTGCCATTTACTAAGCCATTCCTACTCTATTGAGGTGAAGGTTGCCTCCATCAAACAAATTCCTACCATTACTAAAACTGTCCCAAGCATCAACAAACATCACACCCTCCTTTCTACGCAGATCCCCTAGCCTACTATTGATTCCTATCATTCTATTGAGAATCATGGAACCAACATCAAATCTTGGTAACAGACCACAGATAACTTCCTACGGCTTTCCTTTAATTTCCTAATCAGGTCCCTATACTCCCTAAGTATCTCCTTTGACCTGCCTGAAGACTGAGTTCTCTGAGGTGATGCTGGCTAAGTCATCAACTCTGTCACGTCCCGTGCCCTATACCCAGGAGAGCAATAACTCTTCCTAGAACCCTTGGCACAAAACTCCTTCTCCTGATGTCCATTCAATGAATCACCAACATGTATGAGACTAGGCTTACCCTGCGCTTGACCTTCTAGAATCCTATTCCTAACAGATGCATTCCTATCACCGTTACTTACCTAAGCCTTGCACACTCCCTTGACTGGCTGGAACCCATCACTATCATCTAGCCTGGTCCCACCTTCAATTGGTCTTGTTTCTAAGTTATCTACCATGCTTAATACTTCTGCATCCACTGCCACTTTACATACACTCCTTAGCACTCACCATTCCAGCCTCATTTTCCCAAACTTCCACCTTTCAGCATCTTGCAACACGTTAACCCTTACGTTACCATTCAATGCAGGCTGCGTCCTACCATGAGTGAGTACTCAGGAGGCGGGCCTTGGTGCCCAAGGCCACACACTGAGAGACCCGTACCCCTACCACGCGATTCCTGTGCACTCGAGACTTCATAAACAATTTATCCCCACACCCTTATTTATGCTTCAATAATTAATTGTAATATTTTTTCACTGTAATCCTGAATATGTGTACTTGCTTATGGTGTTGTAAAAAAGATCAGCCGAATGTAAAATGTCTTTTTTTTACCTCAGTGTTTCAGTTCTTTTTCTCTAAGAAATATAACTTTTACGGTAAATGTTACTGAGAAAAAGTTACAGGGAATTATTTGGCTACATTTTGGTATATAAAGAATTGCTGTATGTCAAATAGGGCCGATTTTACGGAGCTCTAAAGGAAATTATCTTATGCTCATGCAAGGCTCATAGCACACTGACTGGGGCAGTGTGGCAATGCTGGGTGCAGAGTGGGTTGAGCATGATAGAGGGATACACGGGGACACAAGTAGTGCTTAATTCTTGCCCAGAAATAACTCCATAACCATAAAACACAGGGGGCATTTCGTTCAACACAACCGGCATCGAATGGTAATGAGCAGTTTAAAAGTACGCAGACACAGCCTGCGTCAAATGGTAATGAATGCATGAAATTTGTAGAGCTCCCATAAACGCCAATGGGTTTATTGTCTCATTGGTTTTTCCCAAATTATAAACTAACCCTACTCACTAGCTCTCAGAACATACAACACATATGCTCATCTTTTTCTTTCACAGCGAAATCTCTTATTAACTCCTTAAAACACAAGCAGCAGAAGAATCACTGGGCAGGTTTCATCTTAAAGGGGGGCTTGGGAACAGCTCCAAAATGCACATTGTCACCTGAGCAGGTCAGAGGTCAGATTGACTTGGATGCATACTATAGCCTGTAGATGTCTGGGGAGTGGCTTTGGGGGAAAAATATTGGTGGCACTCCAAATTATAAAGGCCACCCGCGTCACCTCATCCAAAACCCCGAGAATGAGGTATGGCACTATACTGAGGTGTCTACTTTCATCTAGGAGTGGTTGGGTGTCCCTTCGAACACGGTATATAAGGGTGAGAACTGTCCAAAACAGGACATTCCTCTCAACCATTGATGCATTTGGCTCTCTGTCCTGAGCATTAATTCTGAATTAGGAGGGCTGCCCAACCAGTCAGAACTAATGGTGGTAGTGAAGGATTGGTAGCCCATCCAGTGCGGAAATTTCTTCAAGGAAAATCCCGAATAACAAGGGCAGCTGAACCTGTGAGCGTCCCTTCCCTTGCATGGGTGCAGCACCAGCCATTCAGAACGACCACTCTCGTCACATCACTGCTCTTATACAAGGGAACCCAGTATGCAGGCTGACATGATAGTCCCTTTTGTTTTGGCTCCTATGCACTTTTGTGCATTTTTCTTGTGATTTTTGAGCATTAAGTGACAGTAACTCCATCAACAATGTCCCAGCAGCATGAGGCACCCGAGGAGAATGTTGCAGGGCCATCAGGTCTTGCCGAAGTAAGTGACAGTGGGGAGAAGGGTGCTACCCTAGGCATGCGTGCCTTTTATGAGGTAGCAGAGTCTAGCAACTCCAACCCCAACCCCAAGTATGTGCCAGAGTATACGGACATTAGTGACAACTACCCTTTCTCATACAACTGTGAGAGTGGTGATAGTGGTTATGAAGGTGTTAGTGGAGGTGTTGAAGATGTTGGTGGGGATGGTGGTGAAAGTGAGAGTGTTGGGGAGAGCGGCCATGTGGAAGCAAGGGGCAGACCTAGTGGTTAAAATGGTAGTGGCAGTCGATGCATTGAAAAGTGGGGCCAAGTAAGGTCAAGTAATGTTACTGAATGGCAACAGAATGTGGCAAAGAAACACCGTAACCATGGCCTTGAGTACGTGAGCCATGTCACCAAGAATTGTGTGCCTGCCAGGAAAATTGGTGCTCCCTGCCTTGGTTGCCTTGTAAAAGTGGAGAGGGAGAATGTTGAAAGTATTTTTTAAAGTTTCAGAGCTGTGGGTGATTACAATGCCCGGAATTCATACCTACAGCCTCTTATTTGTGAGAAGGCTGTGAAGAGAAAGCGTTCACACCAGGAATTCACCAGAGGCCAGTGTTGTACAAGTTCTATGTGAAGGTGAACCAGAAGGATGGTCAGGTATACAGGAAGGCCTTCATTTTGATCCATGGCCTGAGTGAGAAAAAAAGTGAGGCTGCTCATACTGAAGAGAAAAACATCCCCTCATGGTACACCCATTCCTGACAAGCGAGGCCATCAACCATCAGGTAGGGCGATCACTGGTGAAAGCCTGGAATGTGTGGACGAGCACACAGAGAGTCTGCCCATCACTGCAAGCCATTATTCTCGGGTCCATGCACTTCACCGGCAATACCTTGAAAGTAGTGGCACCATCGGTGAGCTTTACAGCAGGTATGTTATCTGGATGAATGAAAAGTATGATGGTGAGGAGATTGTGTCAGAAAGTTTTCATGATGATACTTTTGTGAAGGACTACAATATTGTGTTCCAAGCCCCGAGAACAGACGTTTGCAACACCAGTGCAAAGTATGAAATAATGATAAAAACTGCAATAAGTTAACAGGGCAAAACTGCAGAAATTGAGGCAAGTCTGGCAGAGCACAAGGCCATTGCACAGGTACCATGGGACCTGCCCCACCAGAATGAGCAGGTGCTGCAAAACAGTGGTGACACGACCTTAAGGTGGTGTGCATAGACCTTCAGCAGACTCTGCCATGTCCTCGTCTCAATACCGGCATTGCTTACTATAAATGCAAAATGTGGATCTATAACTTTTGCATTTATGACATGGTTGACAAGGAAGGGACAATGTTGATGTGGGACGAGGCAATTGCTGGACGAGGGTCTGATGAGATGGCAAGTTGTATGCTGAAGTGGTTCCATTGGAAAATGGATCAGCAAGGGCAGGACTTTTTGCACCTGCACATTTTCTGTGATAACTATGCATGGGGAAACAAAAATATTAACATGATCCTCCTGGCACTGCAGCGGGTGCACAGCAATTGTTTGTTCTGTGTTGAGTTTATCTTCATGATAAGTGGACATTCCTATCTGCCCTGTGACCGACCCTTTGGATCCATAAAAAACCGATCCGGAAGGCTGAGTCCATTGCCACACCAAAGGACTTCATCGACATCATCCAATCAGCAGTTAAGAAGTTCCCGGTTGTGGCAATGCATCATCAGGACTTCATGGATGTGACTGCACTTCAGGCTGCCATTTCACGACGAAGTGCCCTTGGGTTTGCACAGGCGTGTCAGCTGGTGGTAACCCAAGTCTTCCCCGAGGGTTACATAATCAAGGAAGATTATGTCCTTGCTGACAACAAGGCTGACATAAAAATAATAAGGCTGATGAAGGGGAAAGGTGCCTAGAATTTGAGGCAATTCAACCTGGCAATGCACCAACTCACATACAAATACCCTGATGTCCGGCTCCTGTCTGAGGAGTAGTGCCAGGATTTACGTGTTCTGGCTGTGTTTCTTGGGGAACAGACTAAGGCATGGTTAACTGCCCTCCTTGACCACCAGGATACCCTGAGGGCGGCAGGTGGTGGCACTGAGGACACAATAGAGGCACTAGAAGATCCTGACGATATCCTCATGGACTATGTGCCTGTGGAATAGTGCCATGCCTCAACACCACACCATTTGGCCCTACTGTTAACGATCCAGACCTCTTAGTAGACTATGCCCACGGATAATGGATGGATTACAGCACAACCTACTCTAATCTACACCCACTGGTGAGTGTTTATGTAACTCTATCAATAATAATAGTAATAATAATAGTCAGTGCTTATTATTATAGAAATATACAAGGACTTATTATTTTTACTATTATTGTATTATTACTATCGTTATTATTATCAGTACTATGATAATGACTGTCACTAGTAATAATACTGATAATACTAGTAATACAGTAAGTTCATTATTATTATTATTATTATTATTATTATTAATTATTATTATTATTATTATTATTATTGGTAGTAGTAGTAGTAGTAGTAGTAGTAGTAGTAGTACAAGTACTAGTACTAGTAGTAGTAGCAGTATTGGTGGCTAGGTTAGAAGTTTGTTACAGAATTATTATTAATAAGAGTGGTGTTATTATGATTATTATTGTTGACCATGTTTGGTTTAGTCATGCAAAAGTACAGTGCAATCAGTAATGGTATCCTGCTTGGTTAGTTTTGCCTTTATTTTTATATTAATAGTGTTAGGACTCCATATTATAAATACAATTAATTATAGAAAACATGATAGATAGATAGATAGATAGACAGACAGACAGATAGAAGCAGCAAGTCAGAGGATGAGATAGGTATTGTGTCTGCGAGAATCGAGCAATGCTAAACATGCTTACACACTCCAACTCAAGGAATGCTTTATAGGCACACGACAGCGCCTCGTGACCATACACACACATACACACATACACACAGGCTTCTAGAACTTTCCAACAACAGTGTAACACACGTGACACGACCCCTGCTACACCAGAATTTAGGAAGCAGAGCTCAGAAGGAGGTTAGCCATAGAACCGGCAGGTAGTAGGGAGAACGAGCCTAGCAACATGGGCGAGAGAGAGAGAGAGAGAGAGAGAGAGAGAGAGAGAGAGAGAGAGAGAGAGACTGGGAGGTAGCTCGCGGGATTTTATACTTCACTCGTGT
This sequence comes from Coenobita brevimanus, assembly GCF_032717465.1. Taxonomy (NCBI): domain Eukaryota; kingdom Metazoa; phylum Arthropoda; class Malacostraca; order Decapoda; family Coenobitidae; genus Coenobita; species Coenobita brevimanus. Next base: position 17,600,551 of record NC_137064.1, on the reverse strand, counting down.
GTGAGAGACTTTGTTAATATTTCCAAGACAAATAAAAATAGTCCCATACTATTCTTTACCTCTCCTGTCATTGCATGACAAAAGGGAACCAAGATTATCTACTTACAAGACTACTCAAGTATAACAACCGCTCGTCCACAAGTCTAACATATGTATAACTAATCAACAAAACAACACTACAAAGAACTTACAAAGTTATTGTAAGATATGGCGGCAGCGAACGTACGAACCTCGTCTACGAATCAACAGTGAATTCCTACAAAATACAAGCCCACGAGTGTACAATTAATTCTGCATTATCAAGAGTGAAAACAAGAAATACCTCTTACAACCAGCAACTCACAACCAGCTCCTGACAGTATTTTCTCCAACCCCCCCTCCGTCTCCACAATCATCACACTGATTTAGAAGTGATCACACGACGTCTTGCCAGTAGTTTAACAAAATACTGATACAAACAATCTTGCAATTTCTATGACGAACCAACGAACTACAACAATCTACGATCAACTACAAGTAACAACTCTACGAGTCGCTTGTATAATCCTCTACACGCACCTACAAGTAGTGGCAGTCTTCATCCCACAATGAGTAAATCACAAGAAAAAAGGACCGCGAATGCATCGAGAAAGAAAAACAAAACAAACAAACGAAGAATGAGACACGACTCACAACTCACAACCACCAGACCTCACCCTCCTCTCTCTGCTACATCCACCCAACCTCCACCGCTGACGCAGGAGTGCGAGGTCAAGACGAAGAGGCAAATACCAAGTCCATATTCACAACTCATTTTACTCACTCATCTTCACTCAAGTTACTCATCGCTACTCATTCACTCACCACAGCTACCAGTGTGGGAAGTCGACGTCATCATGCGTGCTTGCTGAAAAGACGCCACGTCAATCAACCCGTGAAGGACAACGCTATCAGCACGTGCAACACCACTCACACCATTTCCACCAAGGTAAAAATTAGTGAGTTACATAGTTACTTCTTCAAACGATACACAGTGATAGACAACACATTTTGCACAAACATATAAAATTTGCTGTATAATTACAACTTAAATACATATACCTACTTCAGTTATCTTCATAAGTCAGTCAATCAATACTTGCATCAACAATAAATATTCTACACTGTATATATTCCTTCATTTACTATAGCATTTATTTACTACCAACGAGTGTTACCATTTATACCTACATAAAATAAGTGTTTCATACATACAACTATACATTATTACATCTACAAAGTGATAAAGAAAATATACTATCACAGTTACACAGTGAGCGATTAAAAGAACTGTATTAAACATTTTTAAATTAAAGCTACCTAGTGGAAACAGATAAACTAAGTTACAAGGAAAACCAGAAAAAAAAAAAAAAAGGGCCAACACAAATGACGTTAGCAAGAGTGAACATCTTCCACACAGTCGTGAAGACAAAGATTTCCACACAGTGCTGACACATATATTGCCCACGATAGGTACAAGTGAAGAACAAGTCAGTGTATATAGTTAATATTGCATATAGTGTATATATATTTTTTATATAAAATAACAAAATATGGGGCTATATATCATTTTCAGCAATATCTGTGCAATATAAACTAAACCTTAAAAAAGGGTCCCAAGGAAATTAGCCAGCAATTATGCAACCTCGGACAACACCGAAAAAGCGTAGACAAACGAAGAAAGACAAACTATAGAAAATCAATACATACAAAAAAAATAAAAAAAATAAAAAAAGAAAGAAATACAGTAAGATCACATAACAAACAAATGAAAATAAGCGTAAGTGTTACTACAAATGCCAAAATACCACATAAACTACAAACAAAAAAGCAAATTGTTGTCTCCACAAGCTAGTGGCATGACACATCATCACTATCATCGACCGCAGCATGACCGGATTCAATGTCAGGACTGCAATTATTACAATTATGTAACTACAAACGATATGTAACAATTATGTAACGACAAACGATTGCATTATATTACACTTCCTACAATTAGGTAACGACAAACGATATGTAACGACAAGCGATTCCATTATGTTACACTTCCTACAATTATGTAATTACAAACAATATGTAACAATTATGTAACAGTTGCATTAACAAGATGTAACTTTTATGTAACTTTAACTACAATTATATGGCCAACACAATTATGTAACAATTGCATTAACAAAATGTAACTACAATTATAAGGCCAACACAATTATGTAACAGTTGCATTAACAAAATGTAACTACAGTTATAAGGCCACCACAATTACGTAACAGTTGCATTAACAAAATGTAACTACAATTATAAGGCCAACACAGTTATGTAACAATTGCATTAACAAGATGTAACTTTTATGTAACTTTAACTACAATTATACGGCCAATACAATTATGTAACAATTGCATTAACAAAATGTAATTACAATTATAAGGACAACACAATTATGCATTACCACAATATTATGTAACAATTCATAAAATGTTACAATTATGTATTACTACAATGTTACTATAATGTAACAATTACAATACAATTATGTAACAATTCACAATGTTACAGTTATGTATTACCACAATGTTACTACAATATTATGTAAAATCATACAATTTTACCACAATTCTGTATTACCAGAATCATCATACAAGTTAGGTGAAATATTAGACATTACTAAAGGGTTAACTCAATATGTAATGTACTAACCTAGCAGTATTACCATAGCACAATTATATGCGTATGTCTGTTATACATACACATCTTACAAAATGTCTACAACAACCATTGCATTTATTCAGATATGTATACAACTTGTTTAAAATGTAATATTACTAGATCATTGCAATTTACTATGAATATTATATGTATACAGTATTATAATCAATATTATGTACTAATAGATTAGCATATGTCAATGATGATTGCTGTCGGAGGACCTTCAGCTGCGTGACCAAGCAATGTTAGGACTCCATATTATAAATACAATTAATTATAGAAAACATGATAGATAGATAGATAGATAGATAGACAGACAGACAGATAGAAGCAGCAAGTCAGAGGATGAGACAGGTATTGTGTCTGCGAGAATCGAGCAATGCTAAACATGCTTACACACTCTAACTCAAGGAATACTTTATAGGCACATGATAGCGCCTCGTGACCATACACACACATACACACATACTCACACACAGGCTTCTAGAACTTTCCAACAACAGTGTAACACACGTAACACGACCCCTGCTACACCAGAATTTAGGAAGCAGAGCTCAGAAGGAGGTTAGCCATAGAACCGGCAGGTAGTAGGGAGAACGAGCCTAGCAACATGGCCGAGAGAGAGAGAGAGAGAGAGAGCGAGACTGGGAGGTAGCTCGCGGGACTTTATACTTCATTCGTGTGTGAGAGACTGTTAATATTTCCAAGAAAAATAAAAATAGATCCATACTATTCTTTACCTCTCCTGTCATTGCATGACAAAAGAGAACCAAGATTATCTGCTTACAAAGCTACTCATGTATAACAACCGCTCGTCCACAAGTCTAATATATATATATATATATATATATATATATATATATATATATATATATATATATATATATATATATATATATATATATATATATATATATATATATAACTAATCTACAAAACTCCACTACAAGAAGCTACAAAGTTGTTGTGAGAATAGTACTAATGAAGAAATTAAAACTCAAAAAGAAAAACACAACGAAAAATTGGGAAAGTGTTGCGAGTGACAGAATATGGTGGCTTGCCGCTAACACTCGAGAGGATTCTGGTGTGCAGGAGTGAAATGGTGCGAGTTGCCCTTATGCGTTCTCAGCCATTTGGCACTTTTTTTTTTTTACACCATTTATTACTGTTATTATTATTATTATTATTATTGTGTTTTTATGTATTGTTTGTTAAGAAACATCATTAACATGTACACTGACAACAGAAAAGGCACTCAGAATGTAATGGAACTTCAAAACCTTAACAGATGACACAGGATACACTTTACCTTTTTTACCCATGCTGATTTGTGTGACATTATTTAGAAAACAAATTTCTATATTATGATCTTCAGTGATTCACAGTTATCTTAAAACCAAAAATAATGATCTGTCATTCAAACTATCAAAGTTTTGGTTGTCGGAAGTTCGTCGAACTTTGAGCGTGTTTTCTGACATTTGTTATTTTGCCACAAACTCCAACAGCAGTAGTTTAGTACAGGAAAGACGTTGCCCAATGAGCTGTTCTTATGGTCAGCCTTTCGATGTACAACAACGACAACAGCTCAGACATCAAAAATAAACAGTGGCTCTTCTTAAGTTCACTGTCTTTTTTTTTTTTTTTTCCAAATAATTACACTTAATGCTTGCCAACCACACTTCACTGTTTTCACAAGTACCAGAGCTATACAATCTTCACAAACTGCACTGATGCTGAACTGACACTATACCAAACTCAAACTGAACTGAGACTCCACTAGTCCCTTCCTCATCCTTATATAAGCTTCCTGTATACTACAATGATCTACTACGTTCTCGGAAAAGCAAGTAACAACTCGAAGACATCCAGAATATCCAGAGTTTTCTTACAATACATAATACTCTAGATGCTTTAGCATACAAATGGAAATAAAATTACATAAATTAACAAACACCAAAATAAAGCATTATAAAGAAAAAGAGAATAATATATTAATGAATAACTTTACAAAATAACTCTGCTCACAATAGCAGGTTAACTGGCAACTCTGACATGTAACAGAAACTGTGAAAACCACTAGGAACACCCCAGTACAAACTAACTAGCAAATCCCGCTTCTCAACACTACCCCCTCCCTGGTCCTTTGTTGTCCTGACAAAACTACACAATGTGTACAAACAGAATCCTCAATCCAAACTAAAAATTTAATTATACATGAAATAAACCTTCAACAAATCAGGTCTTCTCCTATGCCACTTTCGACGACGTCCTTGCTCCTCCTCACAGTCCACTCCTCGTGAAATGACTTGGTTCTCTTTCCGATTCACTTCCTCCCTCGGGAAACTGTCATCATCCTCTTGTACTTCAGCTCCGTGGTCCTTCTGAATATCCTCGGGTGCAGGTGAACATGATTCCTCAGAGACATCCCAGCTGTATTGTCCTGGCCCATGGTACTGCCACAAACGATTCACGTGTACCACTTTTAGACGAGATTTCCTGTCTCCCCAAATCCAGTACGTTACGTCCGATAGGCGGTCCAACAAAGTGTACGGCCTGTCCCATGGGCTCTGCACATTCAGTGACTGTCCCACCTTCCATTAAGGATTGTATAACCAAACATGTCACCAGCCTCGCAGCCCACCTCACTTGCCTTGGCATCATACTTGCACTTCATCACTTTGCCTGAAAACTTAAGGGCTCCTTGCACTTGATGCAGCTCAGTCAGCCTTGCCTGAAGATGCTTCGCAGAGCTGGAGGTGTCTGCTGAGAGCTCCTCACCAGGTGGTTTTCCCATTAACAGGTCAACTGGTAAGCGTAACTTATCAGCCAGCATCAGTTTCACAGGAATATAGCTGGTAGACTCATGGGACGCAGACCGATACGCCATCAGCAATGCAGGTAATTTCTGGTACTTGACCAGTTCTTGTCCCAAGGTCCAGTTGAATATCTCCACCATCCCATCTGACTGTGGTTTTAGTGGGGTTGTCCTGGTCTTCTTGATCCTTAGTAACTTGCAGCCCTCACGGAACACAGAAGACTAAATGTTTCTACCGTGTCTGAATGTAGATCTTGTGGCATCCCAAAATGACAGAAAAACTGGTCAACCAACACCTAAGCAACAGTCGCAGACCTTTGATCAGGATAGCATAGGCTTCTGGCTACTTTGTGAAGTAGTCCATGGCAACGCATATATACAGGTTTCCTCTTTCAGTGAGTGGCAGACGTCCAGCAATGTCCACCAGGACTCTTTCCATTTGTGCAACCACTTGGTACTGCTTGAGAGGGGCGCAACCACTTTTTTGGGGGCAGCTTCTTGGCACAACATACACCACTCTTCAACATCCTGATGCATGCCAGTCCAGATGAACCTCTATCGCAGCCGACTTTTAGTTTTCTTCACTCCCAGGTACCTACTAGTGATCTGGTTATGAGACTCATCCAAGATCTCGGATCTCATTTTCTTTCAGAGCCACCAGTTGCCAGTGCTTGCTGAGGCCATCGGGTATCTTCCACTGATGCTTCAGTAGTCCGTTGTTCAAATGAAGAATGTCCCACTGACTCCAGTAGCTCTTAGTCGCAGGACTGATCCTGGAATCCACTTCCCAAGATAGATGCACTGTTCTCTACTGCAGCCACTCTGGCAATGGTTGTAAATCTGTATCTTCCATCAGCATCTTCTTTGAGTCTTCTTCAACTGACACTGGCCCTGTCAATACAGTAAAGCAGCATTTCTTGTTAAGATTTCCATTCCTACTACACTGTTTCCCGTCTGTTCTTCCATCTTCTCATACAGTATCAGTCAAGGTTCTCTTGCATTTCCTAAGTGGTGGGGCTCCTTGGGAAAAACTGGCTGGTTGTTGCCCTTTGTCACCAGCCTTTGCTAATTTACCCTCATCCTTCTCTACTTTTGCAACCTTCTTCTTGCTGTTCTTCACAAAGTGTCTCACCTCACCACATGTCCAACACCCGTTTGTTGCAATCGTGGGTTTCCTTGCACTGTTCCATTCTTGCTCCTTCCATCTGTAACAATCCACCTTCTTGTGTTCTGGCTTCTCACAGAACTAGCAACCTTCTCTGGTCTTCTCCTGTTCCCTCTTGTAGCAGTCCTCTTTCCTGTCCTGGCTTCTCACAGTACTAGCAACTTCCTTCAAAGTTTTCTGCTTCACATACCTGCCCCTTTCTTGCCCTGAATCCCACACTACGATCTGCCTGAAAAGTGGATGTACTGGACCTGATGTGGGACTCAAATTCTAGATCCCTGGCTAGTGCTTTTTGCATGCTTCTGGGTTGTGCCTGCTTCACTTGCACTTTCAACTCTGCACTATCGAGAGCATCAATGAAATATGGCAAACAGGTTAGGTTCTGCTTTGGGGTATGACTTGTGTGCCACACTCTCCAGGTCATAAGCAAGCTGCTGTAAGAGTTCGCCTCGAGCCCATACACTATTCCAGTCTTGCTCTGTAAACCTCAGCCTGATACACAGTACCATATATGCACTCCAGTACTTTTACTAAGGACTGATAACTGTTCCTCTCCTCTATTGACATTTGGCCCAGAATTTCCATTGTGGCACCCTTGGGGCTAGTAGCCAGCTGCACCGCCCTCTGCCTGTCATCCCAATCGTTCTGATCAGCAAGTAACTCAAACTGCACAAGGTAAAATTCCCAAGATACATTGCCATCAAATTCCTGAGAGTTTCTTTTTAACTGGACCCCAGTTATAGCCATGCACTTCATTGGTTTAGGGCCCAAAAACTGGGGCATCATAATTAAACCCAGGACTCAGAACTTCTATATTCTGATTTTTCAACCCTGTAGTGCTACCTTTAGATGCTTGGGATATTTCAAGATTCACCATACACTGTCCATTTTTTTCATATGCTCTCAGGCTCACCATGGCATTATTTCTCTACAGCCTCAATTCTCTCACTAATCATCTTCAGGTGACAGCTCGATCGGTAGAGAGATGGTCTGGGTCCTACCAGACCCAGGTTCAAATCTCCGCTGGGGCAGGGAACAGTTTAAGGATTTGAATTTCATGTAAAGCAGACTTTACTGATCTACCAGAAGACCCGCTGAAACGTAACAACACCCCCGCTAATACCAGTACACCAGTCTTGCATGAGACAGCCCTAGCATGTATTCAATATGGATGGGGGGTGTTAGCGCCGAAGTGGTGACATGTAGAGGTGTATCGTATATAGGTGGACTACTGGGCCTTGGGAGCAGGCTGCAAAGCTTATGCCCATAGTCGAGCATATAAAAAAAATATATATATATGGCAGTCTACATGTTTCAGCTGATCATAGACATGCTTCAACTGGTCGTCTAAATGCTGTCTGCACTCCATCACTATTCCCTCATTAATCTTCAACTGGTTGTCTGCGTGCTGTCTGCACTCTGTGACATTATTGCCTACCTCATACTTCTGCTGCCATAGCTCAGCATATACTTCCTCTTTCAACTCTTCCTGTTCGTCCTTCATTTCCCCCATTAACCCATTAGTGCCCAGAGTTCCTGTGAGAAGGATTTTGCTAAACGGGTGCTAAGCGTACAGCCCTCCACCTAGTCGCGAAGCTCATAGGTCCTTACTCCGGGGTTCCTTTCTTTATTAAATTTTGAAAATGCCCATTTCTGTCCACTATATTGGACACTGAGCATCAGTGGGTTAAGGGTGGTGTTATTCTGCCGAGGTGATTTTTCCTGTGCAGTACCCCTCTCAGATTATGGACAGGCATAGCTGAATCAGAAAATACCAACATTTGACTTCTCAGATGATGATAACCCCCCTGTACATAGCCTTTGAAAGTTGTCACCCTCAAATTCAAACCAAAAACGTGAATGTAAATGTTTTAATAATACTTACGTGTCATTTTCAGGCCCATCTAGTAAACAAAAAGCTGCAACCGTAGTACTAGTATGTAGATATGGCTAATGACGCTACAAGATCACATTCTAGGAAGACACTCTGTAGTGTGGACTATGTGGGGGAAGACAGAATCTCCACGTGGGGTGCATACGACAGGAAGAGATGACATATAGAACATGCTGTATTTGCTTCGACCTAAGCGAGCTGATCAAGCTCATCGTTCCAAAGATGAAGCAGCTCAGCTGCTTGCAGAACTTAGTGAAGAATGCTGGCTCTTGTGCAGCCTCTACCCCATCCACACCAGACACATAAGGAAACATATTCTGAAACTCTATGGAGACTCTGTTACTCTAGTTCAGAGACGGAATCAGAGCCAAAACCACAGTTTTGTCATGAGTGCAGAAACCTTCAACAGTCATGCACAAAAGGTATTTCATATCTTCTGCCAGAAACCTATAATATGCAAGAAGCTGGAACAGAAACATGGGGTGAGAATGACCGACATGGGGCGGGACTTTCTACAAGAACAGAGAACCCAGAGAAAGATGTACTGTGAAGACTTTGTTGATTGCAAATGGATGAAAACAATGGAATGCAGGCAAACGGACATCCAGGCCCTTGACAAAATAAGGCAAGATACAGAAAGAGAGAAATAGCTGACCAAGCCAGTTGCTGACTTTAGTGAGCAGTCAGACTCAGCAGAAGGTCACCAAAGTATGGATACAAGTGGAGGTACAACTTTCTCCTCTAGTGATGAAGGTACCAGTACAGGCAACAGTGACACAAAACAGCGCTTTTGTTCTTCACAGCTACAGTTACTCAGCCAAGTGATGAACTGCTGCAAAACTACCAGCATATCCGTGAGAGCATCAGGAAAGTGCGACCAGAGTATTATGAGACAGCTGAGAAACCGAAGAGCTGTTACCACATGTCTGAAGCACAGGCTGTAGCAGACGTCATCACAGTTGGAAACCGCATGTTTGGCAGAAACTGGAAAGAACACGATGAACCAGAGGTCAGTGATCTGGACACCCTGCCAGAAACCAAGAGCGTCAGGGAAGCAGGCAAGAGCATTGAAGTGTTAGCACTAGATGAGATTGTCAAGGAGATTATGAACTCTGAGGAACAAATCGTGGTGACCTATTTTGAAGATGGCTCAAAGAAGCAGGATGCTGGGTCATTTTCTGTTAAAGTATCACCATGATCGGAAAATACAGGTCACTGCCCACAATGAGCATTGCTTCAGAGTCCAGAAAGAACTTAGCTGCTCTCAAGGTGGCAGTCATTGAAATTCTGGAGGCAGTAAGTGGCATTGCAGCCAAAACTCTGTTCGAGAATATTGACTTTGTGATCACAGACCAGACAGCTCACAATATCAAAGTGGATGAACTGGTGGCAGAGAGTCTGGACTCTGAACACATTCATGATCATCTGTTCTGTAATGAACACCCAACTCTGATGTTCAGCAGGGTCATTACCAAACAGTGGGCTGAAACAGAGAACGCACTGGATAGAGACAAGGTCTACTCAAACTTCCTCATCCATGCAACACCACCAGCAACGAGTGTCACTGAACAAGCTCTGGATTGCAAGCTCTGGATTGCAGTTATGATTTTGATCGCAAATCATGAAACAAGTCACATGAATTTGACCTCCACATAGTCCCATGATCAAATAAGTCTGTCAGCCTCAAGGATGAGCATTTCAGTCGCTTGACGCTGACCTGTGCTATCAGTCTGTACCATCTGGCATCCTATCTGCAGAAGTATAAGCACGTTACCAATTAGCTGGCCTGCATTGTGAGGAGTTTTCTGGACTTGGATTTCCTGAAGGTGATGTACCGTGCAGGTGCTCTCCTTGGACTTCATCTGGTTGAACCATACATGTCTCTGCCCATGTCTGCTGAAACAACATACAGCAAGATCATTCAAGCATTTCAACAGCTGTACCAGGAATCGACGGATGTAGACCCAGTCACCTTGTTGCAGGCAGAGAAACCAGCATTCAAGTTTGTTTCTCAGGAAAGGTTCCAGCATACAAAGTACAGTGTGATGAAGACATGTGCAGTGCCATACTTGAAGCAGCACCTCATTCCAACCTGAGCTGATCAAGCTCCTGAAGATGATCATCCCCAAGCTGGCTACTGGCTTTCAGAGGCAGAAGGACGATATCTTCAGCTCTGGAGACTGTGAAGAGTCTGCAGAAAGTTCTGTTACTCAGATGGATCCTGAGAAGTTGGAGAAGGCACCAGTCCACAACCTGAATGCAGAGCGCAGTGTCGGCTATGTTAATTATGAGCTGTCAAGAAGGGGTGCCAAGCAGCTTATCTGCAGCACAGGTGAAAGCCAGGTCCTCAGACCTCATTGACCAAAGACAGGCAGAGTCTTTCAGGAACTATGGCAGCATGATCAGGAAAGAAGAAAGGATACCGGAAATCATGCTGGAGTGGAACAGAAAGCGAGAGGAACTAAAAAAGCAGGGCCTGCAAAATAAGGAGACTTCTAATGTAGAGGTAGATTGTCGGAGAGAAAAAAAAATGATACACTGAAGGGAATGGGAATCCCTTTTACATCAGCTGCTGAAGTTGATGAATATGTTGCAGTCATTGACGTAGATGAGGACAACAAGGTAGGACAGCTATGCCTGGAGGTTCGCTTGCTCGGGACATGTCACATTTCCTTTCAAAGTCCAGTGATCTGTTCCGATTGATGTAAGACCACAAGAAGCTACAAATGAACACATATGCAGTCAGTCTTAAGCTGTATCTTAACCCTTTGTTAGTCCTGTGGGATATTCAAACGTGGTTAGTCCGGTGGGGTGTAACAACATCTCAGTACAAAAATACATGTAGTATTACTAACATGTAAAATATATTCATACTGCCGTTTCAGCATATCTTTGCAATCACTAATGAAAAGATTGAATGCCTTATAGGTGTTGTTTATTAATTTATAATAATATAATACAATAAATCATAATATCAGTAAGATAATAACAAATGGACTCATATCTCATTTGTCAGGTAAACACACACAGGAAAGTACATTTTGTGATTTTTAAAATCGGTAAAGTGATAAACAATATGCAAAAATAAGATAAAAAACCATTCTGTATCACAATATGATCTAAATGGTTAGATTGATGGGGTGACTGGACACCCCCAAGGGGGGGGGGAAGTGCCCCTCTCTCTCACTACAGCAAAAACAGGACTAAACCAATCCACATGCTCCCTCCCCTCACTGAATCAGGAGAGTACTGGAACGGAGAAAAATATTCTAATTACCTGCTAGGAAATATGAGCTTTAAAACAAAAAAATGGGGTGCCAAAACACCCCACCTGACTAACGAAGGGTTAATAACATTACCTGTAATGCAGAGGTGACCCTGAGTGACTCCAGTCAAGCCATGGACACTATTTTGAGTCAGCAGAACTAACTGTCAGTAAACGGGATATGTACCCTGACACAAACTGTGGACTGGGCTTCCTCAAACTGAACATTATGGACTTAAATTCTAGCATTATTCTATCTGAACTGTATGTTTGCTGTTAGTAAGTGTTTTTTTGTTTCTGCCTACTGTCTCCTGTAAATAAAAAAGCCACGTATTTGGTTTTCTGTGTTTGATTTCAGTTTTTATAACTATCGGGAGGCATTTTGGGAGGGTAGAATGCTATTTTTTTTTGGGGGGGGGGTCCACATTTCAGGGGGTAGGTACAGGGAGGTTTAGACTTGATCCTTTAGCCAGCCAGTGCTATTTTCTCACTCAGATAGATCATCTACATATTTTAGAAAGGGTATTTGAAAGTTATGGTTCTAACACTACCCCCTAATTAAAGCATCTAGCTGTCCTTGCATCCTCAGTTTAAAGTTAACATTAGTTTTAATAGTTTAAATAAAAACTCTGGTCTTGTAAACCAGTAATGAAATTTTCTTCTTAAAACACCAAGAGATTGGGGTGATAATGTATGGTCTTCCTTTTATTATTTTATTTTATTTGATTTTTATGCGTTTGATTCATCCTTTGTCAACAGGTCTTGTACTATTAATTCAAACAGTTTTAATTTCAATTACTACGGGGTTATTTGCTAAGAGTTATTGGTTTTCATATAACTTATTTTTTATATTTTTGGGTGGAATGTTCCCTCTGTTGCTCCTGTAATGCCTCTTGAAGCTGCTCATATCATTCTTTCTGTTCTTCATTCTGTGCCTGTAATTGTTCTTTGAGTTCTTTCTGTCCTTCACTCTGTACTTGTAATTGTTCTTAATGGTCTTTCTGTCCATTCTGTGTTTGTATTTGTTCTTTGACTTCTTTCTGTCCTTCATTCTGTGCTTGTAATTTTCTTAGAGTTTTTTCTGTCCTTCATTCTGTGCTTGTAGTTGTTCTTTGAGTTCTTTCTGTCCTTCATTCTGTGCTTGTAATTGTACACTTCGTACTTGTAATAGAATCATAATTGAAGCCAGCAATGCCTCCTCTTGCCTAGCTTGGCCTCTTGTCTGCAAACCTTCTGCCTCCATGTCGAAGGTTAGACTCACAGCAGCACTTTCTAATGATCCACACTCCAGACACCACTGTTACATCCTCATCCCACACTGCCACAGGCTCCAACAGCAGTAGTTTAGTATACAAAAGACGTCGCCCAATGAGCTGTTCTTCCTATGGTCAGCCTTTCGGTGTGTAACAACGAGATCAGCTCAGGCATTGCAAATAAACACTGGCAAATATCCAGTTTTTTTTTTTTTTTTTTGCATTATATAACACTCTAAATGGTTTAGCATACAAACCGAAATAAAATTAAGCAATTTAATAAACAAACATCAAAATAAAGCACTGTAAAGAAAAGGAGAATAGAAATTCATGTATAACTTTACAAAACAATTCCCCTCACAACAGCAGGCTAATTGACAACTCTGACACGTAAAAGAAATTGAGAACCACTGGGGACCCTCCGGTACTACCTAACTAGCAAATCCCGCATCTCAACAATACTGTCTGGCACCTCAAACTATGGCGAGTACACTCATGACAGGATCCGAGGAAGCTTGCATTTCACTAGTACAGTATACTCGTGACACGGAGGATTGGGGTTTAAGTTCACAGAAGCAGTGGTCTTTCATTCAGGTGAAAAACTTTGGTGATATTATCAATTTAACTGTCGGCTTGAAAGAGGTGGTGGTACCGCGTCAGTAATACCAGTCATATGATTACTGACAACGAAGTATGGATGACTTTGAGAAGGCAGCATGTCCAACAAAGATTTCTAGTTGGAATGGACAGTATTAAGTAATGCTGAGCTCTTTTGGCACCTGTTGAACTTTTCATCCACTGAAACCTCAGCTTTACCAGGGCCACCCACAGTACAGGGGTATCTAAATAAAAAGCATGTCGTAAATTTCATGTGATTTAGTGATACATTATGATGAACTTTCTTTGTAAATTGTGATCTTTCTCTGAACCTTCCCAATAAATATGGCTGAGTCAAGGATACAAAGCAACAAAGGCACATATGGGGCAATCAGAGCAAAATGCCAAAGAGGATGTGCGTCTTAAAGTGGGAGATGGTGTGTAAGGCCAAAAAGTGGGTGGATGGATTAGGTAAATAAGTGTGGAAGAAACTGAGGTGTGGAAGTTGCTAAGGCTTGGGAACTAACAGGATAACTAGGTTGCTGGGTGAATTATGTATGGAAGAGCACATGATAAGGGTTTGGCATCCTAATAGCCGGAAGGTACTGTAATGTGAAATTCACGGATAGAGCAAAATAAACAGATATGTGAAGATAAAGCTTGTAAGGTACAGTAGACCTAGAATTCCAGGGGCCTGAATGGTGAGTGAATGAATGTCTGACTGGTCACTTAGTCGGCATGTTGCTGATAATTCTTCCTTTAACGTACCTTCTCTTTTCTCGTTTCTCGGAACCAACTTCACTCCACTCTTAGAAAGTATAATAAAGTCAGGATGATGATGACGGTAATGATAATGATGATGATGATGATGATGACAACAGTATTGGTGAGTTGGAAGAAAGCAAATACTACTGATGGGTAATGATACGGACCCTTGCGGTAGTAGTCAGTCTTGAGGTATCTAGTGAAGCCAAAGTCGCCAATCTTGAGTGTGAGTGAGGCATCCAGCATACAGTTGCGTGCAGCCAGATCACGATGCACCAGTTTGCCTGCTGCCAGGTACGCCATCCCGTCACCTGCCTCCACACACATCTCTACCAATTTCTGTAGAGTTGATACACTCTTATTAATAACACCTTCTAACACATCCCTACCACTTTCTGTAGGGGTGATATACTCTGAAAACACCCATACCCTCCATACAGATCTTACCACTTTCAGCAGTGGAAATAAATTCTTACTTAAGCTCTTCAGTACACCCGGTTACTCGTATACTATTTTCAAAATCCCATCTGCCACCTCACCTTTTTTCTGTACAGTTGTCACACTCCTCCTTACACTCCTCCCAACATCAGACTCATTAATCCTTTCGCATGTGGATAAGTTAATAAGTTTTCTGGGACATGATGTGCCGGCTTTTCTCCCCTCCCCCCCGCCTGCCGCGAGCTCCAAAAATGTGTATTCTCGGCTTATTTTCACCACCCAAACATATTTATTTTGCCACAAAACCCACATATTCCTATTCGTCGTTCTACACGATAAGCCAAAAAAAAAAAAAAAAAAAATGTACGTACATTAGGGCCATGTGAATAAACATTCAGGAGCATACATTTCACTTCCCAACATCATAAATCGAATGTCCACTAATCAATCTCTACATGTTATACATCACTGGAAAGAGAATTTTATTAGCTTTCGAATGCCGGAGGTCTCACTTTGCTACGAGGTATGGTGTTCGAGTAATAAGTGAAATAGTAAAACCCATTTCCGACAGACAACATACTTTTTTATTCGGGAAGCTCTAACGGAAAACTTTTCTCTCCATTCTAATGTTTTTATTTTATCAACCTATGCAGATTTTCATTGGCTTTTATTTGGGCCCACAACGGTGATCCTAGGCCTCATAGTGTTCGAGAAAAATGCAAAAAACTATGGTGTTCCCACCCCATGTCATGACTGTAGGGCAGTTTCCTGCCTTCTGCTAAGGTACTGCACATATTTCGCCAATTGTTTGTACATTAGATATGCACACTATATTCACATGATTCACTCTCACTATTTTGTACAGCTGAATACTCACATTTGGTGCAGGGTAGAGGCAGTGTAGTTGATTAGAAACAGTAGCACAATATTTGTTGGGCCAATGGCTGATAACGACCAGGAGTGCTTCACAAACACCAAATTTTTTTCCATAAAAAACCAAATCTAATCACAACAGTGCCCAAACGCTCTACACAAGCACTACTGGTATAGTGAAATAGGTTGCATGGGCAGGATGGGGGTAAGAGTGGAAATTTAAAGGGACAGAACCACGCAGTACCTTCCCCACTCACAGCTCAATTGGTACTGATTAACATATTTGCTACAAGGGGATCTGTTTAAAGTCATCCTGCTCAATGCCTCAACACATATCTGAACCACTTTCTGTAGAGGTAATTCACTTTCACATACTTTCTTATTGACAAAAATCTTATTCACACCTCAGCCACTATCTAAAGAGACTATAAGCATATTCACCGATATTTCTTTCCAACACTTTCATCCATACTATGATGAATTTCTTTGCTGTTCAAACGAGCGAGCAAGAACACTAATGCATGTAGCATTGCAGTGTTCTTGTTGAAAGCTAATGAGAATGTAAAAAAAATGACACATGAATTTTCTCATTATTTGCCATGTTCATGAAAAAAAACAACAACACCAAACTGGGCACAAAAACTGTTATTTCAGAAACGGGTAGAGTTACAGCGGATCTATGCGCACTACCGAAAGGCTTATGGAAAAGTAGTTGGTGTAATCATGAACCACGGTAGTGGCTCATAACAGGGATTGCCAAGGAATTTTCTAAAAACCCTAACAGAACAGTCACCTGAAAACCATCTTAGAAAGCCAACTTATTCTTGAAACAACATCCTCCTTTTCAATAGTTTAGGTCTGCCAAACACTGGTAATGTGGAAAAGTAGTGTTATAAGAAAGTTTGTTACATTCGAAATTTATCAGTTTCTTCATATTATTTTTCATATTATTGTTTCACAGGCCTGCAAGAAAACCTGTTCTGTATTTCAGGATAAACACTAAACAGTCGTACTTAATGGGTCACTATGCATGTCCATGACCTAATTCACAACACCTAATGGAAAGATGGTCATCCACCTTCCGGATACATAGAGATTCCTCTACGCCATTGCAAGCACGTGAGAAGCCATTCACGTACGGAATTGCCGTCAAGTATCAATAGTGCATCACTAGCAGCTTGACTGTATTAAATTTTATGTTGTACAGTTCTTACTAAGTGGAAAACTCTAGCTAGTAGATTCCTTAAGCGGGCAGTGAAGAGCCATTGTGGGAAAGGGTCTTTGCATGATTAACATGCACCAGTGCGATTTTACACAGTTACATTAATTTTTAACTCAAGACTTTATTTAGCGTTTTTTAGTTCATCCTTGAAGTCCCAGCAGGATTGTGTGTTGACGTCACGTGAGACAACTGAAAAGCGGGGGTTTGTGCTTTGTACTCTAATTGGAAGTGACCACGTTGTGGTATCGTGACCATTTAGTAAAGCGGTCAGTTTTTCGACGTTATTGGAATTCATCTTGACAGTAACCATCTCACGAGTCAACTGCAAGGGGCACAGAGGAAGGGGGAGAGGAAGAGATGGGGAAGGGGGACGAGGAAGAGGCAGAGCAAGGTGATGAAGAGGGTATGGGGTAGGCACAAGTAGTACCCCCTACATCAATGATCACTGTAACCAATATTGCAACATTGCATATTCAGTTAAAAAAAAATTACCCACTATTATGCAACAAAGTCGTGCAAAGCACACAACAGCAGATTTTTATTCTGTCTTGTAATCAGTTTGAATAGCATTTCAGATTTTAATTCAACTTCTTAATTATCTTTGTTTAATCAGTTTGCAAAATATAGAGATTCTGAAACAATCAATGTCCATTGTAAGAGGCCTAGCAACTACTGTATAGTAAACAAAATGAAGGCCAGAATTTAAAATAACAACCAGCAAATCAGTGTGTGCAAAGCCACAACACCACAATTTTTAGAAAATCCCAAGTGTTTAGCATCATAACATGAAAGCTACAATGGTAATTGAAACGCAAGAATTTTGACTGTTTAATTTATAAATGGATTATAGAAAAAGTAAGGAAAGTAGGTAAATAAAAAAATTAGTTGTTATAAAATGGGGAACAGGGATCGCTAAAAAAGGTAAACAAACAAGGAGGGATCGCTGGAGAGCATATAAAACCAGCAAGGATTCAAGCAACGTTGACAATGTAAAACCACAAATCCCTATTTTGACTCTACAAACTGTTAATACCGGTACCAGAGTCAAAAGGGATATGTGGGTTTACACTATCAACGTTACTAGAATCCTTGCTGGTTTTGCATGCTCTCCAGCTATCCTTCTTTGTTTGTTAACATTTTTTAGCGATCCCGATTCCCCATTTTTAAATTAGTAATTTTTAAACCTAGTGTAAGTAGGTTTTCTCAAAATTCGCCACCATAATGGTAAAAAAGCCAAAAAGCACCGAATTGAGCACCAAAACTGAGTAATTTACTGAAATATTACCAATAAAGCTTTTTGTTGGTGGTGCAACCCCAGTATTATCTGGACGTGAACCAAGTTGATTGTAGAGAACCAGCCACTTCTACCGGTCGTTCCCAGAGCTCTTTGGGTGAGTTTATGTTGAAGTGTCTGTTCTGCAATAGTGTGGTGACTGAGTTGAGTGTGTTGTGGTGTGGGGGTACTGTATTGCAATGCGAGCACAGTAGATTGTTATTGAGTTTTATTTTGTGTTAGTATTATAGCAAGGAAGGATGGTGACCGCATCGCAGTCTGGCTGTGTGCCCATGCCTCTCTGGGTAGGGAAGTTTCTGACAGGTGTATATCTGGTGGAGGTTCGTGAAGGATGATATTTGGTTTTGGATGAGTGTGATGGTTATGTGAAGTGTGGTGTTAGTTGGAAGAAGTGGGGGGGGGGAGAGGGGAGAAAAGTTGCTTAAATCATGCTCTGTGTAGTGTTGGGAGTTATTCGTTTCTTGTTTCTTTGTGGAGGGAGGTGACTTAACATAAAATTATAGGAGTAAGCTCTTGAGCTGAAGCAGCAGACTGTGTGCCTCTCATAATTATATGATGTTTGGAAGAATTTTTGTTTCTTGATTCAAGTATTTTGTATTTGTGGTCTTGATGCCTTCTGTTATTATTTTTAAGGCTTTGTTTTGTATTTTTTAAAGCTTAATCATGTGATGTTCCAGCTAAGTGTGCGGCCTAGCTTGGATTTACAAAATTTACAGTTGCTCTAATGAATAAACAGTTATCAGGGATTGTTTCTGTTGCCCAAAAGTAGTACATATGCGTGTTTTTATGGCATCGAATTTGCGGGATGCCAATTCGCTAGTATTACTCGTTTGCCGAGGAAAAGGTTCAGTGTGTATCCAAGGTGAGTCCTAAATTTTGGGGTGTCATAGTAGAAATGGTTCATTGATGAGGGACACCTGAGGGTGTGTTTGAGATTCGTGTCTGTCTGGAGTGAATTGGAAATGGGTGCATTGGGTGATGAGGCAGTCATTCTGTTTTGTTGCAGCCACTTCTCTGGTGTATAGTTGGTGTTGAGCTGTTGTTTGATGTTGTTTGTTGGTGTTGAGCTGTTATTTTGGAGTGTTGTGAAGCTATTGCCAAATCTTCAGTATAAGTCAGTACTGTTACTGAAGGAGGTGGGGTTAGCAAGTCATAAGGAAAAAGGTTAAAGAATGATGGTGAAAAGTCTGAACCCCGTGAAACAGCTGTGGCTAGTGTTCTGAATTTCGAACTTTCGGGAGAACTTTTGGGAGAGTACCTGGGCTTGTCTGCCCGAGAGAAAGTTGGCCAGCCATTTCTCGTCCATATTTGTGTCCAAGATTTTTCTGTTAGGATGTGTTCTGGTACTGTGTCAAAAACTTTGCTTACGTCTTTAGCTGCTAGAGTGGCTCTTAATGGTGGTTGCTTCCTTTTGAATACATACCGTATGAGCAAAGTTAACTTGGACAGGTGGGTGGTGGTCGAGTGATTAGGATGGAATCCACGTTGGGAGCCACATAGAAGGATGTGGGGGTGATTGTCTTCAAGATTAACCTTCCCATGATGTTGAATGGTTTGCACAGTAGGGATGATCTGTATGATGCGTGACTGTTGTGAAGTTTTCCTGGTGCTTAGTAGTGGAAAATTTGTGCTTTCTTCCAGATTTTGGGGATTTGATTAGGAGTCCAAGGAAAGCTGAAAATTTTAGTAAAGGCGTTTATTGATATAGGGGCACGATGTTTGAAGAGGATTTTTCAAATCTGATCAGGACGAAGTACTTTACAATTTTTTTGTATTACTGATGTTTTGCTGTTCGTGCTGTGAAGTGTGTGGAGCTGTTGTTTCAGTTTCCTTTTATTTCTATGAGTTTTTTGTGATGACCTGATTTTGGCGATTCGTGTTTTATGGTTTTTGATGCAGAATGTTAATTTTCCCTCCTGCCGGGGATGGTTCAATCACCATATCTTTCTATGATCAAGGGTGCCCACAGTGTTTCCAATTTTCTTGGTTACGTGGTTTGACATGATCATCTGTAGTGTTGTTTCTGTTTTGCAAGGCTCATGTTCTGCTAGGTCGAGTTTTTTGTTACTCTTATTCGTTGTCTCGATAAGCTGTTTCAGTTGAAGGGAGAATGCAGGGTTAAAGTTTTTAGTGTTGCCACTAGGGATATGAAATTCGCTGGCTGTTGTAATAATTTCATTCAGTGTTTGGTAAAGAATGTATGGCGACATTTACTAATGCTTTTCCTAAGTCTTGCGTGAACTGTGGCCAATTTGCCTTCTTGTAGTGCGTGAAGGCTTTTCTTTTTTTGTCTACTATTGTTTTTGTTTGTGTGATGATGGGGAGGTGGGCTGATGTACCGTTTTCCAGGAAATATGCATGACTAGTGTAGCGATACAATGAGTGATGTTGAGGGAGAAGATAGTCTCATTGCATCTTTGTGGAGCTCCTGTTGGGGTGTGGTGACTCTTTAGAATATTTAGTGGTGAATGTTTTTGGCGTATCAGATAGAGCCAGGATTCCGAGGGCTTGAATGGTGAGTGAATGGAAGCGTGGCCCACTGGATTGGGCAGTTTGGGCTGTCTGGACGTTGCTACTCTTCAACATGCCCTAGGGTGGGAAAGGAGGTCCAGATGATGATGATGATGATGATGGTGATGATCAAGCTGTTCTGGAACAAGGTCTCCTCGGCTATCTTGTGTGTTTCGCCATGAGATACCATTTGCGTATTACACTGGAACTGTTCTAGACTGGAGTGAAGGATGGGATGTATCCAGGAAGGTATGATGGTGAAGGTACACTTTTCATCATGCTTTTAATACCTAAACCATATCAATGTTTCTTTCTTTTGGGTGGACACAGGTTATTTTTACTGTAAAGTTTGGAAAATGCTGTTCCTTGAGGCTACACTGAAAAATACTGAAATGCTTTCAGTAGGATTGTCATTTATTTTATTTGAACTGCAAGATTCTGCCAGAATTTTAGTGCTGTTTTGTGCACGGGTTCAATTGAAGGAGCCAAAATTTCCGAATTAAACCTCTTAAATCTGTGCTCTGTAGTCAAAAGAACTACATAATGGTAGTCATTGTGCTCGAAAAGGTAGCAAGAAGAGGATGCAATATGGGGATCCATTTTAGTTTTTCACATTCTTCATATCAACCTACAGCAAGTTGTTGGTCATATAAGATCACAAAGCCGTTATTCTACAAGACTATATATGGTACTGAGATTTGTATTTAAAAAATAAAATCCTACTTTTTGTTTTTATCATCATGACCCTATATTTTTCCAGCCTAAGAATGTGGCAGGGCAAGCTAAAAAGCGAGGAAAAAATTACGGAAGTGGGAGACCTTTCAATAGTAAATCCAGTGAGATGGGCCTGAAAACCACTAATGCATCATTAACTTCCCCGAAACCTTGATTCCATCTCAGAGTGCACATGTTTATCTGGCAGTTGTTGAGGCAGAGTCAACACAAACCGTGAAAGTGACCCACCTGGTCATGGAGGGCAAACCCAGCAACACATGTTATGGTGACCCACCTGGTCGTGTAGAGCAGCTCCGGCCTCGGTGCGCAGGAAGGACTTGAGGTCTCCACGCGCCATCAGATCCATCACCACATAGACTGGGGGGAAGCTGACCACAACGCCCACCAGCTGAACCACAAAGTTGGAGCTGATGTCCCTGTCACATGGCACAATAGTTCAATATGGAACGGCATCACTTTAAACACAGGGGTCTTGACAACGTTTATTGGCTTTGTGTTTCCCTAAGATGAACATCATAAGGAGAATCCTCCTCCTTCTCCTACTCCTCCTTTTCCTCCTCCTCCTCCTCCTCCTCATCATCATCATCATCATCATCATCATCATTATTATCATCATCTCAATCATTATTCCCAACTAAAAACCTGGGGTGATGTGTCATCTATTAGTAGTACTAGTAACAGTAGTAGTAGTAGTACCAATTATTAGAGAACGTTTAAATGAGAAATAATACTGAATGTGGGTAGTCTGAAGGGTAGAGTGAGGGAAGTGGTTGAGGCGTTGAGAAGGAAATGGGTGGATGTTGGATGTGTGCAGGAGGTTAGATACAGGGGAGGATCACCCAGAATGATTGCAGGAAGGGACTGCCGATACAAGATAATTTGGCAGGGCGGGGTAAATGGATATGGTGGTGTGGGTGTGCTGGCTAAGGAGAAGTGGGTGGAATATGTCATGAATGTATGAAGAGTGAGTGAAAGGATAATTGTAGTGAAAATTTTGTTTGGTGGGGTAACATTTTCATTTATATCGGCGTATGCTCCACAGGCTGGACAGAATGGCTCAGAAAAAGACTACCAGGGGTACCCGGCGTTGCCCGGGCCAAAAAGGCGAACACTCTAATTCTCTTTAGTTCAGTCTTTCTTTCTACTCCAGAAAGACCATGTACCTCTTATGCTTTTGAAGAGGGATTATAAGAGGTCCTGGAACTTTGTATTTCAACTTTCACAGACTAACGCACAGTATTTGTGTGCACATGTTTACTATTACCGATGACCTCCAATGGCCTCGGACTGGTGACCTCAAATTGCTTCGGAGATCAACTTCACAAAGCCTATGTCCAAAGTGGAGGTCATGTGAGTCTCCATGCCAAAAATTGAGCTGCATGGGTGCCTTGTGTTGCTCGGGCCAAAAAGGCAAACACACTACTGATGACCTCAAATGACCTGGCATTGAATTTTGACTCCCCTAAAGCCATCCACGGAGTAGACAGTAGCACCAGTCAAGCAGGGCAGTACTCCCAGGGTGGATGGAAAGCTGATGACAGGGAAAGCTAGAGCTCCCGTTTCATCAGCCTTTAGGACTAGGTCCTGACCATCCCCCTTTGCTGAACTTTTTCAGTGTTTCAGTAACAAAGTGAGTAGGGCAGCATGATCTCCAGTACAAGTTTCTCTAACTGTCAACACAAATTACATGCACATTACACACTACACTTCCTTTTCAAATGAAAAAAAAAAAAAAAAAAAAAAAACGGCATCTAATAACCAAGCATCGAAGTCCCTGGGGAGGGGGAGGACAATTATTTTTCCCACCATCTGCCCCTCTCCCGGTGATGACTCAACGAGCTGCCTTAAACCACTGTCTGGCTCACTTCTTCATTTCTGCAACATTCGTGGCCTTTCCTCTTTCTCTTAGTTGAGCACCACCTCTCCTCCTCTAAACCTCATTTTCTCTTTTTAACGGAGACCCAGCTGTTTGAGGCAAATGATAGCAAATCCTATTCTTTATCCTCTTACTTTCTCTATACTCATATCAAAGCTAAAGGTGGCTGTTGTGTATATGTATGCAAAGACATATTTTGCTCTCGTGTTCTCGAACTAGAATTCTCTACTTTCTGGCTTCAGCTTGCCTGTCCTTCTCTGACTAAATATATCTGTGCTGTTTACTTATCCCCTAATTCTACTGGCTATGAAAAATTCTTTGACTATCTTACTTCTACCATGGAACACATCCTCTCTGTTTCTCCTTTCTCTGAAAACTTCATTCTAAGAGATTTTAATGTTGATCACCATCTTTGGCTCTCCTCTCCATTCATTAATCCACCTGGTGAAGATGCCTACATCTTTTCTATCCTTATTTACCTAGAACACCTTGTACAGCACCCTACCAAGATCCCTGACTGCCTTGGAGAGAGTTCCAACATACATACTTGACCACTTTTTTCCAACTAATCCTTTTTCTTACACTGTTAATCTTTCCTCTCCATTGGGCTCCTCTGATCACAACCTTATTGCTTGTCCTATCGTTCTAGTACGGCCTGTGGACCCTCCAAAGAAATGTTGATTATGGCACTTTGGAGGTGCTGCCTGACAGGCCCTCAGGCAGTACTACTTCAATTTTCCCAGGAATGGTTGTTGATTTCATGGCCGGGAACCATCTGAGTGTGCCTTATGTATTACAGAGGTTAGTCTCTGGGGCATGGAAGCATACATTCCTTTCTCATATCCTTTGCAAGAAAGCCTTGATTTACTTATACTTGTTCAAATGCTGTCCACAACAAGGAAAGGGCCTATAAAGGGTACCAGAGCCAACTCACCCATGAATAACATCTTTTTTATGTTTCTGCCGGGAATCCTGCTAAGTCAGTTCTTCGCTCTGCTAAAAATAATTTCATCCGTACTAAATGCTCTCAACTCTCGAACTTAAATTCTTCCTGCTCCTTTTGGCACCTTGCCAAAAACCTTTCTAACAACTTTACCTCATCATCCTTCCCTCCTCTTTTCTACTCTGATGGCTCTGATAAAGCAGAACTCTTCACTCAGACTTTCTCCTATTCCACCTTAGATAATTCTGGTGCTGTCCCTTCATCACTTCACCCCTCTACTTCCTCGTGGTTGACATTAAAATGTCTTCAGCTGATGTATTTTCTGCCATCACTGGCCTTAGTACTAACAAGGCATATGGGCCAGATGGGGTCCCTCCTGTTGTCCTCAAGAACTGTGCTTCTCTGTTTACATCCTGCCTAGGTAAACTCTTTTGCTTTTGTCTATCAACTTGTACCTTTCCTTCTTGCGGGAAGTTTGCTATCATTCAGCCAGTCCCAAAGAAGGGTGACCACTCCCAACCCTCTAACTGTCACCCAATTGCTTTAACATCCTGTGTCTCACAAGTTTTCAAGTCTATTCTTAACCTGCCGCATGCCAGCTATTTTTAGCCCTATGGGTCACCCCAGTACTAGCCATTTTTCGACCTTTTTTTTGGGGGGGGGGCTAAAATGATAGATTTTGATGTGGAAACAATGAATTTCATCATTAAAATGCTCACCGAGGCTCACAAATGAGTTTCATTGAGTCCTGCATACTCGTGTACAGGTATGGGCACTCTCTCACTCTCACCACATACGTGAAAGTCATTTTCTACATAAGGTATACTCAGGAAATTTTGCTGGGAAGGTATAGCAATGTTCAGTACACTCTTCTGATTACTTATTACTTCAGCATCTATCACAATTGCGTGTCTTTCTCACTGTGAATGCATTATCTTACACTTACTTGAAGATAGGTACAACCTTCATTACATATAGTCCTGGCACTTACAAGAAGGTATTTACAACTTGACTTCACTATATAGTCCTTACACTTACAAGAAAATATTTACAAAATGCCTTCACTATGTACAGCACTGGGTGAGGCACACAGGTAGAGTGAGGCACACAGGTAGAGTGAGGCAGAGTGAGCGTGAGGAGGGGAGAGAGTTAGTGTATGGCCTTGACAGCCTAGAGGATGGTAGAGGAACAGTTACCATACATGCCTGCCAATTTTTACCCACGAATCTTGAAAAATGCGGTCACAGTAAAGTTTTTTATTTTAAACCATTTTAAAACAGCACTGGCACTGGCCGCAGAATTATGTCAGACCATTTTAAAATGGCACTGGCACGCGACGGGTTAACAGAAAAATTTTAAAGCATCTTTCCTATCACAACCTTCTTTCTGATCGTCAGTATGGGTTCCGTCAGGGACGCTCCACTGGCGATCTTCTCACCTACATTTCAGACTCCTGGTCATCCTCCTTCCAGGACTTTGACGATAGCATTGCCATTGCACTTGACATCTCAAAAGTTCACGATCGAGACTGGCATAAATCTTTAATTTCCAAACTGCCCTCTTACGGTTTCTATCCTTCTATCTGTGCCTTCATCTATAGCTTCCTTTCTGGCCGTTCTATACCTGCTGTTGTAAACAGCCACCATTCTTCTCCTAGATCTATCACCAGTGGTGCTCATCAGGGCTTTGTACTATCACCAACTCTCTTCCTTTGATTCATCAATGACCTTCTGAGCTGTAGATCTAACCCTATCCACTCATATGCTGATGATTCCACCCTTCACCTTTCCATTCAGTTCCCACGACATCCATCTCAGCAGTCTCTTCAACAAACTAGGGATGAGGCTATGGCACAGGCAATGTTTGACTCGGCTCGTATCTCTGACTGAGGTAAAAAATAATCTTGTTTTTAATGCATCGAAGACTCAGTTCTTACACTTATCAACCCAAGAAAATCTTCCACAGGAGCACCCACAAATGTTTAATAACATTCAGATTAATTTTGTATCATCCTTAAACATACTTGGAGTTTGATCTTGGAAAGATCATATTACATTTCTTGTAAGATCTGCTTCCAAGAGATTAGGTGTGCTAAGCCAACTCCATACCTTCTTTACCCCTGCAGAATTGTTGACTTTATACATGGGTTTTATTCACCCCTGTGTAAAGCACAACTCTCATATGTTGGGAGGCTCCCCACATACAGCTCTTCTCAAATGGGTGGAGTCAAAGGCTTTTCATCGCATTAACTCTCCTTCTCTTACTGGTTCCCTTCAACCTATGTCTCTTTGCTACACTGTTGCATCTTTATCTATTTTCTGTCTCTACTTCAATGCTCACTGCTCCTCTGAACTGTATGCTTGCATCCCTCCACCTTTACAATGGCCATGTAGTACCCGTTTAGCAACAAAATCTTATCCCTTTTTTGTCCAACTCTCTAATGCAAGAGATAACCGTTACTCCCGGTCCTTCATATATGCAACAGGTTAACTCTGGAACTGTCTTCCTCTGTATTTCCCGCTTCCTATGATCTCCAGTCCTTCAAACGCAGTGTATCCAGGCATCTCGAAGTGAATGGATCTTGAATTTGGCTCTCTTTTGTATTGTTTTTTTTTTTTCTTGGAAGGAACGCTTTGCGTGCTCCTGACCTTTGGTTCCTTCTTCCTTGCATTAAAAAAAAAAACTTTGTCACCCTGATTCTGGGGGTCTTTGGCTCTTGGTTTGGTCGTGATTGACAAACAAACAAATAATGCAGCACTTTTATGAATATATACCATTTATAGACAGATTCTAGGATGACTTAATGCATGTGGTAAGTTGTATGGGAGATGATGATGTAGTTGGCTTGGGAGGGGTTTTAAAAGGTCTTGTAGATGAAACAGCTCAAGAATATGAAGGAGTAGATGGGAGATGTGCATATGGTGTAACGAGTGAAGAAGGGGAAATGATACTCGAAATTCGGGAGGCAATGAATATGATTGTGCACGACACACATCTTAGGAAAACAAAGAGTCGATTGATTGCATATGAGTCTGGGGCAAATAGTAGCCAGATAAACTGTTTTCTGGACAGGAGGGCTGATAGGAGGTTGGTGTAGGACGTTAGAGTTATAGGATACAAAGAGTGTGTGCAGCAACACAAGTTACTGATAAGTGGCATGGTGCTTAAGAAGTGGGTGATGAAAAAGAGGAGCTATGAACCTAGGAGTTAAAAAACAAAGCAGTAAGGGGTGCCATCTATAGTGAGATGAGTAGGATGGTGGGTGAACAGAGAGCTGTTGACAGAAGTGTTACTGAAGAGTACTGAGCTCTCAAGAACAATATCTAGAGAGTTACTGATTCTGTGTGTGGATGGAGAAGGGTACCCCCAAGACATAAAGTAACTTGGTGGTGGGGTGAGGGTGTAGAAGCTGCAGTTAAGGAGAAAGAGAGAAAGAAAAAAAAGGCTTTTCAGGGAATGGAAAAGGGGTGGTAACAAAGGGGAATACTTTGCCGTCAAGTGTAGGGCTAGAGGTAAACAGGGCAAAATCTGAGTCTCAGAGACTTTTACTTGATAACCTTAATAATGTGGAAAGGAAGAATATGATATTTACGATGGCAAATCAGATGAAGAGGGAAAACTGAGATATCATAGGTGAGCAGTGTGTGAAGAATGATGAAGGAAAGGTAGAGGTGAGCAGTGGGGATATTAAAGATGCCTGGAGAAAGCATTACAACCGGTTGTTGAATGAGGAGTTTGACTGGAACAGGGAAGGTTTAGAGCCAACTGATCCAGTGTACAGCCCTTGGCCTTTGACACTGCTACTGTGAGCAGGGCAAAAGGTAGGATGCAGGTGAAGAAGGCAGCAGGTGTGTCTGGTTTGACTGCTGAAATGCTGAAATCCTCAGGAAATATAGGAGTGGGGTTAGTTACTGACTTGATAAATACGATTATATATGAGTGTGTTGTTCCAGATGACTGGCTGGAGAGTGTAATTGTAAATGTGTAAAAGGGGAAGGGTGATGCCTGGAAAGAGGAAATTACAATGGCATAAATCTTTTGGACCAGATAATGAAGATAATGGAGAGAGATCTAGAAGGTATGGGTAGAGAAAAAGTGAATATTGATGAGATGCAGTTTGGGCTGATGCTAGGCAAAGAGATTACTGATGCCATATTCATTGTTCGACAGCTTCAGGAAAAATATGTAGAGAAGAAAAAGGGTTTGTACTTTGTTTTTGTTGATTTGGAGAAGGCCTTTGATAGAGTCCCTATGGAGTTGGTGAAGTGGCAAGGTGACCAGATTTATTGGAGCTAAAAGCGGGGCGCGAGTGCGCGTGTGCGTGTATGTGTGTGTCTATCTATCTATCTATCTATACAGATAGATAGATAGGTAGATAGATGGATGGATAGATATAGATATATAGATAGACATATATATAGACATAGATATTGACTAATGTGACAGTGACCGCTGCTGTGCTACACCTCAAACTGAGGCTGCTAATCAAACCCTAACGTCTCCTACGAACTCCGAACATACAGTAAGGTACAGTGAATGGGTCGACCAAAGTTACCAGCTAGTGAGCATTACAGATTTTATATTAATAATTCGGTATTTCATTTGGTTAGGATTATGTATAATTTCTCAATTTCATCCGAATTTCATAAAAGAAGGTCATGTTATATCTAATGCAATAGTAAGTTTCTTAAAGCGGGACAATTAAGATAATTTGCTCAAAAAGCAGGACATTCTAGTCACAATTAAAAAAGTGGAATGGGCGTCCAAAAAGCGGGACTGTCCCGCCTAAAAGCGGAACTCGGGTCACCTTATGAAGTGGGCAATGAGAAAGCTTGGGATCGAGAAGAGGCTGGTTAGGGTGGTTATGGGTATGCATGTGAGTATTTGCACCCAGGTAAGGGTGAATGGAGATTTGAATGATGAGTTTTCTGTGAATGTTGGTGTGCATCAGGGGATCAGTCTTGAGCCACTTGTTGTTTATCATGGTATCTGAAGCCCTCTCAAGTGATATCAGAAATGGACTCCCATGGGAGATGTATGCCGATGATTTGGTGTTCATTGCAGAGAAAGAAAGGGATGTGGAGGAAAGAGAGGAAGTGGAGAGACAGTACGGGGCAAAAGGGCTTCAGAGTAAATGCAGACAAAACAAAAGTGTTGGTATCTAGGGCTGGTAGTGGTGCTGTCAAAGAAGGCAGAGAGTGGCCATGCGTGATTTGCCACAGGGATGTGGGAACTAATTCCATCTTGTGAAGTTTTTGTGATAAGTGGTTGCATAAGAGATGTAGTGGTATTAGAGGCAGACTGCAAGGTAATGCTGATTTCATGTGTGTGAGCATGTGGAGATTGTCAGGTGTGAAATGATTTATCTTGCTGGTGAGCATCTTGAGTGTGTGGAAAAGTTTTGGTATTTGAGAGACGTTATATACTGGAGGTGTGGCTGGAGCTAGCTCTGTGGCTAGAGTGAGGAGAGGTTAGAAGAAGTTCAGGGAGATGTTGCCTCTACTGACATTGAGAGGGCTCTCTCTCCGTGCTAAACGATCTTTGAATGCGACACGTGTTAGGAGTGTAATGCTGTATTGTAGTGGGACCTGGAGAGTAAAGGAAGAGGATATTCGTAACCTTGAACGTACGGAAATGATAATGACTAATTGGATGTGCAGTGCGTCCCTGAGTGCAAGGCCTGGGGGGCTAGGTTTAAGATAGAAGAGTTGAGATTTAGCTTGGGACTGGAGTGTAATAATGTTTTGATGAGGAAAGGTGGACTGAGATGGTTTGGGCAGGTGGAGAGGATAGGGGATGATACCTGGGTGCAGAAGGTGATAATGTTAACGACAGAAGTAAGGTTGCAAGAGGTAGACCGAAAAAGACCTAGGACGAGGTCATTGACTATGACCTCAGGGATAAGGGAGTGAATAGAAAAGCTGCCAGAGATCGAGCAGCATGGAGCTCTTTCTCTCTCTCTCTCACTCTCTATGTATATCTATATCTATATATATATCTCAATATATATATATATATATATATATATATATATATACATATATATATATATATATATACATATATATATATATATATATATATATATATATATATATATATATATATATACATATATATATATATATATATATATATATATATATATATATATATATATATATATATATATATATACCCAGATATACAATACCCCTAGATGTGATACCTTGGCTTAGCAATGGGGTTACACATTGCACCAGGCCCCGATACCCGATGGGCAAGCCCCGGTTAAACGATGGGCCCTCTGATGTTGCACCCACAGATGACGGGCCGAAATTTTGAATTGATTGCATTCCCATGGCCAGCTGAGCCAGCCCGCCTCCCAGGATGTGCAGAAATGCTCGTGGAGGCTCCAGAGCCATCACTCACCCATATTGCTCTTCTTGCACTGGCCATCTCAGAATGAGGATCTCCCTTAAGCTTGCCCATCATGCATTGTGTTGCACCTCTAACGTTAAACAAGTTGCTATCATAGTGCATCGTAATTGTGTTCGAGCAGTGCCCTGAGTAGAGCAGTGATACCAATCGTGTGTGGAGTGCAATATTGTGTGATTTTGGGCCCAAATAAGTGAGATATTATCTGGTAAAGGTATTGCACCTGGTGGGGGCTAGTGGTGGTGCTAGTGGAGGCCCTAGTTGTGGTGGTAAGCAGCCTACTAGTGGTGATACTGGTGGTGTTCCGGTGAAGCGTGTGCAAAAGACTGTGTCACTGGAGGTGAAATTGGACATCCTTAAGCGGCATGACAAAGGCGAAGTTGCATGTTCTTTCGCCTCGGCTCTCCACCTGGCCCAGTCTACTGTCTGCACGATCATAAAGAAGAAGGCCATTAAGGCTGCTGCTGGGAAGTTTGCAATTTTATCCGCATCTTGTATCACCCGCCAGTGAAAGGCTGCGATGGAGGAGCTGGAGTGGATACTGCACATGTGGGTGCAAGATCAGAACCTGTGCGAGGCACCCATGAACCAGGCTATTATTTGCACTAAGGCTTTCTCGCTCTTGGACGAGCTAAAGGTCAGGTGTGAGCTTGATGAAAGTGAGACCTTGAAGGTGAGCCATGGGTGGTTTGACCGGTTTAAGAGGTGGGCAAATCTCCACCACATGAAGATGTATGGTGAGGCGGCGAGTGCAGGTACAGTGGCGACGGCAGTATTTCCTGACGAGATGAAACGCATTATAGCGGAAGGTAACTGTAATGCGAAGTAGATTTTGAATTTTGATGAGACTAGGGTCTTTTGGAAGAGAATATCCTCCAAGACATATCTTGCAACAGAGCAATGGTCTATGCCAGGATTCAAGGCCTTGAAGGACCAACTGACACTGCCACTGGGGGGCAATGCCAAAGGCAATCTCAACTTGAAGCCGCTCCTAGTCTACCACTCCAAGAACCCCAGGGCTCTGGTGGGGTATGTTGAGGAATACCTTGCGGTTATCTGGGAGTCGAACAAGAAGGCTTTGTTGACTTCAGGTATCTGTTCGTCCTATTTCCACTCACACCTCTCTCGTGTGCTGGAGGTATGTGTCACGTGAAAAGTTGGTGAATAGATTTCTCCTGGTGGCGGATAATGCGCCTAGCCACCCACCCGCAATGAAGGAATGGGCCAGCAATATTGAGGTGGTGTTCCTGCTCCCCAACACCTGTCTTTGTTGCAGCCAATGGACCAAGGGGTGATCACCACCTTTCAGGCCAACTACCTCTGCCTCACAATGAAGCAGTTGGTAAGGACCTGCAACACTGATGACAGGACAACAGTGCAGCATTTTCTGAGGGAGTATAACATACGCCATGCCCTGGAGAATATAACTGCTGCATGGGATGGAGCTAGCCAGGCGATGATGAATTGTGTGTGGCAGAAGCTGTGGCCAGGGTGTGTTCATTCCTTCACTGGCGTGCAACCTCCGCCTGTCATGCGTGTGCAGCAGGACATCGTTAAGTTGTTGCACGAGGTGGGCTTCAGAGAGGTTGACGAGGATGACGTGGAGGAGGTTCTCGAGAGTCACAGGCAGGAGCTCAGCAACAAGGAGCTCCTCAATATGGAGATCCAGCAGGCACACCAGGAGGAAGATGAGGAGGGATTGTGCCTGAGGTCCGAGCTCTCAACATCAATATCCTGAAGGAGATGCTAATTAAGCTGGACAAAATTATAGACCTAATGAAAACACACGACCCTCTCCCAGGACGTAGCAGGGACACAACTAATCGGCTCGGGGAGAGTATGAAAGTCTACAGGATGATAATGGAGGAGAAGAAGAGGGTGGTCAGGCAGACAATGATCACAGCCTTCATTACGCAGGCCCCCACCAGGCCAGCAAGTTGCACAGGATCTACCCAGCCCTTGACGAGCATCTCTCTAGCCTTCAACCAGCAGAGCATCTCCCCAGCCTTCAACCATTAGAGCATCTCCCCAACCTTCAACCAGCAGAGAAACACTAAGGGACACCTCCCACCAAGGACGTGCTTGGCCCATTGTACTGGACCTAACCTCCAGCCAATCGCCGTCACCTGTGTCTCCACTAACCCGTGGCTTCTCGTCGACGTGAATTAACGTCCACACGTTTTGTCTCTGCCAATCCTGTCGATGTACATAAATGCAAATCAATTGCAAGGTCCCTAATTTGCACAATTTTCAATTTTCGCGAGTGATTTTTGGCACGTATACACGGGACACCTTCCTCTACAAGATGCCAGGCAGGGACAATGCCTTACCCAGCATGACCTCCCCCCCCCCTGCATGCCCTTTTCTCAGCAATTCACCTGTTATCAGTGACCTGGCCAGTAAAGCCATGTCATGCCACGGTACGAAATTCAGGGCCAGAGTGATTCCCCAATCGATGACGATGTGGAGGACAAACATTAGAGGAAGAAACAGTCAGAAATGATGATCAGATAATGTGGCAAAAAAAGGTCAGGAATGGTGATGAGTTAGTGAGTGAAACAATGCTTATAATGTATTTATTACCATTTGAAAACCAATATACTCTCGTACTACATATAAATTCGTACCAAATAAATAAATAAATACCGTTTATGAGTGGTGTGGAATAGTTATCCTCCCATAGAACTCGTTTTCTTTGCAGCCACCCTGATAGAAAACCCCGTAGGGTAAGGAAGTACTCCTACCTGAATTGAGTATTTTAAACCTCAGGTGAGCGATTTCTCTATGAATTTTCGATGTTTCTCACCAAAAGCAGAGGTTTGAGCCAAAAATATTTCTTTCCAAAAATGGTCGGGATTGGGGGGAGTCAGTGGTAGAGAAGTGGTCGGGATGGGGCGTGCTAAAGCACCCTGCCATTCCATCGCTGCCTTCCTCATCCTGGCATCCATCTCCCACACCACTTTGGCCACTGTCTCTGTCTCCCTCACCACGACGAGAGCAAACTGACTCCATCGCTACCTCATCATTCATCGTAGTGGTCTCCCTTGCCACCTCACTGGATATCGCAGCTGTTTCCCACACCACCTCCTCTGTCATCGCATCACACTCCATCGCCACCACCTGAGTCATCGCATTGCACTCCATCGCCACCCCCCTCTGACTCTCCCCAGGGGATCGGGTTTGAGGGTTCTCAGGAGGAGAATTGAGTGTTGGGGAGCACCACATGTCCCCTAGCCTCGGGGGGATAGCATGGATGATGACCAGGACTGGACATGGACTTACAAGAAGTTAATGATGAGAGGTGTTTTATATTTTCTAACCTATTCCTTATGATTTTCAAGATATATTTGTTGCTGTCAGTGAGTTACAGGTGTCAGGCTTGGGTTAGCTTCCTTGATAGCTGTTAGGCCATTTAGATTTCCTTTTAAACCTGTTTTTGGGCTCATCTGGGTGGGTCTTGGACTTGGTTTGGGGGGAAACCCAAGGCTGGTAAACAGTTGACATTGAAATAAACATTAAAAGTACCCCGATATAAGATACCCTGCCTAACGATGAGGTTTTACCTAACCAGTTAGATCACTAAACCGGGGTATGGCTGTGGATATATATATATATATATATATATATATATATATATATATATATATATATATATATATATATATATATATATATATAGTCATTTACATATAACTCGTGCTAAAAATAAAAAACATCTCAATCACTCTCTCAATTTAAAATTGTTAGAAATCATGCAAAAGCTGTATAAAATCTGGCTATATCAAACTTTCTTCAAAAGCAAGCATTAAAACTACTTAACAACCCTAATGACAATAGAATATTCTGGTCATCTCTTAATTCTTTCAATAATAACTTTAACAAGTCATCTTCCATTCCCTGACTAAAATCTTCAGATGGCAACATTACAAATGACCCGTGTGGGAGGGTGGATATTTTTGCGAGTACATTTGCCAGAAACTCTACCATAGATGATACCAGCCAGAATGTCCCAGTACTAGAACCTGACTCTCCCGAAATTGCCGCACTTAAAATACAGACAAGATACGTAAAATCCATCCTAGACAATTTACCTACCAACAAAGCTCCAGGCCCAGATGGAATTCCGCCAATTGTTTTGAAAAAGTGTTCCCCTGAACTTGCCTCTGTTCTAGCTAAATTATTCAGACTATGCATACGTACTTCTTTATTCCCCAGTTCGTGGAATGAAGCCAATATCCACCCAATTCCGAAGAAAGGAAGTTCTTCTAACCCCTCTGATTACAGATAGCTGTCACATCCTCTCTTGGTAAGGTATTTAAAACGTTAATTAATAAGCACATTGCCAATATTCTTGAATCCAACAACTTAATTAGTGATAGACAAAATGGTTTTCACAACGAAAGATCCATCATTGACATACTCAATCTCCTAACTCATACC
Source organism: Coenobita brevimanus (assembly GCF_032717465.1). NCBI lineage: Eukaryota > Metazoa > Arthropoda > Malacostraca > Decapoda > Coenobitidae > Coenobita > Coenobita brevimanus. The sequence continues at coordinate 17,565,324 of NC_137064.1, read as the reverse complement.
ATCCATCAATCAATTGATCTACATGGAGAAACTCATGCAGTAGCTCATGATATTTCAAAAGCTTTCGACAGAGTATGGCACCGTTCCCTGCTGTGCAAACTCCCTTGCTATGGTCTAATGTCTTTTGTTCCTTTGATTTCTTCATATCTTAGTGACAGGAAAATAAGAGTACAAGTAGATGACGTATATTCGAATTTCCACTCAATTAACGCCGGCGTGCCGCAGGGGTCGGTTCTGGCGCCAACCTTATTCCTGGTTCATATTAATGATCTTTTATCTGTCACCCACAATCCCATCCACTCATACGCAGATGACTCAACACTACATAGTTCATTCACACTGAGACACCCATTTACAAAGCCTAATATATCTACCTCTCAACTCAGTCATCTCCAGAAATCAAGACCTATCTACGATCAGTGAATGCTAGTAAAACTAAATATATACAGTTAACTAGTAGACAGATATTGACAGATTCGTACATTACCTTCAGTGCTACTAATATTCCCATCTCCAAATGTATTGAAATTCTTGGCGTCTCACTTAACAGTGCCCTCAGCTGGACCTCTCATGTCAGATCACTTGCTAAAACCGCCTCAAAGAACCTTGGATTATTGTACAGAGTCCGTAACTTCTTCATTGATGACCAGTTAGCTATAATTTATAAGTCATGTGTGCTCTCAGCTTGAATATTGCTCACCCTTGTGAAATGGATGTGGAGAGGTTGCATTAAAACAACTAGACAAAATTCAGAACAAAGCTGTTAGAATGATTAACAACCCTGCCATTACAAATAAACTAACTTCCCTGCAAGTAAGAAGGACTGTTGCCTCCCTTGCATTATTTTACAGATATATTTTTGGGAAATGCTCAGACAAAGTTGCGTCCATGGTGCCACCTCTCCATGCCTTCCCTCGTGCTACACGGGCATCTAGTAGCACTTATGACTGGAATGTCACTCAGCCATATTGCAGAACTTCTGCCTCTCAGAATTCTTTCATTCCCCGAACTGCATCTCTCTGGAACTCGCTTCCCCAGAGTTGTTTCCCTCCAAATTTCAACCCACAGCTGTTCAAGTCTGTTACAGATATTTTATGAACAGTGGACACCAGTAATCTGGTGTATGGATTATTTATTTATTTTATTCATTTGTCTTGCCTTCCTTCCACCGTTCTGTTATTAAAATATATATATATATATATATATATATATATATATATATATATATGTATATATATATATATATATATATATATATATATATATATATATATATATAAAGCCTCTAGGGTATAGTGGTAAAGTGTGCATCTAGCACGCGGTGACAGGGGTTCGCCTCTCACCAGAGTTTTAAAAACTTTGGGAAACGTTCACCGAGCAACTTACAGCTTTGGGGGACATTAGGGGTTGTATGGTTGAACCAGTGTCGCATACTAGTATGTTTGCACACAGTCGGCTTAAGGTGGGCCGATTACACATGGTTCACAGACTACACATATATCCAAAGCCACTCCAACATTACAAACACACTCATAAGCACTTCCCACCCTACAAACAATGTCTACCAGACAGCCTAAGCCACAGGGTACAGATACATTGGCTGTATCATCCCTGCTTCAGTAGGGATAGGCCAGGCCTGCAATGGACACCCAATGACTGATGATGATGATGATGATGATATCTGTCTATCTATCTATCTATGAGTCTATCTGTCTAAATATCTATATATATATCTATCGATCTATGTATCTATCTATATATATATATATATATATATATATATATATATATATATATATATATATATATATATATATATATATATATATATATATATATATATGTGTGTGTTTGTGTGTGTGTGTGTGTGTGTGTGTGTGTGTATTTGAGTGTGATTGTGTGTGTGTGTGTGTGTGTGTGTGTGTGTGTGTGTGTGTGTGTGTGTGTGTGTGTGTATTTGAGTGTGATTGTGTGTGTGTGTGTGTGTGTGTGTGTGTGTGTGTGTGTGTGTGTGTGTGTGTGTATTTGAGTGTGATTGTGTGTGTGTGTGTGTGTGTGTGTGTGTGTGTGTGTGTATTTGAGTGTGATTGTGTGTGTGTGTGTGTGTGTGTGTGTGTGTGTGTGTGTGTGTGTGTGTGTGTGTGTATTTGAGTGTGATTGTGTGTGTGTGTGTGTGTGTGTGTGTGTGTGTGTGTGTGTGTGTGTGTGTGTGTGTTATTACCTAACTATTCTTACCTAATTGCATTTTTACAAAAATGAGTCAACCTCGTACTGACCACGTAAATTAAACCATTTTTTATTATACATACCCTTATATTTATGAATAGTTTCCACAGACACTATTTCATTCGGTAGTGCATTCCACTGGTCAGTTGCCCTATTTGGGAAACTGAAATTCGTTAGGTCTTTATCGCCTCTCATTTTATGTACAGGATTTTTCTTTTTTTATGCTAGGAACAAGGAACCAAAGACTAGGAGCCCGTGAACAATGCCTTCCAAGAAAAAAAAAAAAACAATAAAAAAGAGATCTAAGTTTAAGATCCATTCATTTCGAGATGCCTCGGCACACTGCGTTTGAAAGACTGGAGATCATAGGAAGTAGGAAATACAGACAGAGAGAAACAGTTCCAGAGTTGACCTCTTCCATAAATGAAGGACTGGAAGTAACGGTTAACTCTTGCATCAGAGAGTAGGATAGAAAAGGGATGAGAGTTTGTTGCTAGATGGGTGCTAGGCGCCCGTCGTAGAGGTGGAGGGATGCAAGCAGTCAGTTCAGAGGGGCAGTGACCATTGAAGCAGCCATAGAAAAAAGATAAAGATGCAACAGTGCGATGAAGAGACAGAGGTTGACGAGAGCCAGTAAGAGGAGGAGAACTGATGAGACGAATAGTCTTTGACTCCGCCCTATTGAGAAGACCTGTATGTGGGGAGCCTCTCCACACATGGGAGTTGTACTCTGAACAGAGGCGAATAAAACCTGTGGATAAAGTCAACAACTGTGCAGGGGTAAAGAAGGTATGGAGTCGGCTTAGCACACATAATCTCTTGGAAGCAGATTTAAGAAGAGATCCAATATGATCTTTCCAAGATAAGTTCCCAGTGAATGAAACCCCAAGCATGGTTAAGGATGATGCAGGATTGAGCTGGATATTATTAAACATTAGTGGGTACCCCTGTGGAAGATTTTTCATGGGCTGATAGGTGTAAAAACTGAGTCTTTGATGCATTAAATACAATATTATTTTTACCCCAGCCAGAAATACGAGCCAAGTCAGACATTAGGTGTGCCATAGCCTCATTCCTTGTTTGTTAAAGTAACTGCTGAGATGGACGTTCTGGGAACCAAATGGAAAGGTCAAGGGTGGAATCATCAGCTTACAAGTGGACAGGATTAGATGTAGAGCTTAGAAGGTCATTACTGAATAGAAGAAAGAGAGTTGGTGATAGGACAGTGCCCTGAGGAACACCACTGTTGATAGAGCTAGGAGAAGGACGATGGCCGTCTACGAGTACAATAGCAGCTATAGAACGACCAGAAAGGACGCTATAGATGAAGGCACAGATACGATGGAAACCTTAAGAGGGCAGTTCGGAAATTAAAGATTTATGCCAGACTCGATCGAAAGCCTTTGGGATGTCAAGTGGAATGGCAAAGCTTTCGCTAAAGTCCTGAAAGGAGGATGACCAGGAGTCTGAAAGGTAGGTGAGAAGAACACCAGAGGAGCATCCCTGACGGAACCCATACTGACGATCAGAAAGAAGGTTGTGAGAGGAAAGATGCTCTGATATTTTTCTGTTACGAATAGACTCAAAAACTTTTGAGACCCAGGATGTTAAAGCAATTGGACGATAGTTAGAGGGTTGGGAATGGTCACCTTTCTTTGGGACAGGCTGAATGAGAGCAAACTTCCAGCAAGAAGGAAAGGTACAAGTTGATAGACAAAGGTGAAAGAGTTTACCTAGGCAGGGTGTAAGCACAGAAGCACAGTTCTTGAGGAAAACAAGAGGGACTCCATCAGGCCCATATGCCTTGTTGGTACTGAAGCCAGTGATGGCAGAAATTACAATTGCTGAAGAAATTTTAATATCAGCCATGAGGAAATTAGAGGGAGGAAGTGATGGAGGAACAGCACCAGAATTGTCTAAGGTGGAATTGAAGGAGAAACTCTGAGCGAAGAGATTTGCTTTATCAGTAGAAGAAACAGCTACAGAGCTTTCAATGTAGAAAAGAGGAGGGAAGGATGATGAAGTAAAGTTGTTAAAAAGGTTTGTGGCAGGGTGCCAGAAGGAGTGGGGAGAATTTGAGCTGGAGGGTTGAGAGCATTTAGTATGGATGAAAATATTTTTAGTAGAGCGAAGAACAGACTTGGCACGATTCCTGGCAGAAACATAAAAAAGATATGATTCAGGGGTGAGTTGGTTCCAGTACCTTTTATAGACCCCTTTATTGTTACGGACAGCTATAGAACAAGCATGATTAAACCAAGGCTTTCTTGCATCAGTCAAAGGATATGAGAAAGGAATATATGCTTCCATGCCCGACAGAATAACTTCCGTAATGTGCAAGGCACACTCAGATGGCTCCCGGCCATGGAAACAATAATCATTCCAGGGAAAATCAATGGGCCTCCCAATCCACAACTCCAGAGTGTCACAGGCGACGTTTCTTTGGAAGGTCCACAGGCAGTACCAAAGCGATAGGACAGGTTAAGATAATAATGTTTTGATCAGAGGAGACCAACGGAGAGAAAAGATTAACAGTGTAAGCAGAAGGATTAGTTGTAAGGAAGAGGTCAAGTATGTTGGAGCTCTCTCCAAGGAGGCAAGGGATACTGGTAGGGTGCTGTACAAGCTGCTGTGGGTCATTAAGGATAGGAAAGATGTAAGCTTGTTCACCAGGTGGATCAGTGAAAGGAGAGGAGAGCCAAATGTGGTGGTGAACACCGAAACCTCCTGGAATGGAGATTTCAGAGAAAGGAGAAGTGAATAGAATGAGTTCCATCATAGAAGTAAGATAGTTGAAGAACTTTTCATAGTAGAATTAAGAGATAAGTACTGTAAACAGCACAGATATATTTAGTCAGAGAATGACAGGAGAGCTGAAGCCAGAGAGCAGAGAATTCAGAAGAATCAAGTTCAGGATCACGAGAGCATGATGGGTCATTGCGTACATATACACAACATCCACCTTTGGCTTTGAAATGAGTATAGATAGAGTAGGAGGATGCAAAAAAAGGTTTGCTGTCAGTTGTCTCAGACAGCTGAGTCTCGGTAAGAAAGAGAAGGTGAGGTTTAGAGTAGGAGAGGTGGTGTTCAACAGAGAAAAAGTTGGAGGAAAGGCCGCGAATGTTGCAGAAATGAAGAAGTGAGTCAGACAGTGGATCCACGCAGGTCAAAGTGTCGTCACCGGGAGAGGGTCTCCCCCTCCCTCTTCCCCCCTCCACCTCACTCACACACACTCTCTTTGTCAGTCTCTCACTCTCCATCCTATCCACATGGCCAAACCACCTCAGTGTGTTCCTCATAACGCTTCCTATCACATCCACATCCACACCACAACGCTCCTTTATATCCTCATTCGTCAGCCTGTCTCTCTATGTGACTCCACAGGCTCCTCTTAAATAACTCATTTCCACTGCTCTCACTCTTGACTTGTGTCCTTCCAACAACGTCGAAGCTTCACTTCCATACGTTAGAGTTGGTATCACAATACTGTCATGTAGTAACTTTTTCACTTCCATGCTCACTTCCCTGTTTCTTATCACTGCTTTCAAAGAACCAGCAACTTTTCTTCCCTGATGTACCCTTTCAAGCACTTCACCCTCCAAACCTCCATCCTTACTCATCACACTACCCAAGTACTTAAATGTACTCACATTTTCCAATTCCTTACCATCGAACCTCGCTGTACATTCACTGACTTCATCTCTCTCAAAGACCATCACTTTACTCTTCCCTACATTCACCTTTAGATTCCGTTTCTTACACACTCTCCCAAACTCATCCACCAAGCCTTGCAGCTCCCCTTCGTCTTCACTCAACAACACAGTATCATCTGCAAACAAGAGTACAGGGAGTTTCCAAACACTATCCTCTCTCACCAGGGCCACTCCAACATCCACTACCCTACCTTGTACCTCTTTTATTACCCCATCAATGTATAGATTGAACAACCATGGAGACATGACAGATCCCTGTTTCAACCCAACTTTCAAAGAGAAAAATTCACTTAGTTCACCATCCACACTCACTGCAGCCTTCGCACCATCGTACATACTCTTCACAGCATTCAACATTTTCCCATCTACTCCATATTTTCTTAACACTTTCCACAATCCTTGTCTATCCACCCTGTCATATGCTTTCTCCAATCCATGAAAGCCGCATACAACTTCTTTGCCTTCTCTAGAAACTTTTCAACTAAAGATCTAAGAATGAATATCTGATCTACAAAACCTCTTCCCTTCCTAAAGCCTCCCTGTTCTTCTCCAACTAATTCCTCTGTTCTTTCTCTAACTCTGTCAGTAAGTATCCTACCACACACTTTTCCTGTTATACTAAGAAGACAAATGCCCCCATGGTTACCACACACTTCTTTTTCCCCTTTTCCTTTCTACAAGGGAATAATTATACCTGACTTCCAATCCTCCGGGACTCTACCTTCCTCCCAGGCCAATCTGCACATCTTCCACATCCATTCTACTACTATCTCTCCCCCATGCTTCAGCATTTCACCACACACTTCATCAATTCCTGGGGCTTTCCCCGATTTAACTTTCTTCATTGCTTCCACAACTTCTATCCTACTGATTTCTTCCTGTCTTCTCACCTCCCTCCTTCTCCCAGCCATTCCCCAGCCACTTATACTTGCATTACTTCCATCCTCTATGTTCAACAATTCCTTAAAGTGTTCTCTCCATCTGCTCACTTTTCCCCCTTCTCCACTAGTAATCTACCATTTTTATCTTTCACTCCCCTGCTAACTTCACTTCCACCCTGTCTTACCCTTTTCACCTCTTTCTAGAACATTTTCTTACAGTCCCTCTACTTTACACTCAAATTCCATCCAAATTCCTCATCCACTCTCTTCTTACTCTCTCTTACTAATCTTTTCACCTCTCTCTTTCTTTCTACATATAACTCTCTCTTCTGCCTCTCAACTTCTTCCACGCCCCTATTTCTCATCCATTCATTGTATGCTTTCTTCTTTTGTGCCACAGCCTGTCTCACCTCTTCAGTCCACCACTCTGTTGCTTGCACCCCCCTCCGTCTTCTCTTCCTTCCACACACCACATCACATGCTGCACATATTTCTTCTGTAAATATCCTATACACACCTTCCACGTCTCCCATCTGCTCCAATTCATATTTGCCTAATCGTTCCTCCACTTCTCTCTTATACTCTGCCTTTTTCTCATCCTCTTGTAACCTTTCCACTCTCCTTGCAACTACTCCTTCCTCTCGTCTTTCCCTTCTTCTGTTCCTCCATCTTACTTGAATCCTAATTCTGGCCACCACCAAATAGTGGTCAGAAAGTCCACTCCCCCAACCTCTATAAGCTCCTGCATCCATTACACATCTTCGCATCCTTTCATCCACACACACATAATCAATCATTGCCTTCCTTTCATTCAGTTCACCACCCACCCTTCTCATCACTCGCCATGTATACCTGTGGATCATTTTATGCCTGAAGAGGGTATTGGCTATTACCAACCCCTTCCCAGCACAAATGTCCACTAACGCACTTCCATTCTCATCTATCTCAGCAGGCACACCCCACTCACCAACTATTCCATCCACCTTCACATTCCCAACTTTACCATTCATATCGCCGATCAAAAACACTCTCTCATTCCTTCCAAACTTTTCTATGCACACTTCTACATTTGTCCAGAACTCTCCTTTCACTCTTCTAGCACGATCTTGCGTTGGCACATACACACACACAATCGCCCATTTGTATTCCAACTTTCAACTTTACCCACACAATCCTTGACGCAACTGATCCATACTGTCTTATGCTCTTCTTCCATCTTTTACTCACAACTATACATACTCCTTCCTTTGCCCTCTGATTCTCACTTATTCCTGCACATATACCCCATCCATACTCCCATTCTCTCACACTTTCTCCTCTGCATTTTGTTTCAGTTATTCCACATACATCCACTTTCGCACCCTCAAGCACCTGGACAATCTCTCTCTCTTTCACCTCATCATTCGCTCCCCTTACATTCCACTTTCCGATAACCATGTCCCTTGTCCGGTCCTTGGTCGTCATCGTTTGGTCAGTCCTTGTCCGAGGCTTATTGTTTGTTTTTTTAGTTAGTTGTTTTTCGGGGAGGGGCACTAACCCTCCGCCAACCCTTTTAGTCGCCTTTTACGACAAGCAGGGATACTGGGGGAGTATTCTTGAAAAAAATCCCTACCCCAGGGGGGTGTATGGTGTGTAGTGGTACTACTGGGCCTCGGGAGCAGGCTGTGAAGCCTATGCCCAGAGTCGAGCACATAAATATATAAATATATATATATATATATATATATATATATATATATATATATATATGGATGGGGGCTAGTGGTGGATGGGGGAACCCATCATCCACTCACTCCATGTAGAATAATGCCATATGAGCTCTACACTGAATGACAAGCCAAATAGTTTCCTGTACCCAGGAAACCATTTACTACGCTGGGTGGTAACCATATAACCGGGGTTTCTGACATGGATAAGTGTCCCCATATTCTCCTATCCAAAATCACGTAATCATGGCACTTGTTTTAGAGAGCCTCAGAGGGCCCAATACCTGCCTAGGGCCCCAACCAAATGGGCAGATTCGCATGGCCATGTGGAATGTGAGAGGTGTGAATGAGGAGAGCAAGAGGGTGGAAGTGGTGAATTTGTTCAAGAGTGCGAGATATGCTATGATGGCATTGTGTGAATCAAAGATGAAGTTCGAAGTGGAGGAGTGGGGGTGTGTGAAATGTGTAAGATCGGGAATGAATGGGCAAGGAAGATGCAAGTAAGGAGTTGCTTTGTTGATGAATGAGGGGTAGCCGAGTGGAATGAGAGACTTCAAATCTGTCAGCTCGAGGTGGATGTATGTCAAGTTCAAGTTTGAGAAGGTGAAAGTGGCATTGACTGTAGCATATGCACTGTGTGAGGACAGGATTGAAAGAGAGAAAGACAGATTTTGGGATGAGCTGGATGAAATAGTGGGAGAAATGCCCAGGAGCTACAAGGTGATCATAATGGGGGATATGAATGGAAGAGTAGGCGCTGGTCCTGAGGATGGCGTAATGGGTTGTTATGGAGTACCAGGAGAAAATGATAATGGGAAGTGACTAAAGGATATGTGTCAGCAGAGGAGGTTGTGCATTTGTAACTCATATTTCACACACAAAGATGTTCATAAATATACATGGTATAGTGGAAACAGGGATCATACTGAAAGAAGCCTGATTGATTACGTACTCGTAGAGAGGTCGATGATGGGAATCGTTGCTGATACGAGGGCCGTGAAAGGACGATGTGGAGGTCTGTCAGATCATATGATTCTGGTAGGCAAGATCAAGTTGAGAGGAGTGAGATGGATCAGGAGAGAGAGGAGCAGTCAGGGAGAAAGACTGAAAGTTGAGAAGCTGAGGATCAAGGAACTGGCATATGATTACAGGACTAAAGTAGAAGAGGAGTTAGAATCAGTGAACTGGAATGAAATGGATCTGGACAGCCTGCGGAATGCATATAGGGATTGCTTAGTTAGGAATGCTAAATTGGTGTGTGGTGTGGGAAGAGTAGCAACAAAGAAGAAAGGTACGGCATGGTAGGATAAGGAGGTTAAGAGATCGGTGGAGGAAAAGAAGAAGAAGTGGCTAAAGAAGTTACAGGATAGGGGTTCAGCTGAAATAAGAACTGAATATACTGAGAACAAGAAGCATGTAAAGAGACTAGTGAAGAGGAAAAAGAAGGAGGTAAATGATGATCTAGGAAGAGAATGAATGCACACTACTCTGAAAACAAGGAATTATTCTGGAAAGAGGTGCGGAAATGTAGAAGTGAAAGCGAAAAGAAATGTGATGGTGTGAAGGATGCAAGTGGTAGATTATTAACCCATGGAGATGAAGTAAGGACCAGATGGAAAGAATATTTTTGAAAGCCTGATGGATGGGAATAGAGAGAGCAGAGTGGCTGTAAACATGATTGGGTTTGGGGGTGTGCAGAGAAAGAATGCAGCGCCAGGAGACATGGCACTCACACAGGTGAAGAGTGCTGTGAAGCTGCTGAAAAATGGGAGAGCAGCTGGGGTTGATGAGGTGTATGCAGAGATGCTTAAGTGTAGGGGAGAGAGTGGAATGAAGTGCTTGTTGGAGATATGTAAGAAGGCATGGATGAGTGAAACTGTGCCTGCAGAGTGGAAAAAGGCCGTAATTGTACCCCTGTACAAAAATAAAGGTGAGCAAAATGAGTGCAAGAATTATCATGCCATAAGTTTATTGAGTGTGGTAGGGAAGGTATATGGAAAAATTATTATAAAGTAGGAGAGATATCAGAAGTCTCAGTGAGTGATGACCAGGGTGGCTTTAGGAGTGGCAGAGGATGTGTGGATTAATTATTTGCAGTGAGACAGATAGCGGAAAAGGCTTGTGGGAAAGACCATAAGGTGTGTATGGCATTCATGGATCTAGAAAAAGCATACGACAAAGTGGACAGAGAGGGATTGTGGAAAGTTTTGCGCATGTACAATGTAGATGGTAAGCTGCTAGGTGCTGTTAAGAGTTTTTATGATGGTAGCGAACATGTGGAAGGGTTAATGGGCATCTAGGTGAATGGTTCACAGTCGGTGTGGGCGTGTGATAAGGTTGTGTGATATCCCCATGGTTGTTCAATATATATACAGTATGGATGGGGTGATAAGAGATGTAAAAACACGAGTAATGGAGAGAGGGATGGCATTGGTAATGAATGGTGACGGATGGAATATCTCAAATTTGTTGTATGCTGATGATGCAGTGCTGCTAGCAAGTATCTGGCAAGAACTTCGTAGGCTATAGTCGTTCTATTTTATGAAGCCAGTTTGGCTGGAGTCCCCTAAAACCTCATACCACTAGCTTTGTTGCCACATCACCACCGCCTCTCTCTCTCGTATTTTAAGATAGTAACTACTTATAAATGAATTTTAAATACTCTGTATAGACGTAATTAAAAAAAACACTATAGTTTAGTATAAATCCCATAAGACTTGTCAGCATTGCTTTTGCGACGTTCTCAAGTGGAGTGACACTGGAGATAGCCTTGTGTGTGCGGCTCATACTCGGCCAGTCTCCCGCCATGGAAGCTTGCCCATCAAAATTCAAAACTAGAGAAAAAAATACAGAAAATAAAATCAGAAGTAGTTGATATAAATATAAATATGAGAGAGAAAGAGAGAGAGAGAGAGAGAGAGAGGGGGGGGGGAGAGAAGCACGTGTGTGGCGGCGATGTGGCAACAGAGCTAGCAGTGTGAGGTCTTAGGAGGCCCCACCCAAACCGTCTTCATAAAATGGAAAGCCTATAGTGCAGAGTTTTGCTGATGTCTGTAAGCGTTGTGCCTTGACAGTAAATGTAGAAAAGAATAAAATGATGGTTAGTGAGAGAGAAGGTGACTCCCAGTGTGATGTTACAGTGAATGGAGACTGGAATTGGTGAGAGAGTTCAAATACCTGGGTACGGTGATAGAAAAGAGAGGAAAATGTGCAAACGATTCGGAAAGTAGAGTGACACAAGGAAGAAAAGTAGCTGGTGCAATAAAAGCCTTGATGAGAAACAGAGGCTTGAGTGTTGCAGCTGCGTGAGGCTTACATGAGGGAGTTTTTTTTTTTTTTATGCGAGGAAGAAGGAACCAAAGGTCATGAGCCCACAGTAACAGTTCCCTCCAAGAGAAAAACAAAATACAATAGAGAGCCAAATTCAAGATCCGATCATTTTGAGATGCCTGGACACACTGTATTTGAAAGACTGGAGATCATAGGCAGCAGGAAATACAGACAGAGGGAGACAGTTCCAGAGTTGACCTGTTGCATAAATGAAAGACTGGGAGTAACGGTTAACTCTTGCATTAGAGAGTTGGACAGAAAAGGGATGAGAGTTTGCTGCCAGACGGGTGCTACGCGCTCGTAGAGGTGGAGGAATGCAAGCAGACAGTTCAGAGGAGCAGTGACCATTAAAGTAGCGATAGAAAAGAGATAAAGATGCAACAGTGCGGCAAACAGACAGAGGTTGAAGGGAATCAGTAAGAGGAGGAGAGTTAATGAGACGAAAAGCCTTTGACTCTACCCTATTGAGAAGAGCTGTATCTGGGGAGCCTCCCCACACATGAGAGTTGTACTCCACACAGGGGGTGATAAAACCCCTGTATAGAGTCAACAATTGTGCAGGAGTAAAGAGGGTACGGAGTCGGCTTAGCACACCCAATCTCTTGGAAGCAGATTTAGCAAGAGATGTAATATGATCTATCCAAGATAAGTCCTGAGTAAATGAAACCCCAAGCATGTTCAAGGATGATGCAGGATTAAGCTGAATATTATTAAACATTAGTGGGTATACCTGTGGAAGATTTTGTCGGGTTGATAGGTGTAAGAACTGAGCCTTAGATGCATTAAAAACAACCATATTATTTTTACCCCAGTCAGAGATATGAGCCAGGTCAGACATTAGGTGTGCCATAGCCTCATCCCTTGCCTGTTGAAGTAACTGCTGAGATGGGCGTTGCAGGAACCGAATGGAAAGGTGAAGGGTGGAGTCATCAGCGTTTGAGTGGATAGGGTTAGATGTACGGCTTAGAAGATCATTAATGAATAAAAGGAAGAGAGTTGGTGATAGGACAGAGCCCTGAGGAACACCACTGTTGATAGATCTAGGAGAAGAACAATGGCCGTCTACAACAGCGGCTATAGAACGACCAGAAAGGAAGCTAGCGATGAAGGCACAGATAGAAGGATAGAAACCGTAGGAGGTCAGTTTGGAAATTAAAGATTTATGCCAGACTCGATCGAAAGCCTTTGAGATGTCAAGTGCAGTGGCAAAGCTTTCGCCAAAGTTCCGAAAGGAGGATGACCAGGAGTCTGAAAGGTAGGTGAGAAGATCGCCAGTGGAGCGTCCCTGACGGAACCCGTACTGACGATCGGAAAGAAGGTTGTGATAGGAAAGATGCCTTAAAATTTTTCTATTGAGAATTGACTCGAAAAGTTTTGAAATACAGGACGTTAAAGCAATTGGACGATAGTTGGAGAGTTGGGAGTGGTCACCCTTCTTTGGGACTGGCTGAATGAGAGCAAACTTCCAGCAAGAAGGAAAGGTACAAGTTGACAGACAAAGGCGAAAGAGTTTGCCTAGGCAGGGTGTAAGCACAGAAGCACAGTTCTTGAGAACAACAGGAGGGACTCCATCAGGCCCATATGCCTTGTTAGTACTGAGGCCAGTGATGGCAGAAAATACATTAGCTGAAGAAATTTTAATGTTAGCCATGAGGAAGTCAGAGGGGGGAAGTGATGGAGGAACAGCACCGGAATCGTCTAAGGTGGAATTGGAGGGGAAAGACTGTGCGAAGAGATCTGCTTTATCAGTAGAAGAAATAGCTACAGAACCATCAGAGTAGAAAAGAGGAGGGAAGGATGATGAGGTAAAGTTGTTAGAAAGGTTTTTGGCAAGGTGCCGGAAGGAGTGGGAAGAATTCGAGTTGGAGAGTTGAGAGCATTTAGTATGGATGAAATTATTTTTAGCAGAGCGAAGAACAGACTTAGCACGATTCCGGGGAGAAACGTAAAGATGATGTGATTCAGTGGTGGGTTGGCTCCAGTACCTTTTGTAGGCCCTCTCCTTGTTGCGGACAGCATTAGAACAAGCGTGATTAAACCAAGGCTTTCTTCCGTTAGTCAAAGGATATGAGAAAGGAATGTATGCTTCCATGCCTGAGAGAATAACCTCCGTAATGCGCAAGGCACACTCAAATGGCTCACGGCCATGGAAGGAATAATCATTCCAGGGAAAATTAAAGAAATACTGCCTGAGGGCCTCCCAGTCCGCGGCTCCAAAATGCCACAGACGACATTTCCCTGGAGGGTCCACAGGCCGTACCGGAGTGATAGGACATGTTAAGGTGATAAGGTTGTAATCAGAGTGTTAGTGTCAACTTTAACATATGGATGTGAAGCTATGGTGTGGCCTGAAAATGAAAAGTCAAGAGTAAGAGCAGTGAGATGGGACTGCTGAGTAATGTATGTGGAGTACAGAGGGTGGATAGGATACGAAATAATGTGATTCGTGAAAGGTGTGGAGTGAGGAAGTTGGTGGACACCAGAATCGAAGAATGTGTACTGAGATGGTATGGTCAAGGGGAGAGAATGGATAACAACAGAGTGGTGAAAAAGGTATATCTGAGCAAATTTGAAGAAGAGAGTAGGCGAGGTAGGCCAAGGAGAAGGTGGAGGGATATGGTGGATGAGTGTGTGAGGAAGAGAGGTTAGGAAGTCGGTGTGGCTAGGGAACTGACAAGAGATCGAGCTGAATAGAAAAATGTTGTGGGAAGTGCATGATCAGGGATTTTGGCACCCCTTTTTAACGTGGCAGCATCCGGATTGACTCAGTCGGATACGGTCATGTGAAGCTACAGAACGTGGTGAATGTTCTTGGCGTATCCGATAGAGCCAGGATTCCGGGGGCTTGAATGATGAGTGAATGGAAGCGTGGCCCATTGGATTGGGTAAATTAGGGCTGTCTGGACATTGCTACTCCTCACCCTGCCCTACGGTGGGAAAAGAGGTCCAGATGATGATGATGATGATGATGATATATATATATATATATATATATATATATATATATATATATATATATATATATATATATATACTGTGTATATACTCATACAAGTTTCTCTGTCAACACCAAAATACATGCACATTACACGCTACACTTCCTATTCAAATTTTAAACCAAAATGGCGTCTAATAACCAAGCCTCGGGGTCCCCATGGGGGAGGGGGGGGACATAAATGCCGCAACCATTCGCCCCTCTCCCGGGGTCATATTTCCCTTCTGTATGGGTATTTAATACCACAGCCAGCCATTTCATCCAGGACCCCATAGTGGGATTAGCTAGGTTTGTTTACCTTCGACTAGACTAGGATAAAGTGGGTAATTTTGCCTAGGAAACACGTTGAGCATATTTTCGAGAAAAAACAATGGTTTGTTTACAACTGAAGGGGCGAGCGTCGTTCCTGGCTGAGGGTTCCTGGTGGTGAGATGATTGCACATACAGAATGGAAATATGCCGACGAGTCAACGAGTTGCCTGAAACAACTGTCTGACTCACTTCTTCATTTCTGCAACATTCGCAACCTTTCCTCTAAATTTTTCTCTGTTGAACACTACCTCTCCTCCTCTAAACCTCACCTTCTCTTCTTGACTGAGACAGCTGTCTGAGGCAACTTTTTTTTTTTTTTTTTTTTTTTTGCGAGGAAGAAGGAACCAAAGGCCATGAGCCCGCAGTAACAGTTCCCTCCAAGAGAAAAACAAAATACAGTAGAGAGCCAAATTCAAGATCCGATCATTTTTAGATGCCTGGACACACTGCGTTTGAAAGACTGGAGATCATAGGCAGGAGGAAATACAGACAGACGGAGACAGTTCCAGAGCTGACCTGTTGCATGAATGAAAGACTGGGAGTAACGGTTAACTCTTGCATTAGAGAGTTGGACAGAAAAGGGATGAGAGTTTGCTGCCAGACGGGTGCTACGCGCCCGTCGTAGAGGTGGAGGAATGCAAGCAGACAGTTCAGAGGAGCAGTGACCATTAAAGTAGCGATAGAAAAGAGATAAAGATGCAACAGTGCGGCGAAGAGACAGAGGTTGAAGGGAGTCAGTAAGAGGAGGAGAGTTAATGAGACGAAAAGCCTTTGACTCCACCCTATTGAGAAGAGCTGTATGTGGGGAGCCTCCCCACACATGAGAGTTGTACTCCACACAGGGGCGGATAAAACCCCTGTATAGAGTCAACAATTGTGCAGGGGTAAAGAAAGAGCGGAGTCGGCTTAGCACACCCAATCTCTTGGAAGCAGATTTTACAAGAGATGTAATATGATCTTTCCAAGATAAGTCCCGAGTAAATGAAACCCCAAGCATGTTCAAGGATGATGCAGGATTAATCTGAATATAACTGATAGCAAACCATTCTCTGTATCCTCCTACTTTCTCTATACTCATTTCAAAGCCAAAGGTGACTGTTGTGTATATGTACACAATGACTTATCTTGCTCTCATGTTCCTGAATTTCGTTCTTCTGAATTCTCTACTCTTTGGCTTTAGCTTTCCTGTCATTCTCTGACTAAATATATCTGTGCTGTTTACTTATCCTGTGATTCTACTGACTAGGTAAAATTCTTTAACTATCTTAATTGTACGACGGAACATGTTCTATCCATTTCTCCTCTCTCTGAAAAAAAAGCCTTGGCTTCATCACACTTCTTCTAATGGTATCCACAAGAAGGAGAGGGCCTATAAAAGGTACCGGAGCCAAGCCACCCCTGAATGAATTCTTGTTTATGTTTCTGCCTGGAATCGTGCTAGGTCTGTTCTTTGCTCTGCTAAAATAATTTCACCCATACTAAATGCTCACAACACTCCAATTCAAATTCTTCCCACTCCTTCTGAGACCTTGCCAAAACCCTTTCTAACTACTTTATCTCACCATCCTTCCCTCCTCTTTTCTACTCTCATGGCTCTGTACCTATTTCTTCTCCTGATAAAGCAGATTTCTTTGTCCAGGTTTTCTCCTCCAATTCCACCTTAGACGATTCCGGTGCTGTTGCTTCATCACTTCTCCCCTCTGACGTCCTCATGGCGGACATTGAAATTTCCTCAACTGATGTACTTTCTCCGATCACTGGCCTCTATACTAACAAGGCAAACGGGCCTGATGGGATCCCTCCTGTTGTCCTCAAGAACTGTGCTTCTGTGTTTACACCCTGCCTAGGTACACTCTTTCACCTTTGTTCATCAACTTGTACCTTTCCTTTTAGGTGGAAGTTTGCTCTCATTAAGCCTTCCCCATAGAAGGGCGACCATTCCCAACCCTCTGACTATCGCCCAACTGGTTTAATATCCTGTGTCTCAAAAGTTTTCAAGTCTATTCTTAACAGAAATATTTTAAAGCCTCTTTCCTATCACAACCTTCTTCCGGATCGTCAATGACGGAA
>NC_137064.1:17418091-17543091 GCF_032717465.1 Coenobita brevimanus | reverse complement strand
TTTCTCTTTCTTTTTCCTTTTGTCTGCCTCTTGTTGATCAGCTTATTTAACTCTACTCTTTCAGTTCCATCTTTCCTGGTTTTTATTTTCAACTCCTTTATTCCTTTTAAGAGCTCTAGGGTCATTTTTGAATTGTTGTTGGCTTTGCTTGTATTCCCTTTCCCTAATACCTCCACTGATTCTCTTACTGTTTTTGTTAGTCTATCATTCAATTTATCAATGTCACACTCAGCATAACTTTGAGCCTCAAATTTGTTCATTATTTCTAATTGGAAGGTTACTTTTATTTGGCATATCTTTTATTTTTAGCCAGCTCCTTTCCTTCACTTCTGAAACTGGATCTGGCTGTGCAACCCACCATTCTATGGTCACTTCCCCTCTTTGCATTGATGATAACTGTGACATTTATGATCAGGTTATTCTCATCTGCTGTACTGAAGTCGATTACATTCTTTCTTTCTTCATGTGAACTCTCTCGGTTCATTTTCTCTCTGTTCTTTTGTCGAAGAATGTGTTCATTATTTTCATATTATACATTTCAGCACAATTTACCACCATTTCACCTTTGTCATTCCTTACTCCCACTCCAAACTTTCCTTTACACGTGTCTCTATTTTACGATTTGCCAACTTTTGCATTGAAGTTCCCCAAGAGTATAATATATCTGGTCTTTTCTTCTTCTATAATCATGGATGTGGCGTCACAGAATGTTTCCATTTCTTCATCTGAGCTTTGAGAAGTCGTTGCATATACTTTCATTACTCTCACGATGTATATTTTGGATAGTCTAATTATAGTCCATACTACTATCAAATACACTGCTGAATTTAATAATGTTGTCAGCAACATTTCTGCTAATTACAAATCCCACACTACTAACTCTTTCATTTTGCTTTCCTCTGTACTAAACTAGGTGGTAGATGTTTTGGAGCTGAATATGTATATTTTTTTCTTTTTCTGTGTATCTCTCTCAGACTTACAATATCGCAACTACTGCTTTGTAAGTCAGCCATTAAGTTATCAGGTTTGTAATCTTCTCCAAGTCTTCTTACACTGTATGTGTAGAATTGTGTGTGTGTATGTGGAATATATATATATATATATGGTAAATTTTTACTTTAGTCCCACCCTGCCATATTTTCTCAAGAGTTTCAGAATGCAATGTTTTATAGTGTTTCTCATGTGAGTCTGATAGTCATTTCTGTCGCAAATCACTCGTTTTGCGTAACCCTCCCCCCCCACTGTACCAAGGTTACTGGGGGAATACGACGAAAAGAGTAATTTTCACTGAAAATGACCACCAGAATCACATGAATAACACTAAAACATTGCATTCTGAAACTCCTGAGAAAGAATAATGGGGGACCTGTGGGAAAGCGTGGTTTTGGGTGGGGGAAACACGGAAAATCGAGTGATTTCCGACTGGAACTGGTATCCAAATCAAACGAAAAACACTAAAATCCTTCGGAAAAATATAATTTTCAGCTCCTTGAGTTCGTGTTTCCTAACTGGGGGGCTTTGCCCCCCAGACCCCCCAGCCCTGGCCGTGTTTCCTAACTGGGGGGCTTCGCCCCCCAGTCCACCCATTACATTAACCTAACCTAACCTAACCTATCCTAGGGGAATGCTTACCTAGAGACCAGATCCTAGGGGAATGCTTACCTACAGTAGAGATCAGATCCAAGGGGAATGCTTACCTAGAGATCAGATCCTAGGGGAATGCTTACCTAGAGACCAGAAACGGTGAATTTGCACTGCACCTTCCCCTTACTCTTCCTACTTTTTTTTCCACCGGCCACAGTACCACTGATGTCTGTCTTCCCGAAATTTGCAGGGCAAATCACACTCTTTACACTGCACTGCACTTGGCAAAACCCCGTGTTTTCTTAGTAGTTCAATAGATGTTTCGTTATTACTGTGATAGTCCTTGATAATCTGCCAGTAGTCCGTCTTTCACCCGATACAAGCTTTGAAATCGACAACACGTTCTTCGGCACCGGAGGCAATGACTGTGACTGACTTTCAAATCTCGGGCGTACTTGCGTCACCCACAAATACTTCAAGCTGATTGGCTGGTTTTACATACGACTGTTGTGATTGGCTGGTTTCAAAAGTCCCTCTTCCTTTGCGACGCCTGATTGGCTGTTTCTAAAGCTCACATATACGAAATTACCAGCCGAGTACACTCGAGTCCAGCCGACTTAGACCGAGTGAACGTGCCCACACCAGCAAATATGTTTACTCCACCATGTTGGCTCCTGGATCCTTGAAATAATTAAGAAAAATAACATATATCTCGGAAAGTATTTATTTGCAACGGATGTTTACTGAGAAGAAAATGATGTACTCAATACACCCGACATATAGAGATAAGTCACATTTTCCAGCGACCGGGTGGGATTAAAGTAAAAAATACCATATATATATATATATATATATATATATATATATATATATATATATATATATATATATATATATATATATATATATATATATATATATATATATATATAGTTCTGAATGGTGAGTTGCTTAAGGAGTTAGAGTGTTTTGAATATTTAGGGTCACATGTTGCTGTGGTTGGAAGAATAGATGCAGAAGTGAAGTTTAGAATGAATGAAATAGGTAAGGTGCTGGGAGGAATGAAAAAAATGTTTAGATGTCGTTCGCTTAGAATGGATGTAAAAAGAAGGTTGTATGAGGGTGTTGTGGTACCGACTGCGTTATATGGGGCTGAAAAATGGAATATGGGTGTAGCAGAGAGGAAAAGTTTGAATGTAATGGAGATGAGGTGTCTGAGGAGTATGTGTGGAGTGACGCGTATCGATCGAGTGCGAAATGATGAAGTGCAACGGAGAACTGGAGTTGTTCGGGAGATGGCTGGTAGAGTTGAGCAGACAGTGTTCCGATGGTTTGGGCATGTGGAGAGAACGGATAATGAGCGATTGGTGGAAAAGATAACTAGATCTGATGTGAGAGGTGTAAGGCTGAGAGGGAGACCACGAATAGGATAGATGGACAGTGTGAAGAGAGCGCTGGATGCGAGAGGGATGTCTGTTGAGCAAGGAAGAGTGGCTGTGTGTGACAGAAATAAATGGAGAGAAATTGTGAATGAATAAATGATGACAGCCCTGAGGGGATAGTCTCCCGCATTTGGACTGATCAGCTAGTCAGGTCAGGTGCAGGTAAGGGGATGCGTCTATTATGGTGTCGCAGGGGTAAACCAGCTCTGCTGTCGGGCCCTGCTGCGGATGTCACTGATTGCACTGCGCAGTTGACCCTTGTGCGGTGTGGGGCGGTGAGGATCTGTCTCTTCTTCCCTTTGGGGCTTAGATGCGAATGAGTGTGTTTGAATGGATGAGTAAATGGGGAGTGTGTCGTCCTGTCTCGGCTACCTCCCTTTCCTTGGGGGAAGCGACCTAGGTCTATATATATGTATATATATATATATATATATATATATATATATAAATATATAAATATAAACATATATATATATATATATATATATATATATATATATATGTGTGTGTGTGTGTGTGTATATATATATAAATATATATATATATATATATATATATATATATATATATATCGAGACTGATGTGGGTGAAAGCGAAATTTGACCGTGAGTTGTGGGTGTTTGTGAGTGCATATGGTACTTGGTACTGAAAGGGATGAAGAAGAGGGGGAGTCTTTCTGGAATGATGTTGATGAGTGTCTGTAGAGTTTTGGAGCTAATGTGAATGTGGTAATGATGGGAGATCTGAATGCTAGAGTGGGAAATGTAGCAGTTGAAGGTGTAGTTGGTATTCATGGTGTGGCTGGAAGAAATGAAAATGGGGAACGAATGATAGGGATGTGTGTTGAGCGAGAGAAGGTGATTGGAAATACGCTGTTCAAGAAGAAAGATATTTATAAGTATACATGGGTGAGACAGGAGAGTGGAATGGTTGTGGATAAAGCATTGACAGACTATGTGGCTGGGTCTAGGAATGTAATAGGATGATTGTTGAATGTGAGAGTTCTGAGAGGGGAGGGTGGAGGCATGTCTGACCACTACCTGGTGGAGGGAAAGTTAGGAGTAGGTACGAGATGGGTGAGAGCTAGGAGGGTTAGGTGTGGCAGGGAGGATTTGAAAGTGAGTAAGTTGGATAAAAGAGAGAAAATGATAGAGTATCAGGAGAAATTGAAAGATGAGTGGAACGCAGTGAAAGATCAGGAAAATGGCACTGTGGAGGAGGAATGGCAGTTGTTTAAGAGTGCTGTGTTGGGGCATGCAGAAGAGGTGTGTGGTATGAGACGTGTGGGTGGTGGTGTAAGAAAAGGAAGTGAATAGTGGTGCGAGGAAGTAAGTATGGCTGTGACTGAGAAGAAACGTGCATATGAAGTGTGGCTGTAGAGGAAGGATGAGGTGTTATATTAGAGGTATAAGGAAATGAGGAATAGGGCGAGAAGGGCTGTGCTTGATGCTAAAGTGGCAGCAGGTGAAAGGTGGGGTAGGAGACTGACTGAGAATTTTCAACAGAATAAGAAAATGTTTTGGAAGGAGGTGAAAAGGGTGCGAAAGGGAGAGTCAGGGAAGGAAGAGCGAGTAAAAGCAGAGGATGGAAGGATGTTAATTGAGATGGATGCAGTAAGGAAGAGATGGGCAGAGTATTTTGAAAGATTGTTAAACGTAGAGGACAAAAAGGTGGCTGAGATTGTGGCGGATGGAAGGGTGCAATGAATGTGTTGGGAGAGTTGAATGATTCTTTGATCACGAAGGAGGAAGTGGAGATGGCAGTAAAGGAGATGGAAACAGGGAAACCTGCAGGTATGGATGGGTGTGCTGTGGAATACCTGAAGGGTGATGGAGTGACTATTGTTGACTGGTTAGTAAGATTGTTGAATGTGTGCTTTGTGAAAGGTATGGTGCCAGTTGACTGGGCAAGTGCTTGTGTGGTCCCTTTGTATAAAGGCAAAGGTGATAAGTATGAATGTACTAGCTTTAGGGGTATAAATCTGCTGAGTGTTGTAGGTAAGGTGTATGGCAGAGTGTTAATTATGAGAGTTAGAGGGGGTACAGAGGGAGTGATTGGTGATGAGCAGTGTGGATTTAGGAGAGGGAGGGGATGCGTGGATCAGGTGTTCGCTGTGAGACAAGTGTGTGAAAAGTATTTAACGAAAGGCAAGGATGTGTTTTCGGCATTCATAGATTTAGAGAAAGCGTATGATAGAATTGATAGGGAGGCTTTGTGAACTGTTTTAAGATGTGTGTAAGAGTGGGAAATGCTGTGAGTGATTGGTTTCCCGGGAGAGTGGGGCTGCAACAGGGATGTGTGATGTCGCCTTGGTTGTTTAATAATTATTTGGATGGTGTTGTAAGGGAGGTGAATGCAAGAGTGTTAGGAGGAGGTCTGAGTCTGGTGAATGTTGATGGTGGAGAGTGGAATCTGAAGCACCGGCTGTTTGCAAATGATACTGCACTGGTGGCTGATTCAGAGGAGAGATTGAGACAGTTGGGAGAGGAGTTTGGAAGGGTGTGTGAAAGGAGGAAAGGGAAAGTATATGAGAAAAAGAGTAAAGTGATGAAGTGTACGAGGTTGGTAGATGGTAGGGGGATGAATATAGTTTTGAATGGAGAGTTGCTTGAGGAGGTAGAGTGTTTTAAATATTTAGGGTCACATGTTGCTGTGGATGGAAGAAGAGATGCAGAAGTAAAGTTTACAATGAATGAAGTAGGTAAGGTGCTGGGAGGAATGAAAAAAATGTTTAGATGTCGTTCGCTTAGAATGGATGTAAAAAGAAGGCTGTATGAGGGTGTTGTTGTACCGACTGCGTTATATGGGGCTGAAAAATGGAATATGGGTGCAGCAGAGAGGAAAAGTTTGAATGTAATGGAGATGAGGTGTCTGAGGAGTATGTGTGGAGTGACGCGTATGGATCGAGTGCAAAATGATGAAGTGCAAAGGAGAACTGGAGTTGTTCGGGAGATGGCTGGTAGAGTTGAGCAGAGGGTGTTGCGATGGTTTGGGCATATGAAGAGAATGGATAATGAGCGATTGGTGAAAAAGATAACTAGATCTGATGTGAGAGGTGTAAGGCTGAGAGGGAAACCACGAATATGATGGATGGACAGTGTGAAGAGAGCGCTGGATGCGAGAGGGATATCTATTGAGCAAGAAAGAGTGGCTGTGCGTTACAGAAATAAATGGAGAGAAATTGCGAATGTATAAATGATGACGCAGCCCTGAGGGGATATTCTCCCACATTTAGTCAGATCAGCTAGTCAGATCAGGTAGGTGCAGATAAGAAGATGGGTCTATTATGATGTGGTAGGGGTAAACCAGCTCTGCTGTCGGGCCCTGCTGCGGATGTCACTGATTGCACTGCGCAGTTGACCCATGTGCGGTGTGATGCAGCGAGGATCTGTCCCTTCTCCCTTTTGGGGTTAAGATGCGAATGAAAGTGTTTGAATGGATGAGTAAATGGGGAGTGTGTCGTCCTGTCTCGTCTACCTCCCTTTCCTTGGGGGAAGCAGCCTAGGGATATATATATATATATATATATATATTTTCCATCCATCCATCATTCAATCCTGTCGCCCCATGAGGAACGCAGGAGCCCAGGGCTAGGCAAGTTGGTCCTGATATTTAAGATGAGAGTGACCAGCCTCACTCATCCCTGAGCGGCATTATGTGAGCAATAAACCCCAAGCACCCCTTGGATATAAACCTACATAGGCTCAATCCAATTGGAGCACCTTAACCTCTTTGCGCCTCCTGTCCCCGTTATGGGACAGAACTGGAAGTTTTCAAAATTTCATAAAGAAAGGAACCCCCGGGTAGGGACCTATGAGCTTCGCGACTATGAACCGACAGGCGGAGGGCCGTGCGCCTAGCACCTCTCCAGCAAAATCCCTCGCACAGCAACTCTGGGAACTAAGGGGTTAAACACCGACAGGTCTATCACTTTCTTTTTTTTAACCCAGTGTCCCCATTATGGGACAGAACTGGACGTTTTCAAAATTTAATAAAGAAGGGAACCCCCGGGTAAGAACCTATGACCTTCACGACCATGAGCCGACAGGCGGAGGGCGGCGTGCCCAGCACCCCTCCAGCAAAATCCCTCGCACAGCAACTCTGGGAACTAAGGGATTAATTACCCACTAAACCACCAGGAGCCGCAATTTGGTTATATGATTACCACATAGCGTAGTTAATGGTTTCCTGGTGTATAGGAAACCACTTGGTTTGTCACTCAGTGTAGAGTCACTCATAGGCAGAAGGAAGAGGAAAGAAAGATGGAAAGAAAGAACCAAGAGGAGGTGTAAAGTCACCCGTAGGCAGAAGAATGAGGAAAGAATGAAGGAAAAGACAGAAGAGGAATATAAAGAAGAAAATTTCCAAAAAAGAAAAAAATCCCACAACATGGTGTAATGCAATAGTTATTTTACTTCACAAAATGGTGACTCAAAAGATCTTAGTAACTATCGACCCATTAGCTTATTACTCGTATAAGTCATTTACAAACTTCTCTAAAGTCCTTACGAACAGAATAGCAATAAATTTGGAGGAAAACCAATCTCGTGAACAGACAGGATTCTGAAGCGGGCATTCGACTACTGATCATCTACACACGATCAGTCAGCTAATTGAGAAAACTACAGAATATAATAAACCACTGTGCTTAGGTTTTGTTGATTACGAAAAGGCTATTGACTCAGTGGAACACACTGCGAGAACAAGGAGTGAATGAGAACATTATAAAACTGCTCGAAAACATATATAAAGAGGAAACTGCTACAGTTAAAATACATAAGGACTCGAGAAAAAATTATGACTGAGAAGGGCGTGCGTCAGGGATACAGTTTCACTAAAATTATTTGCAGAATGCCTAGAAAGTATTTTCAGAAAGCTAGACTGGGAAAACAAAGGAGTGAACATGAAGAAAAGCTATACCATTTAAGATTTGCAGATGACTGCCCTGATCTTAGAAACAGCAGAGACATTGCAAGAAATGTTAAATGACCTAAACAGAGAAAGTCTCAAAGTAGGGGTATAGATGAACCAGAGTAAAACTAATGATTAATCCACAAACACCAAAGAGCGTCATCAGAATAAGAGCAGAAATTCTTGAAGAAGTCGAGGAGTAGAGTTACCTGGGACAATTACTAAAATCAACGAAAGATCATGATAGCAAAATGAAGACACATTACAATTGGATGAAAAGCTTTCGGTAAACATAGAGACAGTATGAAAAGTAGCATGCCAGTTTGTATGACACGAGAAGTGTATAACGAATTTGTAATTCCAGCTATGACGTATGGTTGTGAGACCTGGAAACTAACAAAATCGATGGGGAAAAAAATTAATCCTTTCTCAGAGAGCAATGGAAAGGTCAGTGTTGGGAATAACTTTAAGAGATAGGAAAAAAATCAACTTGGGTGAGAGTGCAGACTAAAGGCGAAGATATTATAGAACTTATAAAAGAACAGAAATGGAGGTGGGCAGGCCATGTAGCAAGAAGATATAACCGATGGAACAAGGGCTGATTGACTGGACACCAAAAGATTGTAAGTGTAGGAGAAAAAGGCCAGACAGGAGGTGGAGAGATGAGATAGAGAAATTTGCAAGGAAAATGTGGCAAAGATTGGCTCAGTCGAAGAATTCGTGGGTAAGATTGCGGGAGCCCTTCGTTCAACAGTGGATTTGTAATGGCTGATGATATATATATATATATATATATATATATATATATATATATATATATATATATCATCACCATCATCATCAGCCGTTTGAGTATCCACTGCAGGACCGGCCTATCCCGACCAAAGTCGGGACGATACAGCCAATGTATCTCTACCAAGTGTCTTATGCTGTCTGGTAGAGATTGTATGTAGGGTGAGAAGTGCTTGTAAGTGTAACTGTAGTGCTGGAGTGCTTTGGATGTGTGTGTAGTATGTGAACCAAGTGTAATCGACCCGCGCAAGCCAACTGGGTGCAAGCATACTTTACAGTAGGCGACACTGGTTCAACCACAGCACCCCTGATGTCCGCCAATGCAGTACGTGGCCGGGTGATCACTCCCAAAGTTTATTACCTTGGTGGGGCGCGAACCCTGGTTCACCTGCGTACGAAACGCACACTCTACCACTGTACCACAGAGGCTCCATATATATATATATATATATATATATATATATATATAAATATATATATATATATATAAATATAAAATATACATACGTGTCTAAGTGACCCCCCACTTTCGCGGGGGTTAGGGGACACAGACCCCCGCGAAAGTGGACTTTCCGCGAATAATTTCCAACCCGTTTGACCCATGCCATACATAAAGAAATAACCCCTAGAAGACACTTAAATTAATTTCAACACCTCAAAACGGCCTAAGCCATCAAAAACACACCCTATTCAATACAAAATAACAGTAATTGGTAAGGTTTTAAGAGTTTGTAGTGTACGCAACCATGCAGGTGACAAACTGATGCATCCGATACATAAAAAAAATACTGTAACTACAGTTGTACTGGAAGTCAGTGAAATCAATTTGAACACCTAAAATTAACCTAAACTATCTTTAAATCATTACCTATGCAACACAAAATAATAGTGATAATTTATAAAGTACAGTTATGAGTAGGGTTGTAAGAGGTTGACGTAAATATTTCGCAGGTGACTTCCATAGAAAACGGATGAAGTGCGAGGCAGGCACACACAGCAGTGTGATTCGGTGGAAGTCATCTGCTAAATAATTCACCGCAGCTTATTTTAACCTTACTCATAAAAAAAAAAAAAAAATGCTCACCTCGAACACAGGTGACTTGATGATGATGATGACGATGATGACAATGATGACACTGAAGATTATTAGCCATCCAGTTACCAATGACAGATGTTTTATTTTCTTTTTATAACAAAAGAGGAAGAAAACAAATGAATAAAAAAAAAATCCATACACCAGATTACTGGTGTCCTCTGTTCATAAAATATCTGCAACAGTTAGACTTGAACAGCTGTGGGTTGAAGTCTGGAGGGAAACAACTCTGGGGAAGCGAGCTCCAGAGAGATGCAGTTCGGGGAATGAAAGAATTTTGATAGGCAGAAGTTCTGCAGTATGGCTGAGTGATATTCCAGTCATGAGCGCTGCCAGATGCCCGTGTAGCACTATGGAAGGCGTGAAGAGGTGGCACAATGGATGAAACTTTGTCTGAGCATTTGCCATAAAAATATCTGCAAAACAATGCAAGGGAGGGAACATTCCTTCTTGCTTGTAGGGGAGGTAGTTCATTAGTAATAGCAGGGTTATTAATAATTCTAACAGCTTTGTTCTGAATATTGTCTAGTTGTTTTAATGCAACCTCTCCACATCCATTCCACAACGGTGGGCGGTATTCAAGGTGAGAGCGCACATGACTAATGTAAATTATAGCTAACTGCTCGTCAGTGATGAAGTTATGGACTCTGTACAAAAATCCAAGTTTCTTTGAGGTGGTTTTAGCAAGTGATCCGACATGAGAGGTCCAGCTGAGGGCATTGTTAAGTGAGATGCCGAGAATTTCAATTCTTTTGGAAATGGGAATATTTGTGGCACTGAAGGTAATATACGATTTTGGCAATTCCTGTCTATTCGTAAACTGTATATATTTAGTTCTACTAGCATTAAATGAGGCGCTGAGTTAATTACCGGGCTAAGCGCCAAAATGGCCGCTAAGCACCTACATGCACCAACAAGTAGCTAAACCATCCCTTTATAAATTGGAAATAAGAAAGTACTAAGAAATAACCTACAAAAGGGTCAAAATCCTGGTTAAGTAGACATGTGTGTTGCGCCGTCGCACCACACAGCAAAAAAACCTGTCTGGTTCCATACTAGTGCTCAAGGCAGGCGACTGGGTCCCAAATTCCGCCAGCTGTATGGTGGCTTCTCCTATGAGTTCAGCCTATCTATGTTCCTTATGTTGATTCCTCGTGGTGTTGAAGCGAATGTGAGAGCATTACTGGGCTATATCCCAGCTCCTTTCCTTAGCCCCTTTGAAGCTGGCCAATCAGATAGTAAGGTTGCATTGCAGCTAGCCAATAAGCTGATTCCTGACACTACTCCCACCAGCAACTGTGAAAGGGAGAGGAGATGGGACAATTTTTTTCTCTCACCCGCTTTGCGGGTGCTTCCTCATTATTATTATAATATTTTTTAGCCATTATAACTATTATTATTATAATTGCCATCGTGTTTGTGAAGTTACTGGTACTCGTAGCAGTTATTTATTTTTTTTTTATCATTCAGGTTACAGGGGTTTTCTAGTAATGTCCTCATACATTGAATGCTGTCTTACTTTTTTATTATTTTCAGCAATGTAATAATTTATTGTTTTTCTTGATGCTTGTGATGTAGTTCGTGTTTTATGGTGATTAAAAACTCCGAGAACAACACACACAAGGTTTCCGCATTTAAACTGCTATTATTGTGAAAATATTAATACTTATGTCATAGAACTTTGATTTTATTCCACAGTATGACACTCCTGGGACATTATGCTAATATATTATTGACCTCTTATGATGTATTTCTGTAGTTATTTGTAGGATAAAAATATTTTCTTAGCTGATCGGTCCAGCAGTGGGGGGCAAAATTTTACATCTTCACACTATATCACCATGATTAATGAAGATAGTGCAAAATAGAGGTTATTGCAATAAAGAAAATACCATAAGCTACATTTTAACCCCCTAACCCCGGGTGACGACATATGTCGTCATTATGTAAAAAGTCCCTCACCCCAGGTGACGACATATGTCGTCCAAACAAATTTCAAAATACCCGGGCATTGGAGTGGCAGGATCACATTGTCACAAGATGTTGCCACCCTCACTGTTTCCATATACCACCACCCATGCAGCCATGCTTGCCAGTCAGTTATCCTTTGACCGTAGATAAGTGAACATATCGTGCTGTCGCTCTCCCAGCCCGCCACTCCCACCACGCCAATTTCGACTGACGAACCTGGCCCCTCAACTTCGATCCCTTATAAAAAGCCGAAGGTTAGTACGTTCATTTGACATCTTGTTTTTTATGGTTTGACACCTAGTTTTTTTTATTCTAGGTTAAGTAGTTTTTTTGGTGAATTTTTTAAAAGTAGGAAAATTTTGGCGATTATGCCCGGGTGAGTGGGATGGCGGGTGAAAATGTGCCCGGGGTTTAAGGGTTAATAAACACACACATCAAAATAACACAAGTGGTTACAGAGATATCAAAGTTTTAAAGTCGCCAGACTTTAAACGCATATTCTGGTGTTTTGTAGTGTTGGCGCTTAGTCCGGTAATGAACACAGCGCCTCAAATAAGACGTGGTTGTTTTGTCCCCATTCACTGATCGTGGATAAGTCTTGATTTAAAGAGATGGCTGTACTAAGCTGAGAGTTAGAGATATCAGCTTTGTAAATGGATGTCTGAGTATGAATGAACTATGAAGTGTTGAGTCATCTGCATATGAATGGATGTGATTATGTGACAGATAAGAGATCATTAATATGAACGAGGAACAGGGCTGGTGCCAGAACTGATCCCTGCGGCACACCGGTGTTAAGTGAGTGGAAATTGGAATATACTTCATCTACTTTTACTCTTATTTTTCTGTTGCTGAGATATGAGAAAATCAAAGGAACAAAAAAGTTTAGTCCATAGCAAGGGACTTTGTACAATAGGGAACGATGCCACACCCTTTCGAAAGCTTTAGAAATATCCAGGGCTACTGCATGGATGGTATGAGTCAGGAGATTGAGTATGTCAATAGTGGATCTTTCTTGGGGAAAACCATATTGTCTATCACTAATTAAGTTTTTGGAATCAAGATGTTTAACTATGTGCTTATTAATTACAGTTTCAAACACCTTACCAGAAGAAGATGTGACAGGTATTGGTCTGTAATCACAGGGGTCAGGGGAACTTCCTTTCTTTGGAACTGGGTGGATATTGGCTTCTTTCCATGAATTCGGGAATGAAGAAGTACGTATGCATAGTCTGAATAATTTAGCAAGAACAGAGGCAAGTTCTGGGGAACACTTTTTCAAAACAATTGGCGGAATTCCATCTGGGCCTGGAGCTTTGTTGGTAGGTAAAATGTCTATGATGGATTTCACGCACTTAGTCTGTATTTTAAGTGGGGTAATTTCGGGAGAGTCAAGTTCTAGTGCTGGGACGTTCTGGCTGGCTTGCTCTAAGGTAGAATTTCTGGCAAATGGACTGGGAGAGATATCTGCTTTCCCACGCGGGTCATTTGTAATGTTGCCATCTGGAGATTTTAGTGGGGGAATGGATGATGACTTGTTAAAGTTATTATTGAAAGAACTGAGAGTTGACCAGAATATTCTATTCTCATTAGGGTTGTTAAGTAGTTTTGATGCTTGGTTTTGAAGAGAGTTTGATTTAGTAAGATTTATTACAGATTTTGCATGATGATGAAGATGATGTGAAGTGTTACTGCATGGCATAAGGAGTACCTTGACTCCTCCTCATCTTCATTCTTGCCATCCCTGCCGACAGGTGGAGGATCATCAAGGTCATTCACTGGGGAAAAGGAAGAAGATGCCATTGCAGGCTCAGGCTCGGACACAGGTGGGGGCACTGGCTGAGGCTGTACACAGGTGAGGGCACAGGTGAAGGCACAGGTGAGGGAACAGGTGAAGATGCAGGTGAAGGAGCTGTTGCAGGTGTGGCCTGTCAATCGAGGAACATGGTGATGGGAAATTGTGACCAGTGCTTCTTCATGTCCGTGAGCACTAATTGCCCTCACCATCGAGGGGTCCATTTTGTAGATGGCGGACTTGAGGCTGGAGGCAATCCGCATCACATTTGCCAAACTCTCCAGTGCAAGGCCTTCCTGTGGCTGTCCACCAGGAGCATCATCGTCACCCTCCTCCTCCTCACTTGCTGACTGAAAAAGCTCCACCAGCTCCTCCTCAGACAGCTCCACCTCATGGCCACAAACAAGCTTCATGATTTCCCGTTCCTCCATGTCTTCAAAACCTTCACCTCAAACTTGCCTCACCAGCTGCACAGTCCTCCTAACTGGGTGTACCTGCTCACTTGGTGCCAAACCTGCAAAATCATGCACACTTGCTGGTCACAGATTCTTCCAACATGAATTCACTGTCTGTGATTTCACCTCCTTAACTGCAGCTTCCACAGTCATAAGGCAGTCAGCGATTGTGAAGCCCTTTATAATCCATGACACTAAGGTCAGGATTATCATCGAGGGCAGAGTGCATCCTGGCCATGGACTAACGAGTGTAATAAGCATAAAAGGCGCTTATTACACCTTGGTCCAGTGGCTGCATCAAGGAGGTTGTTTTTGGTGCAGGAAAACTACCTCCACGTCATCACACATTCCCTCCAGAGAATATGGGTGGCAAGGAGCATTGTCCAGCACCAGTAAGACTGCAGGGCAGGCCCAAGCTTTGCAAGTACAAACACACCTCTGGCAAAAGGCAATTGTAGAACCACTCCAGGAAGATGACACTGGTGGTCCACACCTTTTGTTGCTCATCCAGTGGATAGGGAGGAGGTTCTTGCTGTGGCGTTTGAGTGCCGGTGGGTTCCTTGACTTGTAAATAAACCTGGGTTTAATCATGTACCCAGCGGCATTGACACAGAGAACCCAGGTGTACTGATGCTTGGCTACCTTAAACCTGGGTGCCCTCCTCTCCTGCCTGGATATATAGGTGTGTTCAGGCACCTTCTTCCAAAACAAGCCTGTCTCGTCGACATTGAGCACCTGCTTAGGCTTGTACCCCTTCTCCTCAATGATTTCCCTGAAGGTATCAGAGAAGGCTGCTGCAGCAGCATGGTCAGCTGACCCCAATTCCCCCGTCATCTTCAGGTTGTGCAAGGCAAACCACTTCCTGAAGTGGTCAAACCACCCCTTGCTGGTGGTAAACGCTGAAGTGGGGAAGCAGATGGATTGAGGTCAGTACTGGTGCCAGGTGCAACGGGGTTCACAGTGGGGGGTCTTAGCCACTCGTACAGTGACCTAGCTTTGGTGCAGATGGCATTGTTATCAATGGGATTACCCTTTCATTGTTGATCTTGGATCCACAACAAAACGGCATTCTCCATCTTCACCAAAGCTTTGTCGTGCACTTGCTACAAGTGCTTTGCTGAGAGAGATGCTGTGGCCAGGTAAGACTCCCGAATGTTAGACTCATTTTTCTTGATGTACCGCACTATGCTTTTGTTGATCTCATACTTTTTCCCCACAGCTGCGTAACTCATGCCTCCCGCAGCAAGTCAAGCAGCTTCACCTTTTCCAGGGTCATAACCTTCTTCCAGTGCTTAGGGGTGGTGCCCTGGACACCATTAGAGGCAGCACACTTAGGAACCGTAGTTGACCCTCTAATGCATGCATAAGTTTTATTAGTTTTGCCAACACATGAATTTACTCCACCCCCATCCCTGCCAGCCCGCCCGTGAGCCACTGAAAACACGTATTTTCGCCTTATTTTGCCACCCAAACCTCTATATATTGCCATGAAACCTAAATATCTTATTCGCCGATGTTTGTTCTAGCCGATAAGCGAAAAAGAAAAAATAAAGAAAAATACGAATAAAAGTACATTAAGCCATAATGAATAAACATTTCCGAAAGTCAATATCACATCCCAACATCCTAGTTTGAATGTTTTCCATCATACAGAAAAATGTTATTAGAAGTTTTGATATAGAATTTCAACAAGGTTTTAATAGGAAAGTCTGGTTGTGATAGGGTTTATTTTCGAGAAAATAGCCCAAAACTGAGTCATTTTTTGAGAAAAAAAAAAAAGAAACTGATATTGTGCAGGGAGCTCTACCGCACAATTTTTCCCGCACACGTTATGTTTTTAGTTCATATTCTTGTGCAGAATTTCATGAGCTTTCTCATGGTACCGGCCGATTTTTGTTAGACCTCAAAGTTTCCGAATAAATCGCAAAAAACTACTGGGTACTCATGGCTGTGCTGCACTTTCGTCATGCACGCACATTAATCTTTATATTCCCATCTACGTAACAACGACTTTTCATCAGAGATATGACATTGTTATGTCCTGTACATACATGGAATTCACTGATCTTTATCATGGTTCTGACAGGAAATCGATACATCCAATAGTTTTTCAGTAAATGGACGACAAATGTAGAATACTCCTCCTCGCCCGCAAGGGAGATAAAAACACTCTTTCCCTGCTTCACCCACACCTACATATTTTTGCTCGTTAGGTTTTATCATTTTCTATTTTTACTCAAAGTATACACGTAAAATATCATAAGCTTCTTGATAGTGCTCTCAGAAACTTGACATGACCACCAGTCTTTTTGCTAGGTAGTGATACTGAAGCTGAACTATCTTCCATCTCATATGTGTATATGTAAAAAACAATACTTACCTGTGTAAAAAATACAGAAATATAGAAAATGTCAATATACAAATCAACAAAATGCGGATAACTCACTTCCTCCAGAGGTGTTGAGATGTTGGCAGGACTTTGAAGGGTTTGAAGATGACGAGTTATGTAGTGTGTGTGTGTGTGTGTGTGTGTGTGTGTGTGTGTGTGTGTGTGTGTGTGTGTGTGTGTGTGTGTGTGTGTGTGTGTGTGTGTCTGTGTGTGTGTGTGTGTGTGTCTTCTTACCTAATTGTATCTTTACAGGAATGAGTCAAGCTCGTACTGTCCCGTGTCTTAAACCATATTTATCGTACATATCCTTAAATTTATGAATTGTTTTGGCACACACTATTTCATTCGGTAGCGCATTCCATTGATCAATTGCTCTGTTTGGGAAATTGAATTTCCTTACGTCTTTAGCACCTCTCTTCTTATGCAGTTTTTTGCAGTGTCCTCTTGCTGATGCTTCTCCATATGTTAAATAATCATTTATGTCTATTTTCTCCTTTCCTGATATGCACTTATATAGCATTATCATGTCACCTCTTTTCCTTCTCTCCTGTAAAGTTGGTAGAATCAGTTTATTTAGTCCTTCTTCGTAGCTTAGGTCCCTTAAGCTTGGTATCCATCTTGTAGCGGCCCTTTGAACTTTTTCAATCTTGTCTATATGCTTTTTGAGATGAGGACTCCAGACTACTGATGCATATTCCAGGGTTCGTCTAATGAATGATGTTATTATCCTTCTTAGCATGTCTTCATTTATGTATGTGAATGCTATTCTCATATTTGCAAGCAGTCTATACATGTCCCGTACCTTCTCGCTGATGTGGTCACCCGGAGATAGTCTGTTATTGATAATCACACCTAGGTCTTTCTCTCTTTCTGATGTGTATAGGGTTTTATTTCCTAACTTATAATCCCAATCAGGTCTTTTTCCACTTTTACCAAACTTGATTACATGACACTTGTCCACATTGAATTCCATTTCCCATGTACTACTCCATTCATGAGGTTTATTTAATTCTTCTTGTAGCTCTTTGCAAAAGTCTGTGTTAGTAATTCTCCTTTCTATTTTTACATCATCTGCAAACATATTCAGATAGCTCTCATTTCCAGTGTTACT
The DNA here is from genome assembly GCF_032717465.1 of Coenobita brevimanus. Classification (NCBI taxonomy): domain Eukaryota; kingdom Metazoa; phylum Arthropoda; class Malacostraca; order Decapoda; family Coenobitidae; genus Coenobita; species Coenobita brevimanus. The sequence continues at coordinate 17,525,548 of NC_137064.1, read as the reverse complement.
GTTTATATCATTTATATACACTAAAAACATGATTGGTGCCAGCACTGAACCCTGTGGTACTCCACTAGTCACTTCTTTCCATGATGAGTAGTTTCCTCTTAGTACTGTCCTCATTTCTCTTTTTATGAGAAAGTCTTGCATCCAACAAAACAGCTTGCCTCGAATACCTCCTTGATGGTACAGTTTCCATAAAAGTCTTTGGTGTGGTACTGTGTCAAAAGCTTTCTTGAAATCTAAATAGATACTGTCCACCAATCCTTCCCTTTCCTGTATTGTGTTTGTTACTCTGTCATAGTAGCTCAACAGATTAGTAACACATGATTTTCCTTTTCTGAAACCAAACTGTCATTCTATTATCATACTGTGTTCTTCTAGATGATTTACCCAAGCTTTTCTTATAAGTTTTTCTAATACCTTGCTTACAACACTGGTCAGTGATACTGGTCGGTAGTTGAGTGGATTTTGTCTATTTCCTTTCTTGAATAAGGGGACAATATTTGCTTTTTTCCAAATATCAGGTAGTTTACCTTGACTCAAGGATTTCTTGAAAATTATAAATAATGGTTTACTTAACTCCTTTGCACATTCTCGTAATACCCAATATGAAATTTCATCAGGACCACTTGCTTTTCCTCTGTCTAATCTACTTAACTCCTCCTGTATTACTTTTTCTGCTATTTGTATATCTGGCAGTATGTGTGGACATGCGTGTTCCACATAGTCCCTTTCAAAATGTTTTTGTTCTGTAAAAACTAATTGGAAATTCTTATTTAGTGCTTCACAAAAATCTTTCTCTTGTGTATAAGTGATTCCCTCGTCCGTAATGGATTGTATTATATTATATCTTTTACTTTGGTTTTGCTTCTGATATAGCTGTAAAAAAGCTTTGTTTGATCACTACTTTTATTTATTATATCCTCCTCAAACTGTTTTTGGGCTTCCCTCCTTATTCTTGTATAGTCGTTTCTTGACTGTTTGTAATTATTATACGCACTTTCATTATTGTGTCTTCTGTATCTATTCCACAACAAATCTCTTCTTTCTTTTGATTTTTTACATTCTGTATTGAACCATTTCTGTATTTTCTTATCTGCTTCTTTGTGCTGTGGGATGTACTTCTGGACTCCTATTTCATAAAATTCACAGAATATTTTATATACAGCATTTAAATCTTGTCCTCTAAGCTCATTTTCCCAATCAACTTCTAAGAAATACTTCTCTAGGTCTTGATAATTTCCCTTTTTATAGTTTAGGCTCTTTTTGTAACTGTCATTGCTGTTTACTATGTCATATGCTATCCTGAAGTTATAATTTAGTACTGCATGATCGCTTTTGACGAGTGGAGGGTGATATATTAAACTGTCAATATCATTTTCTTGCCTAGTAAATATTAGATGTAGCACTGAAGGTACATCAAGTCCTCTTTTTCTGGTGGTTTCCCTCACATGTTGCGTTAAGAAAAACTCTTGTACGAGATCCAGGAGCTTTTGGTCCCAACAGCTTTCTTGGCTATTTATATCTAGAGTATTCCAATTTATATTTGTATTGAAGTCCCCAGTTAGTATAATTCTTTCCTACTTCTCTTCCATTTTATGTAGCAATGATCTTATACTCTGAATTGTAGTCTCTGCAAGGTCCTCATATTCGTCTCTTTCCCATGTGTTTAATCTGGGTGGCATGTACAAATTGGCTACAATTACTTTATCTTCAGATGTGTCGATCTCTACTGCAATCAGTTCTACTTGTGATGGTATATCTAGTTTTATTTCCTTGACTTTTAGATTTTTCTTAGTTAATATTATAATTCCTCTTTTTTTTTAATTTCTGTCTCTTCTCCATATATTGTATTCCTCTAAGTTTGGTATGTCATTGTATATCCTTGGTGTTAATTTTGTTTCAGTTAGGCATATTATTTGTGGTTCATTTTCTCTGACATAATCATTCATCTCTAGTAATTTAGATACCATTCCATCCACATTTGAGTACATCAACTTTATCATCTTGTTTATATACTTGTCATGACATGGTTCTGCTACCTTCCTCCTTTTTCTTCCATCCTGTTTGTGTACCACTTTCGTACCTGGAATGCTATTACTTTGGAAAAGAAAATGTCTTCTTCTCCTCTTCTGATCTTCCCTCATTTTTTGTTTTTGCCTCCTCCCTTTTCTCTTTCAGTAATTCCAGTTCCTCTTGTGTTAGGCATCTTTTTATCCATACATTTTTGAACTCCTCTTTTTCCATAAGATTCTTTGCATTTTTTAGTATCTCTTCCACAGTGTTTACACTCTGGAAAGTCACCTTTAGAGGTCTTGTCTTGCTTTTCTCGTATTTCCCTAACCTTTTGTGTTCATCTATGTCTACTACAGATTTCCTCTGATACTTCTTTCAGTAAGTTCATTACATTTGTCATCTCCTTTTTGTCCCTTGTGATCTTGTTTTTAACTTCTTCCTCTTCTATACCAGTGATTACTATTGATTTGTTTATCTCTACTGAATCTCTGACTAACTTTAGATTGTTTTGGATTATTCTTTTCACCTCCTTTTTGATGCTTTTTTCCTTCACCCTTGTTTCTAAGTCTTTCTTTACTTTCACCATTTCAGCATATGTGGTTTCTACATCATTTTTGTAGCTTTGCACAGCTTCATTCACTTGTGTTATCTTCTCCTCAATATCACTGCTTTGGTCAATAAGACTGCTAACTTGCCTAATTGTCTCTGTCATTTTTTAACTCTTCCATAACACTCCCGTGATTGACTACTGTACTTGCCATTTCACTCATTTTCTTCCTAAGTGTACTCAATTCCACTGTTAGTTCACTGATGGTTGTGTCTTTCTTATTGGCCTCCCTTCCTAGTTTTTCTATTTCTTCCTTTTGCAAGTGCATCTGCTTCTTTATTTCATCAATTTCATTTTTGAAAACCATTTCTAGTTTGTTTACACGTTCGACCAGTCTATTGGGAGTCTCTACTTCAACCAGTTCTTGGTAGAAATCATCATTTTGCGTTTTACCTTTATCCCTTTTATTTTCCAAATTTGCTTTACTAAAGTATGTATCCATTTTGCAATACTTAAAGTGCAAAGCATGTACTTACAATCTCCGTGTTGTTGTAGTCTAAACAAACCTCCGAGATGACTCAGCGTATTCTTTCGTCTTGGTTCTATTTCCTGTTTGAACAAGTCTTGTTTAAACTTATTATTTTTTTCCTTTTAATAATGAACAATCATTTAGTCTAACCTGGTACTGAGCTTGACTCATACAAAGATACAAATTTAGGTAATGCCACTGGCTGTGATGATTTGGTACGGAGCGCCAGTGACGCACTTCCGCCTAGATTGAATCCCTGTGTGTGTGTGTGTGTGTGTGTGTGTGTGTGTGTGTGTGTGTGTGTCATATTTTGTTCTCTCTTCCTTGCACTATGTTTGCTTAACACATGCGATGCAAGCAATAGATTTCTCCATGAACATTCGCTGCACAACATAAGTATATATGTGTGGCATATTTCTTGTCTCTGATCCTCATGCTAGGTTTTCGCTAAGTCAGTCAATGCACTCAATATTTCTTGATGAACACACACTGCACTATTTTATACTAATATTTCACACTAAACTATGTGCAATATAAAACACTATCACATGATTCCATCCCAACTTCCTCTATTATTTCCTTCCTGACTCTATGGAGTACATGACCGCTTGCTTCCTTAGTGACTATGGCATATCTCTATGGCATACATAATGCCTGCTATGGTAGGTCAGTTATTTCACTAATCCAGGCACTATATATTTCACAAAGTATAAGTATTGGCTTCACTATAAAGGTAAAATACTCACATCATTTACGAGCAGGGTGAGGCAGTGTAGAAGCACAGTTATAACAAACCACTCTCATGCCTTTAGGCCTAACAGCTGATAACGGGCCCCAATGCTTTGCAAACAATATATACAATATCACTACATTATAGTCAAAAACATTATACAATCACAATATTTCAATAATGGCTTCTGCCTCAGGTGGGAGGGGGAAAATGTTGGACTTAAAGGGATGACTGACAGCAGCACAGCCCTTCAGCTCAGCTGGTCGTGAGGTACTGAGATTTTTTGCTGCGCATTGTCTCATCAGAGCAGTCACAGTGTTGCCAAGTGTATACCTCGGAAGAGAGACGCACCCACTAGAATGCACCAAAATTTGATGCAAATCAGCCAAAAACTTTCCTTTTGATGGCATTTTTTCTGCTTAACAACACAATTTGCATCTATGTGTGTTTACATGCCAAACCACAAAGAACGCAATTCACGTCAACATGCTTCGGAGGGTTAATTGATGATCGAGTTAGTGCACAAAGAAGAATGAACAAAAACACTCACAAATAAACTGTACCTGTATAGTATAACACTTGTAAAGCACAGAAAAAAGGGTATTTTTTACCTCTAAGAAATGAGGGAACGATGCACGACCTAGTACAGCACTCTCTATACCCTTAGGGTATGGGATCACATAGGATGTGCGCATGCGAACACAACTAACCACCATAAATCACTTACTCACAATCAATAATTCAGTTATTATACATAAATAAATTCATTTATAACCTCCGAGGTATGTGGGAACAATGCAAGACCCAGTGCAGCACTTTCTATAATGTTAGGGTATGCGATCTCTCCTTGGGTGGGCACGTGTAAACACAACTTACCACCATAAATCACTTATTCACAAACAATGATTCAGTTCTTATACAAAAATAAGGCCATTAATAACCTCTAAGTTTTATGCGAGCAGTTCACGAACCAGTACAATACTTCAATTTTTTCAACCTTAGGGTAGGGGATCACTCCGGGGATGTCCGCATTTTTAATAATAAATCACTTAAATAACAATAAATCACTTAAGCATAATTACGTATTTCACTTTTTATACATAAATTAGGCCATTAATAACCTTAAAGGTGTATGGGAGCAATTCATGAATCAGTAGGTACAAAACTTTTTTTCAACCTTAACCCACCGTGTGCCAGTACCGTTTTAAAACAGTCTAACATAATTCCGCGGCCAGTGCCGGTGCCATTTTTTAAATGGTTTAAAATAAAAAACTTCACTGTAACTGCATTTTTCAAGATCCTCGGGTGAAAATGATCAGGCATGTAAGGTAACTGTTCCTCTACCATCCTCCATTCTGTCAAGGCCATACAGTCACTCGCATCCCCCCCTCATGCTCGCTCTGGCTCACTGTACCTGTGTGCCTCGCCCATTCCTGTACACAGTGAAGGGATTCTGTAAATATTTTCATATAAGTGTAAGTTGTAAATAATTTCTTGTAAGTGTAAGGACTATATAGTGAAGTCAAGTTGTAAATACCTTCTTGTAAGTGCCAGGACTGAATGTAATGAAGTCAGGTTATACCTATCTTCAAGTAAGTGTAAGATAATGGATTCACAGTGAGAAAGACACGCAAATTGTGATAGATGCTGAAGTAATAAGTAATCAGAAAAGTGTACTGAACATTGCTATACCATTCCTGCATAAATACCTGAGTATACCTTACATAGAAAACGGCTTTCACGTACATGGTGCCTGTGAGAGAGCGGCTATACCTGTACACGAGTATGCAGGACTCAATAAAACTAATTTCCGAGCCTCAGTGAGCATTTTAATGGCGAAATTCGTTGTTTCCCTATCAAAATCTATCATTTTAGGTAAAAAAAAAAAAGGTCGAAAAATAGCCGGCACTACGGTGACCCATAGGGCTAAAAATAGCCAGCACATGGTGGGTTAAGGTAGGGGATCACTCCTGGGTTAAGCGCATGATCACAGTTTATCACAATAATCACTTAATCATTAAAAATATTGCATTTCTTACCTTTTCCGTACAGTGCAGCAAGGCACTTACACTCACAGATACCTTAGCAAGCATGAAAGCAATGAAAGATCACAAAAAATTGGAGCAAAAAATGGCTTTGCAGGGGTGGTAACGCTCATCATGGTGGTCAGGCAAAGACTGGGACCGGGTGCAAGGGATGAGTGCGGGACAGTGGACAATGGGCAGTGGATGATAGGAGACAACTTGCTTTTCTGCGGGAACAAACCAACACCGCAAAAGAGCCCGTGAATAACCGGGGCTGCACCCGTGAGAGGCAGACCCTCTCGTCTATAAAAATTTGCGAACAAGTGAATCTGCAAATGTGGATTCTGCAAAAGTGGGAGTCACCTGTATATATATATATATATATATATATATATATATATATATATATATATATATATGTGTGTGTGTGTGTGTATGTGTGTGTCTGTATCTGATTATACAGACACACACAATAGCAATTGATCAATGGAATGCACTATCAAATGAAACAGTGTGCACCAAAACAATTCATATATTTATGGATATGTATGATGAAAGTCATCTAATACACGGGACAGTACGAGCTTGACTCATTCCTGTTACGATACAATTAGGTGAGAACACACACACACACACACACACACACACACACACACACACACACACACACTCAGTGAACTAACAGTGGAATTGAGTACACTTAGGAAGAAAATGAGTAAAATGGCAAGTACAGTAGTCAATCACGAGAGTGTTATGGAAGAGTTAAAAAATAACACAGAGACAATTAGGCAAGTTAGCAGTCTTATTGACCGGAGCAGTGATATTGAGGAGAAGGTAACACAAGTGAATGAAGCTGTGCAAAGATACAAAAATGATGTAGAAACCACGTATGCTGAAATGGTGAAAGTAAAGAAAGACTTAGAAACAAGGGTGGAGGAAAAAAGCATTAAAAAGGAGGTGAAAAGAATAATCCAAAACAATCCAAAGTTAGTCAGAGATTCAGTAGAGATAAACAAATCAATAGTAATCACTGGTATAGAAGAAGAAGAAGTTAAAAACAAGATCACAGGAGACAAAAAGGAGATGACAAATGTAATGAACTTACTGAAAGAAGTATCAGAGGAAATCTGTAGTAAAGACATACAGGAACACAAAAGGTTAGAGAAATACGAGAAAAGCAAGACAGGACCTCTAAAGGTGACTTTCCAGAGTGTAAACACTGTGGAAGAGATACTGAAAAATCCAAAGAATCTTATGGAAGAAGAGGAGTTCAAAAATATATGGATAAAAAGATGCCTAACACAAGAGGAACTGGAATTACTGAAAGAGAAAAGGGAGGAAGCAAAAACAAAAAATGAGGGAAGATCAGAAGAGGAGAAGAAGAATTTTTTTTACAAAGTAATAGGATTGCAGGTACGAAAGTGGTACACAAACAGGATGGAAGAAAAAGGAGGAAGGTAGTAGAACCATGTCATGACAAGTATATAAACAAGATGATAAAGTTGATGTACTCAAATGTGGATGGAATGGTATCTAAATTACTAGAGATGAATGATTATGTCAGAGAAAATGAACCACAAATAATATGCCTAACTGAAACAAAATTAACACCAAGGATATCCAATGACATACTAAACTTAGAGGAATACAATATATGGAGAAGAGACAGAAATTTAAAAAAAGAAGGAGGAATTATAATATTAACTAAGAAAAATCTAAAAGTCAAGGAAATAAAACTAGATATACCATCACAAGTAGAACTGATTGCAGTAGAGATCAACACATCTGAAGGTAAAGTAATTGTAGCCAATTTGTACATGCTACCCAGATCAAACACATGGGAAAGAGACGAATATGAGGACCTGGCAGAGAGTACAATTCAGAGTATAACATCATTAGTACATAAAATGGAAGAGAAATCGAAAAGAATTATACTAACTGGGGATTTCAATACAAATATAAATTATAATAATATAGATATAATTAGACAAGAAAGCTGTTGGGACCAAAAGCTCCTTGATCTCCAGCAAGAGATTTTCCTAACGCAACATTTGAGTGAAACCACCAGAAAAAGAGGACTTGATGTACCTTCAGTGCTACATCTAATATTTACTAGGCAAGAAAATGATATTGACAGTTTAATATATCACCCTCCACTCGGCAAAAGCGATCACGCAGTACTAAATTATAACTTCAGGATAGCATATGACATAGTAAACAGCAATGACAGTTACAAAAAGAGCCTAAACTATAAAAAGGGAAATTATCAAGACCTAAAGAAGTATTTCTTAGAAGTTGATTGGGAAAATGAGCTTAGAGGACAAGATTTAAATGCTGTATATAAAAAATTTTGTGAATTTTATGAAATAGGAGTCCAGAAGTACATCCCACAGCACAAAGAAGCAGATAAGAAAATACAGAAATGGTTCAATACAGAATGTAAAAAATCAAAAGAAAGAAGAGATTTGTTGTGGAATAGATACAGAAGACACAATAGTGAAAGGGCGTATAATAATTACAAACAGGCAAGAAACGACTATACAAGAATAAGGAGGGAAGCCCAAAAACAGTTTGAGGAGGATATAATAAATAAAAGTAGTGATCAACCAAAGCTGTTTTACAGCTATATCAGAAGCAAAACCAAAGTAAAAGATATAATACAATCCATTCCGGACGAGGGAATCACTTATCCACAAGAGAAAGATATTTGTGAAGCACTAAATAAGAATTTCCAATTAGTTTTTACAGAAGAAAAAAACTTTGAGGGGGACGATGTGGAACACGCATGTCCACACATACTACCAGATATACAAATAGCAGAAAAAGTAATACAGGAGGAGTTGAGTGGATTAGACAGAGGAAAAACAAGTGGTCCTGATGAAATTTCATGTTGGGAATTACGAGAATGTGCAAAGGAGTTAAGTAAACCATTATTTATAATTTTCAAGAAATCCTTGAGTCAAGGTAAACTACCTGATATTTGGAAAAAAGCAAATATTGTCCCCTTATTCAAGAAAGGAAATAGACAAAATCCACTCAACTACCGACCAGTATCACTGACCAGTGTTGTAAGCAAGGTATTAGAAAAACTTATAAGAAAAGCTTGGGTAAATCATCTAGAAGAACACAGTATGATAACAGAAAGACAGTTTGGTTTCAGAAAAGGAAAATCATGTGTTACTAATCTGTTGAGCTACTATGACAGAGTAACAAACACAATACAGGAAAGGGAAGGATGGGTGGACAGTATCTATTTAGATTTCAAGAAAGCTTTTCACACAGTACCACACCAAAGACTTTTATGGAAACTGTACCATCAAGAAGGAATTCGAGGCAAACTTTTTTGTTGGATGCAAGACTTTCTCATAAAAAGAGAAATGAGGACAGTACTTAGAGGAAACTACTCATCATAGAAAGAAGTGACTAGTGGAGTACCACAGGGTTCAGTGCTGGCACCAATCATGTTTTTAGTGTATATAAATGATATAAACAGTAACACTGGAAATGAGAGCTATATGAACATGTTTGCAGATGATGCAAAAATACAAAGGAGAATTACTAATCCAGACTCTTGTAGGAAGCTACAAGAAGAATTAAACAAACTTCATGAATGGAGTAGTACATGGCAAATGGAATTCAATGTGGACAAGTGTCATGTAATCAAGTTTGGTAAAAGTGGAAAAAGACCTGATTGGGATTATAAGTTAGGAAATAAAACCCTATACACATCAGAAAGAGAGAAAGACCTAGGTGTGATTATCAATAACAGACTATCTCCGGCTGACCACATCAGCGAGAAGGTACGGAACATATATACACTGCTTGCAAATATGAGAATAGCATTCACATACATAAATGAAGACTTGTTAAGAAGGATAATAACATCATTCATTAGACCAACCCTGGAATATGCATCAGTAGTCTGGAGTCCTCATCTCAAAAAGCATATAGACAAGATTGAAAAAGTTCAAAGAGCCGCTACAAGATGGATACCAAGCTTAAGGGACCTAAGCTACGAAGAAAGACTAAATAAACTGAATCTACCAACACTACAGGAGAGAAGGAAAAGAGGTGACGTGATAATGCTATATAAGTGCATATCAGGAAAGGAGAAAATAGACATAAATGATTACTTAACATATGGAGAAACATCAGCAAGAGGACACTGCAAAAAACTGCATAAGAAGAGAGGTGATAAAGACGTAAGGAAATTTAGTTTCCCAAACAGAGCAATTGATCAATGGAATGCACTACCGAATGAAATAGTGTGTGCCAAAACAATTCACAAATTTAAGGATATGTACGATAAATATGGTTTAAGACACGGGACAGTACGAGCTTGACTCATTCCTGTAAAGATACAATTAGGTAAGAACAATTAGGTAAGAACACACACACACACACACACACACACACACACACACACAGTAGAGATAAACAAATCTATAGTAATCACTGGTATAGAAAACAAGATCGCAAGAGACAAAAAGGAGATGGCAAATGTAATGAGATTACTGAAAGAAGTATCAGAGGAAATCTGTAGTAAAGACATAGAGGAACACAAAAGGTTAGGGAAATACGAGAAAAGCAAGATAAGACCTCTAAAGGTGACTTTCCAGAGTGCAAACACTGTGGAAGAGATACTAAAAAATGCAAAGAATCTTATGGAAAAAGAGGAGTTCAAAAATGTATGGATAAAAAGATGCCTAACACAAGAGGAACTGGAATTACTGAAAGAGAAAATGGAGGAAGGAAAAACAAAAAATGAGGGAAGATCAGAAGAGGAGAAGAAGAATTTTTTTTACAAAATAATAGGATTGCAGGTACGAAAGTGGTACACAAACAGGATGGAAGAAAAAGGAGGAAGGTAGTAGAACCATGTCATGGCAAGTATATAAACAAGATGATAAAGTTAATGTACTCAAATGTGGATGGAATGGTATCTAAATTACTAGATATGAATGATTTTGTCAGAGAAAATGAACCACAAATAATATGCCTAACTGAAACAAAATTAACACCAAGGATATCCAATGACTTACTAAACTTAGAGGAATACAATATATGGAGAAGGGACAGAAATTTAAAAAAAGAAGGAGGAATGATAATATTAACTAAGAAAAATCTAAAAGTCAAGGAAATAAAACTAGATATACCATCATAATTAGAACTGATTGCAGTAGAGATCAACACATCTGAAGGTAAAGTAGTTGTAGCCAATTTGTACATGCTACACAGATCAAACACATGGCAAAGAGATGAATATGAGGACCTGGCAGAGAGTACAATTCAGAGTATAAGATCATTAGTACATAAAATGGAAGAGAAATCGGAAAGAATTATACTAACTGGGGATTTCAATACAAATATAAATTATAATAATCTAAATATAATTAGCCAAGAAAGCTGTTGGGACCAAAAGCTCCTGGGTCTCGTACAAGAGTTTTTCCTAACGCAACATGTGAGGGAAACCACCAGAAAAAGAGGACTTGATGTACCTTCAGTGCTACATCTAATATTTACTAGGCAAGAAAATGATATTGACAGTTTAATATATCACCCTCCACTCGGAAAAAGCGATCATGCAGTACTAAATTATAACTTCAGGATAGCATATGACATAGTAAACAGCAATGACAGTTACAAAAAGAGCCTAAACTATAAAAAGGGAAATTATCAAGACCTAAAGAAGTATTTCTTAGAAGTTGATTGGGAAAATGAGCTTAGAGGACAAGATTTAAATGCTGTATATAAAAATTTTTGTGAATTTTATGAAATAGGAGTCCAGAAGTACATCCCACAGCACAAAGAAGCAGATAAGAAAATACAGAAATGGTTCAATACAGAATGTAAAAAATCAAAAGAAAGAAGAGATTTGTTGTGGAATAGATACAGAAGACACAATAGTGAAAGGGCGTATAATAATTACAAACAGGCAAGAAACGACTATACAAGAATAAGGAGGGAAGCCCAAAAACAGTTTGAGGAGGATATAATAAATAAAAGTAGTGATCAATCAAAGCTGTTTTACAGCTATATCAGAAGCAAAACCAAAGTAAAAGATATAATACAATCCATTACGGACGAGGGAATCACTTATCCACAAGAGAAAGATATTTGTGAAGCACTAAATAAGAATTTCCAATTAGTTTTTACAGAAGAAAAAAACTTTGAGAGGGACGATGTGGAACACGCATGTCCACACATACTACCAGATATACAAATAGCAGAAAAAGTAATACAGGGGGATTTGAGTGGATTAGACAGAGGAAAAACAAGTGGTCCTGATGAAATTTCATGTTGGGAATTACGAGAATGTGCAAAGGAGTTAAGTAAACCATTATCTATAATTTTCAAGAAATCCTTGAGTCAAGGTAAACTACCTGATATTTGGAAAAAAGCAAATATTGTCCCCTTATTCAAGAAAGGAAATAGACAAAATCCACTCAACTACCGACCAGTATCACTGACCAGTGTTGTAAGCAAGGTATTAGAAAAACTTATAAGAAAAGCTTGGGTAAATCATCTAGAAGAACACAGTATGATAACAGAAAGACAGTTTGGTTTCAGAAAAGGAAAATCATGTGTTACTAATCTGTTGAGCTACTATGACAGAGTAACAAACACAATACAGGAAAGGGAAGGATGGGTGGACAGTATCTATTTAGATTTCAAGAAAGCTTTTCACACAGTACCACACCAAAGACTTTTATGGAAACTGTACCATCAAGAAGGAATTCGAGGCAAACTTTTTTGTTGGATGCAAGACTTTCTCATAAGAAAGAGAAATGAGGACAGTACTTAGAGGAAACTACTCATCATAGAAAGAAGTGACTAGTGGAGTACCACAGGGTTCAGTGCTGGCACCAATCATGTTTTTAGTGTATATAAATGATATAAACAGTAACACTGGAAATGAGAGCTATATGAACATGTTTGCAGATGATGCAAAAATACAAAGGAGAATTACTAATCCAGACTCTTGTAGGAAGCTACAAGAAGAATTAAACAAACTTCATGAATGGAGTAGTACATGGCAAATGGAATTCAATGTGGACAAGTGTCATGTAATCAAGTTTGGTAAAAGTGGAAAAAGACCTGATTGGGATTATAAGTTAGGAAATAAAACCCTATACACATCAGAAAGAGAGAAAGACCTAGGTGTGATTATCAATAACAGACTATCTCCGGCTGACCACATCAGCGAGAAGGTACGGAACATATATACACTGCTTGCAAATATGAGAATAGCATTCACATACATAAATGAAGACTTGTTAAGAAGGATAATAACATCATTCATTAGACCAACCCTGGAATATGCATCAGTAGTCTGGAGTCCTCATCTCAAAAAGCATATAGACAAGATTGAAAAAGTTCAAAGAGCCGCTACAAGATGGATACCAAGCTTAAGGGACCTAAGCTACGAAGAAAGACTAAATAAACTGAATCTACCAACACTACAGGAGAGAAGGGAAAGAGGTGACGTGATAATGCTATATAAGTGCATATCAGGAAAGGAGAAAATAGACATAAATGATTGCTTAACATATGGAGAAACATCAGCAAGAGGACACTGCAAAAAACTGCATCAGAAGAGAGGTGATAAAGACGTAAGGAAATTTAGTTTCCCAAACAGAGCAATTGATCAATGGAATGCACTACCGAATGAAATAGTGTGTGCCAAAACAATTCACAAATTTAAGGATATGTACGATAAATATGGTTTAAGACACGGCACAGTACGAGCTTGACTCATTCCTGTAAAGATACAATTAGGTAAGAACAATTAGGTAAGAACACACACACACACACACACACACACACACACACACACACACATTAGAGATAAACAAATCTATAGTAATCACTGCTATAGAAAACAAGATCGCAAGAGACAAAAAGGAGATGGCAAATGTAATGAGATTACTGAAAGAAGTATCAGAGGAAATCTGTAGTAAAGACATAGAGGAACACAAAAGGTTAGGGAAATACGAGAAAAGCAAGATAAGACCTCTAAAGGTGACTTTCCAGAGTGCAAACACTGTGGAAGAGATACTAAAAAATGCAAAGAATCTTATGGAAAAGAGGAGTTCAAAAATGTATGGATAAAAAGATGCCTAACACAAGAGGAACTGGAATTACTGAAAGAGAAAATGGAGGAAGCAAAAACAAAAAATGAGGGAAGATCAGAAGAGGAAAAGAAGAATTTTTTTTTACAAAGTAATAGGATTGCAGGTACGAAAGTGGTACACAAACAGGATGGAAGAAAAAGGAGGAAGGTAGTAGAACCATGTCATGGCAAGTATATAAACAAGATGATAAAGTTAATGTACTCAAATGTGGATGGAATGGTATCTAAATTACTAGATATGAATGATTATGTCAGAGAAAATGAACCACAAATAATATGCCTAACTGAAAGAAAATTAACACCAAGGATATCCAATGACTTACTAAACTTAGAGGAATACAAAATATGGAGAAGGGACAGAAATTTAAAAAAAGAAGGAGGAATTATAATATTAACTAAGAAAAATCTAAAAGTCAAGGAAATAAAACTAGATATACCATCACAATTAGAACTGATTGCAGTAGAGATCAACACATCTGAAGGTAAAGTAGTTGTAGCCAATTTGTACATGCTACCCAGATCAAATACATGGGAAAGAGATGAATATGAGGACCTGGCAGAGAGTACAATTCAGAGTATAAGATCATTAGTACATAAAATGGAAGAGAAATCGAAAAGAATTATACTAACTGGGGATTTCAATACAAATATAAATTATAATAATCTAAATATAATTAGCCAAGAAAGCTGTTGGGACCAAAAGCTCCTGGGACTCGTTCAAGAGTTTTTCCTAACGGAACATGTGAGGGAAACCACCAGAAAAAGAGGACTTGATGTACCTTCAGTGCTACATCTAATATTTACTAGGCAAGAAAATGATATTGACAGTTTAATATATCACCCTCCACTCGGCAAAAGCGATCATGCAGTACTAAATTATAACTTCAGGATAGCATATGACATAGTAAACAGCAATGACAGTTACAAAAAGAGCCTAAACTATAAAAAGGGAAATTATCAAGACCTAAAGAAGTATTTCTTAGAAGTTGATTGGGAAAATGAGCTTAGAGGACAAGATTTAAATGCTGTATATAAAAAAATTTGTGAATTTTATGAAATAGGAGTCCAGAAGTACATCCCACAGCACAAAGAAGCAGATAAGAAAATACAGAAATGGTTCAATACAGAATGTAAAAAATCAAAAGAAAGAAGAGATTTGTTGTGGAATAGATACAGAAGACACAATAGTGAAAGGGCGTATAATAATTACAAACAGGCAAGAAACGACTATACAAGAATAAGGAGGGAAGCCCAAAAACAGTTTGAGGAGGATGAAATAAATAAAAGTAGTGATCAACCAAAGCTGTTTTACAGCTATATCAGAAGCAAAACCAAAGTAAAAGATATAATACAATCCATTCCCGACGAGGGAATCACTTATCCACAAGAGAAAGATATTTGTGAAGCACTAAATAAGAATTTCCAATTAGTTTTTACAGAAGAAAAAAACTTTGAGGGGGACGATGTGGAACACGCATGTCCACACATACTACCAGATATACAAATAGCAGAAAAAGTAATACAGGGGGAGTTGAGTGGATTAGACAGAGGAAAAACAAGTGGTCCTGATGAAATTTCATGTTGGGAATTACGAGAATGTGCAAAGGAGTTAAGTAAACCATTATTTATAATTTTCAAGAAATCCTTGAGTCAAGGTAAACTACCTGATATTTGGAAAAAAGCAAATATTGTCCCCTTATTCAAGAAAGGAAATAGACAAAATCCACTCAACTACCGACCAGTATCACTGACCAGTGTTGTAAGCAAGGTATTAGAAAAACTTATAAGAAAAGCTTGGGTAAATCATCTAGAAGAACACAGTATGATAACAGAAAGACAGTTTGGTTTCAGAAAAGGAAAATCATGTGTTACTAATCTGTTGAGCTACTATGACAGAGTAACAAACACAATACAGGAAAGGGAAGGATGGGTGGACAGTATCTATTTAGATTTCAAGAAAGCTTTTCACACAGTACCACACCAAAGACTTTTATGGAAACTGTACCATCAAGAAGGAATTCGAGGCAAACTTTATTTGTTGGATGCAAGACTTTCTCATAAGAAAGAGAAATGAGGACAGTACTTAGAGGAAACTACTCATCATAGAAAGAAGTGACTAGTGGAGTACCACAGGGTTCAGTGCTGGCACCAATCATGTTTTTAGTGTATATAAATGATATAAACAGTAACACTGGAAATGAGAGCTATATGAACATGTTTGCAGATGATGCAAAAATACAAAGGAGAATTACTAATCCAGACTCTTGTAGGAAGCTACAAGAAGAATTAAACAAACTTCATGAATGGAGTAGTACATGGCAAATGGAATTCAATGTGGACAAGTGTCATGTAATCAAGTTTGGTAAAAGTGGAAAAAGACCTGATTGGGATTATAAGTTAGGAAATAAAACCCTATACACATCAGAAAGAGAGAAAGACCTAGGTGTGATTATCAATAACAGACTATCTCCGGCTGACCACATCAGCGAGAAGGTACGGAACATATATACACTGCTTGCAAATATGAGAATAGCATTCACATACATAAATGAAGACTTGCTAAGAAGGATAATAACATCATTCATTAGACCAACCCTGGAATATGCATCAGTAGTCTGGAGTCCTCATCTCAAAAAAGCATATAGACAAGATTGAAAAAGTTCAAAGGGCCGCTACAAGATGGATGCCAAGCTTAAGGGACCTAAGCTACGAAGAAAGACTAAATAAACTGAATCTACCAACACTACAGGAGAGAAGGAAAAGAGGTGACGTGATAATGCTATATAAGTGCATATCAGGAAAGGAGAAAATAGACATAAATGATTACTTAACATATGGAGAAACATCAGCAAGAGGACACTGCAAAAAACTGCATAAGAAGAGAGGTGATAAAGACGTAAGGAAATTTAGTTTCCCAAACAGAGCAACTGATCAATGGAATGCACTACCGAATGAAATAGTGTGTGACAAAACAATTCACAAATTTAAGGATATGTACGATAAATATGGTTTAAGACACGGGACAGTACGAGCTTGACTCATTCCTGTAAAGATACAATTAGGTAAGAACAATTAGGTAAGAACACACACACACACACACACACACACACACACACACACACAGTAGAGATAAAAAAATCTATAGTAATCACTGGTATAGAAGAGGAAGAAATAAAAAAACAAGATCGCAAGAGACAAAAAGGAGATGGCAAATGTAATGAGATTACTGAAAGAAGTATCAGAGGAAATCTGTAGTAAAGACATAGAGGAACACAAAAGGTTAGGGAAATACGAGAAAAGAAAGATAAGACCTCTAAAGGTGACTTTCCAGAGTGCAAACACTGTGGAAGAGATACTAAAAAATGCAAAGAATCTTATGGAAAAAGAGGAGTTCAAAAATGTATGGATAAAAAGATGCCTAACACAAGAGGAACTGGAATTACTGAAAGAGAAAAGGGAGGAAGCAAAAACAAAAAATGAGAGAAGATCAGAAGAGGAGAAGAATTTTTTTTACAAAGTAATAGGATTGCAGGTACGAAAGTGGTACACAAACAGGATGGAAGAAAAAGGAGGAAGGTAGTAGAACCATGTCATGGCAAGTATATAAACAAGATGATAAAGTTAATGTACTCAAATGTGGATGGAATGGTATCTAAATTACTAGAGATGAATGATTATGTCAGAGAAAATGAACCACAAATAATATGCCTAACTGAAACAAAATTAACACCAAGGATATCCAATGACTTACTAAACTTAGAGGAATACAATATATGGAGAAGAGACAGAAATTTAAAAAAAGAAGGAGGAATTATAATATTAACTAAGAAAAATCTAAAAGTCAAGGAAATAAAACTAGATATACCATCACAATTAGAACTGATTGCAGTAGAGATCAACACATCTGAAGGTAAAGTAGTTGTAGCCAATTTGTACATGCTACCCAGATCAAACACATGGGAAAGAGATGAATATGAGGACCTGGCAGAGAGTACAATTCAGAGTATAAGATCATTAGTACATAAAATGGAAGAGAAATCGAAAAGAATTATACTAACTGGGGATTTCAATACAAATATAAATTATAATAATCTAAATATAATTAGCCAAGAAAGCTGTTGGGACCAAAAGCTCCTGGGTCTCGTACAAGAGTTTTTCCTAACGCAACATGTGAGGGAAACCACCAGAAAAAGAGGACTTGATGTACCTTCAGTGCTACATCTAATATTTACTAGGCAAGAAAATGATATTGACAGTTTAATATATCACCCTCCACTCGGCAAAAGCGATCACGCAGTACTAAATTATAACTTCAGGATAGCATATGACATAGTAAACAGCAATGACAGTTACAAAAAGAGCCTAAACTATAAAAAGGGAAATTATCAAGACCTAAAGAAGTATTTCTTAGAAGTTGATTGGGAAAATGAGCTTAGAGGACAAGATTTAAATGCTGTATATAAAAATTTTGTGAATTTTATGAAATAGGAGTCCAGAAGTACATCCCACAGCACAAAGAAGCAGATAAGAAAATACAGAAATGGTTCAATACAGAATGTAAAAAATCAAAAGAAAGAAGAGATTTGTTGTGGAATAGATACAGAAGACACAATAGTGAAAGGGCGTATAATAATTACAAACAGGCAAGAAACGACTATACAAGAATAAGGAGGGAAGCCCAAAAACAGTTTGAGGAGGATGAAATAAATAAAAGTAGTGATCAACCAAAGCTGTTTTACAGCTATATCAGAAGCAAAACCAAAGTAAAAGATATAATACAATCCATTCCCGACGAGGGAATCACTTATCCACAAGAGAAAGATATTTGTGAAGCACTAAATAAGAATTTCCAATTAGTTTTTACAGAAGAAAAAAACTTTGAGAGGGACGATGTGGAACACGCATGTCCACACATACTACCAGATATACAAATAGCAGAAAAAGTAATACAGGGGGAGTTGAGTGGATTAGACAGAGGAAAAACAAGTGGTCCTGATGAAATTTCATGTTGGGAATTACGAGAATGTGCAAAGGAGTTAAGTAAACCATTATTTATAATTTTCAAGAAATCCTTGAGTCAAGGTAAACTACCTGATATTTGGAAAAAAGCAAATATTGTCCCCTTATTCAAGAAAGGAAATAGACAAAATCCACTCAACTACCGACCAGTATCACTGACCAGTGTTGTAAGCAAGGTATTAGAAAAACTTATAAGAAAAGCTTGGGTAAATCATCTAGAAGAACACAGTATGATAACAGAAAGACAGTTTGGTTTCAGAAAAGGAAAATCATGTGTTACTAATCTGTTGAGCTACTATGACAGAGTAACAAACACAATACAGGAAAGGGAAGGATGGGTGGACAGTATCTATTTAGATTTCAAGAAAGCTTTTCACACAGTACCACACCAAAGACTTTTATGGAAACTGTACCATCAAGAAGGAATTCGAGGCAAACTTTTTTGTTGGATGCAAGACTTTCTCATAAAAAGAGAAATGAGGACAGTACTTAGAGGAAACTACTCATCATAGAAAGAAGTGACTAGTGGAGTACCACAGGGTTCAGTGCTGGCACCAATCATGTTTTTAGTGTATATAAATGATATAAACAGTAACACTGGAAATGAGAGCTATATGAACATGTTTGCAGATGATGCAAAAATACAAAGGAGAATTACTAATCCAGACTCTTGTAGGAAGCTACAAGAAGAATTAAACAAACTTCATGAATGGAGTAGTACATGGCAAATGGAATTCAATGTGGACAAGTGTCATGTAATCAAGTTTGGTAAAAGTGGAAAAAGACCTGATTGGGATTATAAGTTAGGAAATAAAACCCTATACACATCAGAAAGAGAGAAAGACCTAGGTGTGATTATCAATAACAGACTATCTCCGGCTGACCACATCAGCGAGAAGGTACGGAACATATATACACTGCTTGCAAATATGAGAATAGCATTCACATACATAAATGAAGACTTGCTAAGAAGGATAATAACATCATTCATTAGACCAACCCTGGAATATGCATCAGTAGTCTGGAGTCCTCATCTCAAAAAGCATATAGACAAGATTGAAAAAGTTCAAAGGGCCGCTACAAGATGGATACCAAGCTTAAGGGACCTAAGCTACGAAGAAAGACTAAATAAACTGAATCTACCAACACTACAGGAGAGAAGGAAAAGAGGTGACGTGATAATGCTATATAAGTGCATATCAGGAAAGGAGAAAATAGACATAAATGATTACTTAACATATGGAGAAACATCAGCAAGAGGACACTGCAAAAAACTGCATAAGAAGAGAGGTGATAAAGACGTAAGGAAATTTAGTTTCCCAAACAGAGCAATTGATCAATGGAATGCACTACCGAATGAAATAGTGTGTGCCAAAACAATTCACAAATTTAAGGATATGTACGATAAATATGGTTTAAGACACGGGACAGTACGAGCTTGACTCATTCCTGTAAAGATACAATTAGGTAAGAACAATTAGGTAAGAACACACACACACACACACACACACACACACACACACACAGTAGAGATAAAAAAATCTATAGTAATCACTGGTATAAAAACAAGATCGCAAGAGACAAAAAGGAGATGGCAAATGTAATGAGATTACTGAAAGAAGTATCAGAGGAAATCTGTAGTAAAGACATAGAGGAACACAAAAGGTTAGGGAAATACGAGAAAAGCAAGATAAGACCTCTAAAGGTGACTTTCCAGAGTGCAAACACTGTGGAAGAGATACTAAAAAATGCAAAGAATCTTATGGAAAAAGAGGAGTTCAAAAATGTATGGATAAAAAGATGCCTAACACAAGAGGAACTGGAATTACTGAAAGAGAAAAGGGAGGAAGCAAAAACAAAAAATGAGGGAAGATCAGAAGAGGAGAAGAACACTTTTTTTTTTTTTTTACAAAGTAATAGGATTGCAGGTACGAAAGTGGTACACAAACAGGATGGAAGAAAAAGGAGGAAGGTAGTAGAACCATGTCATGGCAAGTATATAAACAAGATGATAAAGTTAATGTACTCAAATGTGGATGGAATGGTATCTAAATTACTAGAGATGAATGATTATGTCAGAGAAAATGAACCACAAATAATATGCCTAACTGAAACAAAATTAACACCAAGGATATCCAATGACTTACTAAACTTAGAGGAATACAATATATGGAGAAGAGACAGAAATTTAAAAAAAGAAGGAGGAATTATAATATTAACTAAGAAAAATCTAAAAGTCAAGGAAATAAAACTAGATATACCATCACAATTAGAACTGATTGCAGTAGAGATCAACACATCTGAAGGTAAAGTAGTTGTAGCCAATTTGTACATGCTACCCAGATCAAACACATGGGAAAGAGATGAATATGAGGACCTGGCAGAGAGTACAATTCAGAGTATAAGATCATTAGTACATAAAATGGAAGAGAAATCGAAAAGAATTATACTAACTGGGGATTTCAATACAAATATAAATTATAATAATCTAAATATAATTAGCCAAGAAAGCTGTTGGGACCAAAAGCTCCTGGGTCTCGTACAAGAGTTTTTCCTAACGCAACATGTGAGGGAAACCACCAGAAAAAGAGGATTTGATGTACCGTCAGTGCTAGATCTAATATTTACTAGGCAAGAAAATGATATTGACAGTTTAATATATCACCCTCCACTCGGCAAAAGCGATCATGCAGTACTAAATTATAACTTCAGGATAGCATATGACATAGTAAAAAGCAATGACAGTTACAAAAAGAGCCTAAACTATAAAAAGGGAAATTATCAAGACCTAAAGATGTATTTCTTAGAAGTTGATTGGGAAAATGAGCTTAGAGGACAAGATTTAAATGCTGTATATAAAAAGTTTTGTGAATTTTATGAAATAGGAGTCCAGAAGTACATCCCACAGCACAAAGAAGCAGATAAGAAAATACAGAAATGGTTCAATACAGAATGTAAAAAATCAAAAGAAAGAAGAGATTTGTTGTGGAATAGATACAGAAGACACAATAGTGAAAGGGCGTATAATAATTACAAACAGGCAAGAAACGACTATACAAGAATAAGGAGGGAAGCCCAAAAACAGTTTGAGGAGGATATAATAAATAAAAGTAGTGATCAACCAAAGCTGTTTTACAGCTATATCAGAAGCAAAACCAAAGTAAAAGATATAATACAATCCATTACGGACGAGGGAATCACTTATACACAAGAGAAAGATATTTGTGAAGCACTAAATAAGAATTTCCAATTAGTTTTTACAGAAGAAAAACATTTTGAGAGGGATTATGTGGAACATGCATGTCCACACATACTACCAGATATACAAATAGCAGAAAAAGTAATACAGGAGGAGTTAAGTAGATTAGACAGAGGAAAAGCAAATGGTCCTGATGAAATTTCATGTTGGGAATTACGAGAATGTGCAAAGGAGTTAAGTAAACCATTATTTTTAATTTTCAAGAAATCCTTGAGTCAAGGTAAACTACCTGATATTTGGAAAAAAGCAAATATTGTCCCCTTATTCAAGAAAGGAAATAGACAAAATCCACTCAACTACCGACCAGTATCACTGACCAGTGTTGTAAGCAAGGTATTAGAAAAACTTATAAGAAAAGCTTGGGTAAATCATCTAGAAGAACACAGTATGATAACAGAAAGACAGTTTGGTTTCAGAAAAGGAAAATCATGTGTTACTAATCTGTTGAGCTACTATGACAGAGTAACAAACACAATACAGGAAAGGGAAGGATGGGTGGACAGTATCTATTTAGATTTCAAGAAAGCTTTTCACACAGTACCACACCAAAGACTTTTATGGAAACTGTACCATCAAGAAGGAATTCGAGGCAAACTTTTTGTTGGATGCAAGACTTTCTCATAAAAAGAGAAATGAGGACAGTACTTAGAGGAAACTACTCATCATAGAAAGAAGTGACTAGTGGAGTACCACAGGGTTCAGTGCTGGCACCAATCATGTTTTTAGTGTATATAAATGATATAAACAGTAACACTGGAAATGAGAGCTATATGAACATGTTTGCAGATGATGCAAAAATACAAAGGAGAATTACTAATCCAGACTCTTGTAGGAAGCTACAAGAAGAATTAAACAAACTTCATGAATGGAGTAGTACATGGCAAATGGAATTCAATGTGGACAAGTGTCATGTAATCAAGTTTGGTAAAAGTGGAAAAAGACCTGATTGGGATTATAAGTTAGGAAATAAAACCCTATACACATCAGAAAGAGAGAAAGACCTAGGTGTGATTATCAATAACAGACTATCTCCGGCTGACCACATCAGCGAGAAGGTACGGAACATATATACACTGCTTGCAAATATGAGAATAGCATTCACATACATAAATGAAGACTTGCTAAGAAGGATAATAACATCATTCATTAGACCAACCCTGGAATATGCATCAGTAGTCTGGAGTCCTCATCTCAAAAAAGCATATAGACAAGATTGAAAAAGTTCAAAGGGCCGCTACAAGATGGATGCCAAGCTTAAGGGACCTAAGCTACGAAGAAAGACTAAATAAACTGAATCTACCAACACTACAGGAGAGAAGGAAAAGAGGTGACGTGATAATGCTATATAAGTGCATATCAGGAAAGGAGAAAATAGACATAAATGATTACTTAACATATGGAGAAACATCAGCAAGAGGACACTGCAAAAAACTGCATAAGAAGAGAGGTGATAAAGACGTAAGGAAATTTAGTTTCCCAAACAGAGCAACTGATCAATGGAATGCACTACCGAATGAAATAGTGTGTGCCAAAACAATTCACAAATTTAAGGATATGTACGATAAATATGGTTTAAGACACGGGACAGTACGAGCTTGACTCATTCCTGTAAAGATACAATTAGGTAAGAACAATTAGGTAAGAACACACACACACACACACACACACACACACACACACACACAGTAGAGATAAAAAAAATCTATAGTAATCACTGGTACAGAAAACAAGATCGCAAGAGACAAAAAGGAGATGGCAAATGTAATGAGATTACTGAAAGAAGTATCAGAGGAAATCTGTAGTAAAGACATAGAGGAACACAAAAGGTTAGGGAAATACGAGAAAAGCAAGATAAGACTTCTAAAGGTGACTTTCCAGAGTGCAAACACTGTGGAAGAGATACTAAAAAATGCAAAGAATCTTATGGAAAAAGAGGAGTTCAAAAATGTATGGATAAAAAGATGCCTAACACAAGAGGAACTGGAATTACTGAAAGAGAAAAGAGAGGAAGCAAAAACAAAAAATGAGGGAAGATCAGAAGAGGAGAACAACACACTTTTTTTTTTTTTTTTTACAAAGTAATAGGATTGCAGGTACGAAAGTGGTACACAAACAGGATGGAAGAAAAAGGAGGAAGGTAGTAGAACCATGTCATGGCAAGTATATAAACAAGATGATAAAGTTAATGTACTCAAATGTGGATGGAATGGTATCTAAATTACTAGAGATGAATGATTATGTCAGAGAAAATGAACCACAAATAATATGCCTAACTGAAACAAAATTAACACCAAGGATATCCAATGACTTACTAAACTTAGAGGAATACAATATATGGAGAAGAGACAGAAATTTAAAAAAAGAAGGAGGAATTATAATATTAACTAAGAAAAATCTAAAAGTCAAGGAAATAAAACTAGATATACCATCACAATTAGAACTGATTGCAGTAGAGATCAACACATCTGAAGGTAAAGTAGTTGTAGCCAATTTGTACATGCTACCCAGATCAAACACATGGGAAAGAGATGAATATGAGGACCTGGCAGAGAGTACAATTCAGAGTATAAGATCATTAGTACATAAAATGGAAGAGAAATCGAAAAGAATTATACTAACTGGGGATTTCAATACAAATATAAATTATAATAATCTAAATATAATTAGCCAAGAAAGCTGTTGGGACCAAAAGCTCCTGGGTCTCGTACAAGAGTTTTTCCTAACGCAACATGTGAGGGAAACCACCAGAAAAAGAGGACTTGATGTACCTTCAGTGCTAGATCTAATATTTACTAGGCAAGAAAATGATATTGACAGTTTAATATATCACCCTCCACTCGGCAAAAGCGATCATGCAGTACTAAATTATAACTTCAGGATAGCATATGACATAGTAAACAGCAATGACAGTTACAAAAAGAGCCTAAACTATAAAAAGGGAAATTATCAAGACCTAAAGAAGTATTTCTTAGAAGTTGATTGGGAAAATGAGCTTAGAGGACAAGATTTAAATGCTGTATATAAAAAATTTTGTGAATTTTATGAAATAGGAGTCCAGAAGTACATCCCACAGCACAAAGAAGCAGATAAGAAAATACAGAAATGGTTCAATACAGAATGTAAAAAATCAAAAGAAAGAAGAGATTTGTTGTGGAATAGATACAGAAGACACAATAGTGAAAGGGCGTATAATAATTACAAACAGGCAAGAAACGACTATACAAGAATAAGGAGGGAAGCCCAAA
This sequence comes from Coenobita brevimanus, assembly GCF_032717465.1. Taxonomy (NCBI): domain Eukaryota; kingdom Metazoa; phylum Arthropoda; class Malacostraca; order Decapoda; family Coenobitidae; genus Coenobita; species Coenobita brevimanus. The sequence continues at coordinate 17,500,051 of NC_137064.1, read as the reverse complement.
AACAGTTTGAGGAGGATATAATAAATAAAAGTAGTGATCAACCAAAGCTGTTTTACAGCTATATCAGAAGCAAAACCAAAGTAAAAGATATAATACAATCCATTACGGACGAGGGAATCACTTATACACAAGAGAAAGATATTTGTGAAGCACTAAATAAGAATTTCCAATTAGTTTTTACAGAAGAAAAACATTTTGAGAGGGATTATGTGGAACACGCATGTCCACACATACTACCAGATATACAAATAGCAGAAAAAGTAATACAGGAGGAGTTAAGTGGATTAGACAGAGGAAAAGCAAGTGGTCCTGATGAAATTTCATGTTGGGAATTACGAGAATGTGCAAAGGAGTTAAGTAAACCATTATTTATAATTTTCAAGAAATCCTTGAGTCAAGGTAAACTACCTGATATTTGGAAAAAAGCAAATATTGTCCCCTTATTCAAGAAAGGAAATAGACAAAATCCACTCAACTACCGACCAGTATCACTGACCAGTGTTGTAAGCAAGGTATTAGAAAAGCTTATAAGAAAAGCTTGGGTAAATCATCTAGAAGAACACAGTATGATAACAGAAAGACAGTTTGGTTTCAGAAAAGGAAAATCATGTGTTACTAATCTGTTGAGCTACTATGACAGAGTAACAAACACAATACAGGAAAGGGAAGGATGGGTGGACAGTATCTATTTAGATTTCAAGAAAGCTTTTCACACAGTACCACACCAAAGACTTTTATGGAAACTGTACCATCAAGAAGGAATTCGAGGCAAACTTTTTGTTGGATGCAAGACTTTCTCATAAAAAGAGAAATGAGGACAGTACTTAGAGGAAACTACTCATCATAGAAAGAAGTGACTAGTGGAGTACCACAGGGTTCAGTGCTGGCACCAATCATGTTTTTAGTGTATATAAATGATATAAACAGTAACACTGGAAATGAGAGCTATATGAACATGTTTGCAGATGATGCAAAAATACAAAGGAGAATTACTAATCCAGACTCTTGTAGGAAGCTACAAGAAGAATTAAACAAACTTCATGAATGGAGTAGTACATGGCAAATGGAATTCAATGTGGACAAGTGTCATGTAATCAAGTTTGGTAAAAGTGGAAAAAGACCTGATTGGGATTATAAGTTAGGAAATAAAACCCTATACACATCAGAAAGAGAGAAAGACCTAGGTGTGATTATCAATAACAGACTATCTCCGGCTGACCACATCAGCGAGAAGGTACGGAACATATATACACTGCTTGCAAATATGAGAATAGCATTCACATACATAAATGAAGACTTGCTAAGAAGGATAATAACATCATTCATTAGACCAACCCTGGAATATGCATCAGTAGTCTGGAGTCCTCATCTCAAAAAGCATATAGACAAGATTGAAAAAGTTCAAAGGGCCGCTACAAGATGGATACCAAGCTTAAGGGACCTAAGCTACGAAGAAAGACTAAATAAACTGAATCTACCAACACTACAGGAGAGAAGGAAAAGAGGTGACGTGATAATGCTATATAAGTGCATATCAGGAGAGGAGAAAATAGACATAAATGATTACTTAACATATGGAGAAACATCAGCAAGAGGACACTGCAAAAAAATGCATAAGAAGAGAGGTGATAAAGACGTAAGGAAATTTAGTTTCCCAAACAGAGCAATTGATCAATGGAATGCACTACCGAATGAAATAGTGTGTGCCAAAACAATTCACAAATTTAAGGATATGTACGATAAATATGGTTTAAGACACGGGACAGTACGAGCTTGACTCATTCCTGTAAAGATACAATTAGGTAAGAACAATTAGGTAAGAACACACACACACACACACACACACACACACACAGTAGAGATAAACAAATCTATAGTAATCACTGGTATAGAAGAGGAAGAAATAAAAAAACAAGATCGCAAGAGACAAAAAGGAGATGGCAAATGTAATGATATTACTGAAAGAAGTATCAGAGGAAATCTGTAGTAAAGACATAGAGGAACACAAAAGGTTAGGGAAATACGAGAAAAGCAAGATAAGACCTCTAAAGGTGACTTTCCAGAGTGCAAACACTGTGGAAGAGATACTAAAAAATGCAAAGAATCTTATGGAAAAAGAGGAGTTCAAAAATGTATGGATAAAAAGATGCCTAACACAAGAGGAACTGGAATTACTGAAAGAGAAAAGAGAGGAAGCAAAAACAAAAAATGAGGGAAGATCAGAAGAGGAGAAGAAGAATTTTTTTTTTTTTTTTTACAAAGTAATAGGATTGCAGGTACGAAAGTGGTACACAAACAGGATGGAAGAAAAAGGAGGAAGGTAGTAGAACCATGTCATGGCAAGTATATAAACAAGATGATAAAGTTAATGTACTCAAATGTGGATGGAATGGTATCTAAATTACTAGAGATGAATGATTATGTCAGAGAAAATGAACCACAAATAATATGCCTAACTGAAACAAAATTAACACCAAGGATATCCAATGACTTACTAAACTTAGAGGAATACAATATATGGAGAAGAGACAGAAATTTAAAAAAAGAAGGAGGAATTATAATATTAACTAAGAAAAATCTAAAAGTCAAGGAAATAAAACTAGATATACCATCACAATTAGAACTGATTGCAGTAGAGATCAACACATCTGAAGGTAAAGTAGTTGTAGCCAATTTGTACATGCTACCCAGATCAAACACATGGGAAAGAGATGAATATGAGGACCTGGCAGAGAGTACAATTCAGAGTATAAGATCATTAGTACATAAAATGGAAGAGAAATCGAAAAGAATTATACTAACTGGGGATTTCAATACAAATATAAATTATAATAATCTAAATATAATTAGCCAAGAAAGCTGTTGGGACCAAAAGCTCCTGGGTCTCGTACAAGAGTTTTTCCTAACGCAACATGTGAGGGAAACCACCAGAAAAAGAGGACTTGATGTACCGTCAGTGCTAGATCTAATATTTACTAGGCAAGAAAATGATATTGACAGTTTAATATATCACCCTCCACTCGGCAAAAGCGATCATGCAGTACTAAATTATAACTTCAGGATAGCATATGACATAGTAAACAGCAATGACAGTTACAAAAAGAGCCTAAACTATAAAAAGGGAAATTATCAAGACCTAAAGAAGTATTTCTTAGAAGTTGATTGGGAAAATGAGCTTAGAGGACAAGATTTAAATGCTGTATATAAAAAATTTTGTGAATTTTATGAAATAGGAGTCCAGAAGTACATCCCACAGCACAAAGAAGCAGATAAGAAAATACAGAAATGGTTCAATACAGAATGTAAAAAATCAAAAGAAAGAAGAGATTTGTTGTGGAATAGATACAGAAGACACAATCGTGAAAGGGCGTATAATAATTACAAACAGGCAAGAAACGACTATACAAGAATAAGGAGGGAAGCCCAAAAACAGTTTGAAGAGGATATAATAAATAAAAGTTGTGATCAACTAAAGCTGTTTTACAGCTATATCAGAAGCAAAACCAAAGTAAAAGATATAATACAATCCATTACGGAGGAGGGAATCACTTATACACAAGAGAAAGATATTTGTGAAGCACTATATAAGAATTTCCAATTAGTTTTTACAGAACAAAAACATTTTGAGAGGGACTATGTGGAACACGCATGTCCACACATACTGCCAGATATACAAATAGCAGAAAAAGTAATACAGGAGGAGTTAAGTAGATTAGATAGATGAAAAGCAAGTGGTCCAGATGAAATTTCATGTTGGGTATTACGAGAATGTGCAAAGGAGTTAAGTAAACCATTATTTATAATTTTCAAGAAATCCTTGAGTCAAGGTAAACTACCTGATATTTGGAAAAAAGGAAATATTGTCCCCTTATTCAAGAAAGGAAATAAACAAAATCCACTCAACTACCGACCAGTATCACTGACCAGTGTTGTAAGCAAGGTATTAGAAAAGCTTATAAGAAAAGCTTGGGTAAATCATCTAGAAGAACACAGTATGATAACAGAAAGACAGTTTGGTTTCAGAAAAGGAAAATCATGTGTTACTAATCTGTTGAGCTACTATGACAGAGTAACAAACACAATACAGGAAAGGGAAGGATGGGTGGACAGTATCTATTTAGATTTCAAGAAAGCTTTTGACACAGTACCACACCAAAGACTTTTATGGAAACTGTACCATCAAGAAGGAATTCGAGGCAAACTGTTTTGTTGGATGCAAGACTTTCTCATAAAAAGAGAAATGAGGACAGTACTAAGAGGAAACTACTCATCATGGAAAGAAGTGACTAGTGGAGTACCACAGGGTTCAGTGCTGGCACCAATCATGTTTTTAGTGTATATAAATGATATAAACAGTAACACTGGAAATGAGAGCTATCTGAATATGTTTGCAGATGATGCAAAAATACAAAGGAGAATTACTAACACAGACTCTTGTAAAGAGCTACAAGAAGAATTAAATAAACTTCATGAATGGAGTAGTACATGGCAAATGGAATTCAATGTGGACAAGTGTCATGTAATCAAGTTTGGTAAAAGTGGAAAAAGACCTGATTGGGATTATAAGTTAGGAAATAAAACCCTATACACATCAGAAAGAGAGAAAGACCTAGGTGTGATTATCAATAACAGACTATCTCCGGCTGACCACATCAGCGAGAAGGTACGGAACATGTATACACTGCTTGCAAATATGAGAATAGCATTCACATACATAAATGAAGACATGCTAAGAAGGATAATAACATCATTCATTAGACCAACCCTGGAATATGCATCAGTAGTCTGGAGTCCTCATCTCAAAAAGCATATAGACAAGATTGAAAAAGTTCAAAGGGCCGCTACAAGATGGATACCAAGCTTAAGGGACCTAAGCTACGAAGAAAGACTAAATAAACTGAATCTACCAACACTACAGGAGAGAAGGAAAAGAGGTGACATGATAATGCTATATAAGTGCATATCAGAGAAAGGAGAAAATAGACATAAATGATTACTTAACATATGGAGAAGCATCAGCAAGAGGACACTGCAAAAAACTGCATAAGAAGAGAGGTGATAAAGACGTAAGGAAATTTAGTTTCCCAAACAGAGCAATTGATCAATGGAATGCACTACCGAATGAAATAGTGTGTGCCAAAACAATTCACAAATTTAAGGATATGTACGATAAATATGGTTTAAGACACGGGACAGTACGAGCTTGACTCATTCCTGTAAAGATACAATTAGGTAAGAACAATTAGGTAAGAACACACACACACACACACACACACACACAATAGAGATAAACAAATCTATAGTAATCACTGGTATAGAAGAGGAAGAAATAAAAAACAAGATCACAAGAGACAAAAAGGAGATGGCAAATGTAATGAGCTTACTGAAAGATGTATCAGAGGAAATCTGTAGTAAAGACATAGAGGAACACAAAAGGTTAGGGAAATACGAGAAAAGCAAGACAAGACCTCTAAAGGTGACTTTCCAGAGTGCAAACACTGTGGAAGAGATACTAAAAAATGCAAAGAATCTTATGGAAAAAGAGGAGTTCAAAAATGTATGGATAAAAAGATGCCTAACACAAGAGGAACTGGAATTACTGAAAGAGAAAAGGGAGGAAGCAAAAACAAAAAATGAGGGAAGATCAGAAGAAGAGAAGAACACTTTTTTTTTTTTTTTTACAAAGTAATAGGATTGCAGGTACGAAAGTGGTACACAAACAGGATGGAAGAAAAAGGAGGAAGGTAGTAGAACCATGTCATGACAAGTATATAAACAAGATGATAAAGTTGATGTACTCAAATGTGGATGGAATGGTATCTAAATTACTAGAGATGAATGATTATGTCAGAGAAAATGAACCACAAATAATATGCCTAACTGAAACAAAATTAACACCAAGGATATCCAATGACATACTAAACTTAGAGGAATACAATATATGGAGAAGAGACAGAAATTTAAAAAAAGAAGGAGGAATTATAATATTAACTAAGAAAAATCTAAAAGTCAAGGAAATAAAACTAGATATACCATCACAAGTAGAACTGATTGCAGTAGAGATCAACACATCTGAGGGTAAAGTAATTGTAGCCAATTTGTACATGCTACCCAGATCAAACACATGGGAAAGAGATGAATATGAGGACCTGGCAGAGAGTACAATTCAGAGTATAAGATCATTAGTACATAGAATGGAAGAGAAATCGGAAAGAATTATACTAACTGGAGATTTTAAAACAAATATAAATTGTAATAATCTAGATATAATTAGCCAAGAAAGCTGTTGGGACCAAAAGCTCCTGGATCTCGTACAAGAGTTTTTCCTAACGCAACATGTGAGGGAAACCACCAGAAAAAGAGGACTTGATGTACCTTCAGTGCTAGATCTAATATTTACTAGGCAAGAAAATGATATTGACAGTTTAATATATCACCCTCCACTCGGCAAAAGCGATCATGCAGTACTAAATTATAACTTCAGGATAGCATATGACATAGTAAACAGCAATGACAGTTACAAAAAGAGCCTAAACTATAAAAAGGGAAATTATCAAGACCTAAAGAAGTATTTCTTAGAAGTTGATTGGGAAAATGAGCTTAGAGGACAAGATTTAAATGCTGTATATAAAAATTTTGTGAATTTTATGAAATAGGAGTCCAGAAGTACATCCCACAGCACAAAGAAGCAGATAAGAAAATACAGAAATGGTTCAATACAGAATGTAAAAAATCAAAAGAAAGAAGAGATTTGTTGTGGAATAGATACAGAAGACACAATAGTGAAAGGGCGTATAATAATTACAAACAGGCAAGAAACGACTATACAAGAATAAGGAGGGAAGCCCAAAAACAGTTTGAGGAGGATATAATAAATAAAAGTAGTGATCAACCAAAGCTGTTTTACAGCTATATCAGAAGCAAAACCAAAGTAAAAGATATAATACAATCCATTACGGACGAGGGAATCACTTATACACAAGAGAAAGATATTTGTGAAGCACTAAATAAGAATTTCCAATTAGTTTTTACAGAGGAAAAAAATTTTGAGAGGGACTATGTGGAACACGCATGTCCACACATACTACCAGATATACAAATAGCAGAAAAAGTAATACAGGAGGAGTTAAGTAGATTAGACAGAGGAAAAGCAAGTGGTTCTGATGAAATTTCATGTTGGGTATTACGAGAATGTGCAAAGGAGTTAAGTAAACCATTATTTATAATTTTCAAGAAATCCTTGAGTCAAGGTAAACTACCTGATATTTGGAAAAAAGCAAATATTGTCCCCTTATTCAAGAAAGGAAATAGACAAAATCCACTCAACTACCGACCAGTATCACTGACCAGTGTTGTAAGCAAGGTATTAGAAAAGCTTATAAGAAAAGCTTGGGTAAATCATCTAGAAGAACACAGTATGATAACAGAAAGACAGTTTGGTTTCAGAAAAGGAAAAATCATGTGTTACTAATCTGTTGAGCTACTATGACAGAGTAACAAACACAATACAGGAAAGGGAAGGATGGGTGGACAGTATCTATTTAGATTTCAAGAAAGCTTTTGACACAGTACCACACCAAAGACTTTTATGGAAACTGTACCATCAAGAAGGAATTCGAGGCAAACTGTTTTGTTGGATGCAAGACTTTCTCATAAAAAGAGAAATGAGGACAGTACTAAGAGGAAACTACTCATCATGGAAAGAAGTGACTAGTGGAGTACCACAGGGTTCAGTGCTGGCACCAATCATGTTTTTAGTGTATATAAATGATATAAACAGTAACACTGGAAATGAGAGCTATCTGAATATGTTTGCAGATGATGCAAAAATACAAAGGAGAATTACTAGCACAGACTCTTGTAAAGAGCTACAAGAAGAATTAAATAAACTTCATGAATGGAGTAGTACATGGCAAATGGAATTCAATGTGGACAAGTGTCATGTAATCAAGTTTGGTAAAAGTGGAAAAAGACCTGATTGGGATTATAAGTTAGGAAATAAAACCCTATACACATCAGAAAGAGAGAAAGACCTAGGTGTGATTATCAATAACAGACTATCTCCGGCTGACCACATCAGCGAGAAGGTACGGAACATGTATACACTGCTTGCAAATATGAGAATAGCATTCACATATATAAATGAAGACATGCTAAGAAGGATAATAACATCATTCATTAGACCAACCCTGGAATATGCATCAGTAGTCTGGAGTCCTCATCTCAAAAAGCATATAGACAAGATTGAAAAAGTTCAAAGGGCCGCTACAAGATGGATACCAAGCTTAAGGGACCTAAGCTACGAAGAAAGACTAAATAAACTGAATCTACCAACACTACAGGAGAGAAGGAAAAGAGGTGACATGATAATGCTATATAAGTGCATATCAGAGAAGGAGAAAATAGACATAAATGATTACTTAACATATGGAGAAGCATCAGCAAGAGGACACTGCAAAAAACTGCATAAGAAGAGAGGTGATAAAGACGTAAGGAAATTTAGTTTCCCAAACAGAGCAATTGATCAATGGAATGCACTACCGAATGAAATAGTGTGTGCCAAAACAATTCACAAATTTAAGGATATGTACGATAAATATGGTTTAAGACACGGGACAGTACGAGCTTGACTCATTCCTGTAAAGATACAATTAGGTAAGAACAATTAGGTAAGAACACACACACACACACACACACACACACACACACACACACACACACACAAGATAAACAAATCTATAGTAATCACTGGTATAGAAGAGGAAGAAGTAAAAAACAAGATCTCAAGAGACAAAAAGGAGATGGCAAATGTAATGAGCTTACTGAAAGAAGTATCAGAGGAAATCTGTAGTAAAGACATAGAGGAACACAAAAGGTTAGGGAAATACGAGAAAAGCAAGACAAGACCTCTAAAGGTGACTTTCCAGAGTGCAAACACTGTGGAAGAGATACTAAAAAATGCAAAGAATCTTATGGAAAAAGAGGAGTTCAAAAATGTATGGATAAAAAGATGCCTAACACAAGAGGAACTGGAATTACTGAAAGAGAAAAGGGAGGAAGCAAAAACAAAAAATGAGGGAAGATCAGAAGAGGAGAAGAAGATTTTTTTTTTTTTTACAAAGTAATAGGATTGCAGGTACGAAAGTGGTACACAAACAGGATGGAAGAAAAAGGAGGAAGGTAGTAGAACCATGTCATGACAAGTATATAAACAAGATGATAAAGTTGATGTACTCAAATGTGGATGGAATGGTATCTAAATTACTAGAGATGAATGATTATGTCAGAGAAAATGAACCACAAATAATATGCCTAACTGAAACAAAATTAACACCAAGGATATCCAATGACATACTAAACTTAGAGGAATACAATATATGGAGAAGAGACAGAAATTTAAAAAAAGAAGGAGGAATTATAATATTAACTAAGAAAAATCTAAAAGTCAAGGAAATAAAACTAGATATACCATCACAAGTAGAACTGATTGCAGTAGAGATCAACACATCTGAAGGTAAAGTAATTGTAGCCAATTTGTACATGCTACCCAGATCAAACACATGGGAAAGAGATGAATATGAGGACCTGGCAGAGAGTACAATTCAGAGTATAAGATCATTAGTACATAGAATGGAAGAGAAATCGGAAAGAATTATACTAACTGGGGATTTTAATACAAATATAAATTGGAATAATCTAGATATAATTAGCCAAGAAAGCTGTTGGGACCAAAAGCTCCTGGATCTCGTACAAGAGTTTTTCCTAACGCAACATGTGAGGGAAACCACCAGAAAAAGAGGACTTGATGTACCTTCAGTGCTAGATCTAATATTTACTAGGCAAGAAAATGATATTGACAGTTTAATATATCACCCTCCACTCGGCAAAAGCGATCATGCAGTACTAAATTATAACTTCAGGATAGCATATGACATAGTAAACAGCAATGACAGTTACAAAAAGAGCCTAAACTATAAAAAGGGAAATTATCAAGACCTAAAGAAGTATTTCTTAGAAGTTGATTGGGAAAATGAGCTTAGAGGACAAGATTTAAATGCTGTATATAAAAATTTCTGTGAATTTTATGAAATAGGAGTCCAGAAGTACATCCCACAGCACAAAGAAGCAGATAAGAAAATACAGAAATGGTTCAATACAGAATGTAAAAAATCAAAAGAAAGAAGAGATTTGTTGTGGAATAGATACAGAAGACACAATAGTGAAAGGGCGTATAATAATTACAAACAGGCAAGAAACGACTATACAAGAATAAGGAGGGAAGCCCAAAAACAGTTTGAGGAGGATATAATAAATAAAAGTAGTGATCAACCAAAGCTGTTTTACAGCTATATCAGAAGCAAAACCAAAGTAAAAGATATAATACAATCCATTACGGACGAGGGAATCACTTATACACAAGAGAAAGATATTTGTGAAGCACTAAATAAGAATTTCCAATTAGTTTTTACAGAACAAAAATATTTTGAGAGGGACTATGTGGAACACGCATGTCCACACATACTACCAGATATACAAATAGCAGAAAAAGTAATACAGGAGGAGTTAAGTAGATTAGACCGATGAAAAGCAAGTGGTTCTGATGAAATTTCATGTTGGGTATTACGAGAATGTGCAAAGGAGTTAAGTAAACCATTATTTATAATTTTCAAGAAATCCTTGAGTCAAGGTAAACTACCTGATATTTGGAAAAAAGGAAATATTGTCCCCTTATTCAAGAAAGGAAATAAACAAAATCCACTCAACTACCGACCAGTATCACTGACCAGTGTTGTAAGCAAGGTATTAGAAAAGCTTATAAGAAAAGCTTGGGTAAATCATCTAGAAGAACACAGTATGATAACAGAAAGACAGTTTGGTTTCAGAAAAGGAAAATCATGTGTTACTAATCTGTAGAGCTACTATGACAGAGTAACAAACACAATACAGGAAAGGGAAGAATGGGTGGACAGTATCTATTTAGATTTCAAGGAAGCTTTTGACACAGTACCACACCAAAGACTTTTATGGAAACTGTACCATCAAGAAGGAATTCCAGGGAAGCTGTTTTGTTGGATGCAAGACTTTCTCATGAAAAGAGAAATGAGGACAGTACTAAGAGGAAACTACTCATCATGGAAAGAAGTGACTAGTGGAGTACCACAGGGTTCAGTGCTGGCACCAATCATGTTTTTAGTGTATATAAATGATATAAACAGTAACACTGGAAATGAGAGCTATCTGAATATGTTTGCAGATGATGTAAAAATACAAAGGAGAATTACTAGCACAGACTCTTGTAAAGAGCTACAAGAAGAAGTAAATAAACTTCATGAATTGAGTAGTACATGGCAAATGGAATTCAATGTGGACAAGTGTCATGTAATCAAGTTTGGTAAAAGTGGAAAGAGACCTGATTGGGATTATAAGTTAGGAAATAAAACCCTATACACATCAGAAAGAGAGAAGGATCTAGGTGTGATTATCAATAACAGACTATCTCCGGCTGACCACATCAGCGAGAAGGTACGGAACATGTATACACTGCTTGCAAATATGAGAATAGCATTCACATATATAAATGAAGACACGCTAAGAAGGATAATAACATCATTCATTAGACCAACCCTGGAATATGCATCAGTAGTCTGGAGTCCTCATCTCAAAAAGCATATAGACAAGATTGAAAAAGTTCAAAGGGCCTCTACAAGATGGATACCAAGCTTAAGGGACCTAAGCTACGAAGAAAGACTAAATAAACTGAATCTACCAACACTACAGGAGAGAAGGAAAAGAGGTGACATGATAATGCTATATAAGTGCATATCAGGGAAAGAGAAAATAGACATAAATGATTACTTAACATATGGAGAAGCATCAGCAAGAGGACACTGCAAAAAACTGCATAAGAAGAGAGGTGATAAAGACGTAAGGAAATTCAGTTTCCCAAACAGAGCAATTGATCAGTGGAATGCACTACCGAATGAAATAGTGTGTGCCAAAACAATTCACAAATTTAAGGATATGTACGATAAATATGGTTTAAGACACGGGACAGTACGAGCTTGACTCATTCCTGTAAAGATACAATTAGGTAAGAACAATTAGGTAAGAACACACACACACACACACACACACACACACACACACACACACAATAGAGATAAACAAATCTATAGTAATCACTGGTATAGAAGAGGAAGAAATAAAAAACAAGATCACAAGAGACAAAAAGGAGATGGCAAATGTAATGAGCTTACTGAAAGAAGTATCAGAGGAAATCTGTAGTAAAGACATAGAGGAACACAAAAGGTTAGGGAAATACGAGAAAAGCAAGACAAGACCTCTAAAGGTGACTTTCCAGAGTGCAAACACTGTGGAAGAGATACTAAAAAATGCAAAGAATCTTATGGAAAAAGAGGAGTTCAAAAATGTATGGATAAAAAGATGCCTAACACAAGAGGAACTGGAATTACTGAAAGAGAAAAGGGAGGAAGCAAAAACAAAAAATGAGGGAAGATCAGAGGAGGAGAAGAACACATTTTTTTTTTTACAAAGTAATAGGATTGCAGGTACGAAAGTGGTAAACAAACAGGATGGAAGAAAATGGAGTAAGGTAGTAGAACCATTTCATGACAAGTATATAAACAAGATGATAAAGTTGATTTACTCAAATGTGGATGGAATGGTATCTAAATGACTAGAGATGAATGATTATGTCAGAGAAAATGAACCACAAATAATATGCCTAACTGAAACAAAATTAACACCAAGGATATCCAATGACATATTAAACTTAGAGGAATACAATATATGGAGAAGAGATAGAAAATTTAAAAAAGGAGGAGGAATTATAATATCAACTAAGAAAAATCTAAAAGTCAGTGAAATAAAACTAGATATACCATCACAAGTAGAACTGATTACAGCAGAGATCAACACATCTGAAGGTAAAGTAATTGTAGCCAATTTGTACATGTTACCCAGATCAAACACATGGGAAAGAGATGAATATGAGGACCTGGCAGAGAGTACAATTCAGAGTTTAAGATCATTACTACATAAAATGGAAGAGAAATCGGAAAGAATTATACTAACTGGAGATTTTAATACAAATATAAATTGGAATGCTCTAGATATAATTAGCCAAGAAAGCTTTTGGGTCCAAAAGCTCCTGGATCTCGTACAAGAGTTTTTCCTAACGCAACATGTGAGGGAAACCACCAGAAAAAGAGGACTTGATGTACCTTCAGTGCTAGATCTAATATTTACTAGGCAAGAAAATGATATTGACAGTTTAATATATCACCCTCCACTCGGCAAAAGCGATCAAGCAGTACTAAATTATAACTTCAGGATAGCATATGACATAGTAAACAGCAATGACAGTTACAAAAAGAGCCTAAACTATAAAAAGGGAAATTATCAAGACCTAAAGAAGTATTTCTTAGAAGTTGATTAGGAAAATGAGCTTAGAGGACAAGATTTAAATGCTGTATATAAAAATTTTTGTGAATTTTATGAAATAGGAGTCCAGAAGTACATCCTACAGCACAAAGAAGCAGATAAGAAAATACAGAAATGGTTCAATACAGAATGTAAAAAATCAAAAGAAAGAAGAGATTTGTTGTGGAATAGATACAGAAGACACAATAGTGAAAGGGCGTATAATAATTACAAACAGGCAAGAAACGACTATACAAGAATAAGGAGGGAAGCCCAAAAACAGTTTGAGGAGGATATAATAAATAAAAGTAGTGATCAACCAAAGCTGTTTTACAGCTATATCAGAAGCAAAACCAAAGTAAAAGATATAATACAATCCATTACGGACGAGGAAATCACTTATCCACAAGAGAAAGATATTTGTGAAGCACTAAATAAGAATTTCCAATTAGTTTTTACAGAACAAAAACATTTTGAGAGGGACTATGTGGAACACGCATGTCCACACATACTACCAGATATAAAAATAGCAGAAAAAGTAATACAGGAGGAGTTAAGTAGATTAGATAGAGGAAAAGCAAGTGACCCAGATGAAATTTCATGTTGGGTATTACGAGAATGTGCAAAGGAGTTAAGTATACCATTATTTATAATTTTCAAGAAATCCTTGAGTCAAGGTAAACTACCTGATATTTGGAAAAAAGGAAATATTGTCCCCTTATTCAAGAAAGGAAATAAACAAAATCCACTCAACTACCGACCAGTATCACTGACCAGTGTTGTAAGCAAGGTATTCGAAAAGCTTATAAGAAAAGCTTGGGTAAATCATCTAGAAGAACACAGTATGATAACAGAAAGACAGTTTGGTTTCAGAAAAGGAATATCATGTGTTACTAATCTGTAGAGCTACTATGACAGAGTAACAAACACAATACAGGAAAGGGAAGAATGGGTGGACAGTATCTATTTAGATTTCAAGGAAGCTTTTGACACAGTACCAAACCAAAGACTTTTATGGAAACTGTACCATCAAGAAGGAATTCGAGGGAAGCTGTTTTGTTGGATGCAAGACTTTCTTATGAAAAGAGAAATGAGGACAGTACTAAGAGGAAACTACTCATCATGGAAAGAAGTGACTAGTGGAGTACCACAGGGTTCAGTGCTGGCACCAATCATGTTTTTAGTGTATATAAATGATATAAACAGTAACACTGGAAATGAGAGCTATCTGAATATGTTTGCAGATGATGTAAAAATACAAAGGAGAATTACTAGCACAGACTCTTGTAAAGAGCTACAAGAAGAAGTAAATAAACTTCATGAATTGAGTAGTACATGGCAAATGGAATTCAATGTGGACAAGTGTCATGCAATCAAATTTGGTAAAAGTGGAAAGAGACCTGATTGGGATTATAAGTTAGGAAATAAAACCCTATACACATCAGAAAGAAAGACCTAGGTGTGAATATCAATAACAGACTATCTCCGGCTGACCACATCAGCGAGAAGGTACGGAACATGTATACACTGCTTGCAAATATGAGAATAGCATTCACATATATAAATGAAGACACGCTAAGAAGGATAATAACATCATTCATTAGACCAACCCTGGAATATGCATCAGTAGTCTGGAGTCCTCATCTCAAAAAGCATATAGACAAGATTGAAAAAGTTCAAAGGGCCTCTACAAGATGGATACCAAGCTTATGGGACCTAAGCTACGAAGAAAGACTAAATAAACTGAATCTACCAACACTACAGGAGAGAAGGAAAAGAGGTGACATGATAATGCTATATAAGTGCATATCAGGGAAAGAGAAAATAGACATGAATGATTACTTAACATATGGAGTAGCATCACCAAGAAGACACTGCAAAAAACTGCATAAGAAGAGAGGTGATAAAGACGTAAGGAAATTCAGTTTCCCAAACAGAGCAATTGATCAACGGAATGCACTACCGAATGAAATAGTGTGTGCCAAAACAATTCACAAATTTAAGGATATGTACGATAAATATGGTTTAAGACACGGGACAGTACGAGCTTGACTCATTCCTGTAAAGATACAATTAGGTAAGAACAATTAGGTAAGAACACACACACACACACACACACACACACACACACACACACACACACACACACACACACACACACACACAATAGAGATAAACAAATCTATAGTAATCACTGGTATAGAAGAGGAAGAAATAAAAAACAAGATCACAAGAGACAAAAAGGAGATGGCAAATGTAATGAGCTTACTGAAAGATGTATCAGAGGAAATCTGTAGTAAAGACACAGAGGAACACAAAAGGTTAGGGAAATACGAGAAAAGCAAGACAAGACCTCTAAAGGTGACTTTCCAGAGTGCAAACACTGTGGAAGAGATACTAAAAAATGTAAAGAATCTTATGGAAAAAGAGGAGTTCAAAAATGTATGGATAAAAAGATGCCTAACACAAGAGGAACTGGAATTACTGAAAGAGAAAAGGGAGGAAGCAAAAACAAAAAATGAGGGAAGATCAGACGAGGAGAAGAAATTTTTTTACAAAGTAATAGGATTGCAGGTATGAAAGTGGTACACAAACAGGATGGAAGAAAATGGAGGAAGGTAGTAGAACCATGTCATGACAAGTATATAAACAAGATGATAAAGTTGATGTACTCAAATGTGGATGGAATGGTATCTAAATGACTAGAGATGAATAATTATGTCAGAGAAAATGAACCACAAATAATATGCCTAACTGAAACAAAATTAACACGAAGGATATCCAATGACATACTAAACTTAGAGGAATACAATATATGGAGAAGAGACAGAAATTTAAAAAAAGAAGGAGGAATTATAATATTAACTAAGAAAAATCTAAAAGTCAAGGAAATAAAACTAGATATACCATCATAAGTAGAACTGATTGCAGTAGAGATCAACACATCTGAGGGTAAAGTAATTGTAGCCAATTTGTACATGCTACCCAGATCAAACACATGGGAAAGAGATGAATATGAGGACCTGGCAGAGAGTACAATTCAGAGTATAAGATCATTAGTACATAGAATGGAAGAGAAATCGGAAAGAATTATACTAACTGGGGATTTCAGTACAAATATAAATTGGAATAATCTAGATATAAATAGCCAAGAAAGCTGTTGGGACCAAAAGCTCCTGGATCTCGTACAAGAGTTTTTCCTAACGGAACATGTGAGGGAAACCACCAGAAAAAGAGGACTTGATGTACCGTCAGTGCTAAACCTAATATTTACTAGGCAAGAAAATGATATTGACAGTTTAATATATCACCCTCCACTCGGCATAAGCGATCATGCAGTACTAAATTATAACTTCAGGATAGCATATGACATAGTAAACAGCAATGACAGTTACAAAAAGAGCCTAAACTATAAAAAGGGAAATTATCAAGACCTCAAGAAGTATTTCTTAGAAGTTGATTAGGAAAATGAGCTTAGAGGACAAGATTTAAATGCTGTATATAAAAATTTTTGTGAATTTTATGAAATAGGAGTCCAGAAGTACATCCTACAGCACAAAGAAGCAGATAAGAAAATACAGAAATGGTTCAATACAGAATGTAAAAAATCAAAAGAAAGAAGAGATTTGTTGTGGAATAGATACAGAAGACACAATCGTGAAAGGGCGTATAATAATTACAAACAGGCAAGAAACGACTATACAAGAATAAGGAGGGAAGCCCAAAAACAGTTTGAAGAGGATATAATAAATAAAAGTAGTGATCAACCAAAGCTGTTTTACAGCTATATCAGAAGCAAAACCAAAGTAAAAGATATAATACAATCCATTACGGACGAGGAAATCACTTATCCACAAGAGAAAGATATTTGTGAAGCACTAAATAAGAATTTCCAATTAGTTTTTACAGAACAAAAACATTTTGAGAGGGACTATGTGGAACACGCATGTCCACACATACTACCAGATATAAAAATAGCAGAAAAAGTAATACAGGAGGAGTTAAGTAGATTAGATAGAGGAAAAGCAAGTGACCCAGATGAAATTTCATGTTGGGTATTACGAGAATGTGCAAAGGAGTTAAGTAAACCATTATTTTTAATTTTCAAGAAATCCTTGAGTCAAGGTAAACTACCTGATATTTGGAAAAAGCAAATAGTGTCCCCTTATTCAAGAGAGGAAACAGACAAAATCCACTCAACTACCGACCAGTATCACTGACCAGTGTTGTAAGCAAGGTATTCGAAAAGCTTATAAGAAAAGCTTGGGTAAATCATCGAGAAGAACACAGTATGATAACAGAAAGACAGTTTGGTTTCAGAAAAGGAAAATCATGTGTTACTAATCTGTTGAGCTACTATGACAGAATAACAAACACAATACAGGAAAGGGAAGGATGGGTGGACAGTATCTATTTAGATTTCAAGAAAGCTTTTGACACAGTACCAGACCAAAGACTTTTATGGAAACTGTACCATCAAGGAGGAATTCGAGGCAAGCTGTTTTGTTGGATGCAAGGCTTTCTCATGAAAAGAGAAATGAGGACAGTACTAAGAGGAAACTACTCATCATGGAAAGAAGAGACTAGTGGTGTACCACAGGGTTCAGTGCTGGCTCCAATGATGTTTTTAGTGTATATAAATGATATAAACAGTAACACTGGAAATGAGAGCTATCTGAATATGTTTGCAGATGATGTAAAAATACAAAGGAGAATTACTAACACAGACTCTTGTAAAGAGCTACAAGAAGAAGTAAATAAACTTCATGAATGGAGTAGTACATGGCAAATGGAATTCAATGTGGACAAGTGTCATGTAATCAAGTTTGGTAAAAGTGGAAAGAGACCTGATTGGGATTATAAGTTAGGAAATAAAACCTTATACACATCAGAAACAGAGAAAGACCTAGCTGTGATTATCAATAACAGACTATCTCCAGCTGACCAGATCAGCGAGAAGGTACGGAACATGTATACACTGCTTGCAACTATGAGAATAGCATTCACATATATAAATGAAGACACGCTAAGAAGGATAATAACATCATTCATTAGACGAACCCTGGAATATGCATCAGTAGTCTGGAGTCCTCATCTCAAAAAGCATATAGACAAGATTGAAAAAGTTCAAAGGGCCGTTACAAGATGGATACCAAGCTTAAGGGACCTAAGCTACGAAGAAAGACTAAATAAACTGAATCTACCAACACTACAGGAGAGAAGGAAAAGAGGTGACATGATAATGCTATATAAGTGCATATCAGGGAAGGAGAAAATAGACATAAATGATTACTTAACAAATGGAGAAGCATCAGCAAGAGGACACTGCAAAAAACTGCATAAGAAGAGAGGTGATAAAGACGTAAGGAACTTAAGTTTCCCAAACAGAGCAATTGATCAATGGAATGCACTACCGAATGAAATAGTGTGTGCCAAAACAGTTCACAAATTTAAGGATATGTACGATAAATATAGTTTAAGACACGGGACAGTACGAGCTTGACTCATTCCTGTAAAGATACAATTAGGTAAGAACAATTAGGTAAGAACACACACACACACACACACACACACACACACACACACACACACACACACACACATATATATATATATATATATATATATATATATATATATATATTTATATATATATATATATATATATATATATATATATATATATATATATATATATATATATATATAATTATCATCAGGCATTACAAGTCCACTGTTGACCAAAGGCCTCCCACAACCTTCCCCACCAATTTCTTCACTGAGCCAATCTCTGCCACATTTTGCCTGCAAAGTTCTCTATCTCATCTATCCACCTCCTGTCTGGCCCTTTTCTGCTCCGTTTACAATCTCTTGATGTCCAGACAGTTAGCCTCTTGCTCCATCGGTTATCCCATATTCTTGCTACATGACCTGCCCACCTCCATTTGTGTTATATTATAACTTCTATAATGTCAGTGACTTTGGTGCTTTCTCACCCAAACTGAACTCTTCCTGTCTCTTGAAGATATTCCCAACATTGACCTTTCTATTGCTCTTTGAAAATGGATTACTTGATTTTCTATTGATTTTGTCAGTTTTCAGGTCTCGCAACCGTACGACATAAATGAAGTTATACTTTCGTTATATACTTTGAGTTTCACACAGATTGGCAAGCCACTTTTCATGATGCTCCTATGTTTACCGAAAGCTTTGCATCCAATTTTAATGTCTATTTATTTCCCTATAGTGGTCTTTCGTTAACAATAGTATTTACCCCTGGTCATTGTACTCTTCGACTTCAAGATTTTCTTCACTTATTCTGTTCTTTAGTGTACTTCGATTAAACATTACTTTAGTTTTACTCCCGTTCGTCTTTAGCCCTGTTCTGACACTTTCTCTATCCAGATCATCTAACATTTTTTGTAATGTCTATGCTGCTTCAGATATTAGGTCATTGTCATCTGCAAATCTTTAGTGGTTTAGCTTTTCTTCATCTATGTTTACTCCTTTGTTTTCCCAGTCTAGCTTTCTGAAAATACTTTCTTGGCATGCTGCAAATAATTTTGGTGAAACTGTATCTCCCTGACGCACGGCCTTCTCAATCATAATATTTTTTTCCGAGTCTTTATGTATTTTAACTGGAGTATTTCCCCTTTATATATGTTTCCGAGCAATTTTAGAATGTTTTCTATTTATTTCATGTTCTCGTAATGAGCTTATAATTGCTATGTACTCCACTGAGTCAAAAGCCATTTCATAATCAGCAGATCTTAAGCACAGTTGGCTGATTCATTGTGTGTAGATGATCAGCAGTGGAAATCTCTCTCCAAAATCCTGCCTGTTCACGAGGTTGGGTTTCTTCCAAATTTGGAGTTATTCTGTTCGTAAGTATTTTAGTGAAGCGTTTGTAAATAATTGATAATAAGCTAATGGGTCGATATCTTTTGAGTCGCCTTTTTTGTAAAGTAAAATATCTACTCAATTGCACCATGTTTTGGGAATTTTCTTCTTTTTTATACACTCAGTAAATAACTGGGTGCGCCTGTTATGTATTTCCACTCCTACATCCAACAGTTAATCTGCTGCTGTTTTATCCCTGCCGGGTGCCCTCCCCCTTTTCATATTTTTAAGTGAAATGTTTACTTCGTCTGGTGTTACCTCACTTATTTTACTGTACTTATGTCAGCTGAAAAGTTAGCTATTGGTACTTTTGTCTGATGCATACAGTTCTTTGTAAAATTCTTCAGTTCTCTTCACCATCTTATCTCTGCAGTTGAAATATATATATATATATATATATATATATATATATATATATATATATATATATATTGTTACGCTGTCCGCCTGTCCGTTCCCACGGGTGCAGCCGTTACAGCTGGGCTAGGGGATTATGCAGTATCCGTGTCATTCGCGGAGTTTAAATTAGCGAGTGTTACAAGTTCTTTTGTTTCTTTCGTTCCTGCCACTGAGGGCAATTTTATTTAATACCATGCTGAGAATGCATTTGATTATTTTGATTGTCTTATGTGAGCTACCAGTATATTTAATTATGTTTTGCTTGCATTAGAAGTACCAATTCATTGTAGAGAGAGAGAGGGGCACGAATTTAAGTTCCTTATTAATTAATCTGATTCATGCGTTCACGCTTGGCTGCACACGAGCCTAGCAATCGTGCAGTGTCTTCCCAACCAGCTTCAGTATCGTGTGTGTGTGCACTCTCTCTCTCTCCCCAGTCATTTTTGTGCCGAGCTGGCGTTTTCATTTAAGTTCATTTTAGTCTTTTGTTTGCTGACTGAGGGAAGTAGCTATTTTATTTGATTTTGTGACCATGTTGTCTTTGGAGGGGCAGGCTGGCTCACCGTGGTCCTCTCGCTGCCTTTATTAACGTTCCCCAACACACGTACATACACACACCCCTAACCCCTACACAGTTCAATCCCATCTTGCACAAGGCTAGTGAGAACTATCGTGAGCTATCATCTGCGTTCCCCCTTGGACACTGGTTAAGTAGAAATTCGTCACCACCGGAAATAAGTGGGAGGTGTTCCTGTAGACTGTCTCGGGCGGTATTATTTCCGGTAGTGATGATAGTAGGTTAGATCCATAGGTAGGCTGTTCCGTTTGTTACTATCAAAGTACAGAGTGTTGCGTACTTAAGTGATAATTCTTCCGTTGCGCAGTTTTTCTCTAGTTTATGGAGTGTGAGTGCCGGGGTCTGCGTTATTTTCACAACGCAGTGGAGGCCGATGATCTAAAACTACCTTTGTTGTCTTTTTGTAATAGCCCCGGGCTGGCGCTACCATAACAGTGGCGACCTCGCCAGGATATCTTAACAGTGCCTTCTTCTTGCTAGGATATCGTTACCTTGGCATTCTCTGTGCTTTGAGGTGAAGTTGATGAGTGTGAAGTTTCTCAGTCAGCATTAGTTATTTCATTATACAGTACTGCCATTGAATTGTCGCCATGGAGTCACGCGTGTCTACACCAGAAGGCGTACGTGCTGAGTCACCTGTGGATAAGGAAAATATGGAACAACGAGAGGCACATAGCAAAGGTACTCCCCGTGTGAGCCCTGAGTTTAACTATGGTGCTGAGCTGCCTCGTTTCGCTACCCAACCATTACCATCTATGATGCTGCCGAGCCAGTTTAGAGCAGTTCCCCCAGGTATGTCTAGTGCTTTCCCTGGAGTTGTTCATTCCACTCCCATATACCCTGGAGTCTTGTCACCGGAGGCTCAGTTGCAGTTGGAGTTGAAAAAGATGGAGATGGAAATGCAGCGTGCAAGAGAGAAAGAAGAGAGGGAGATGCAGCGTGCAAGAGAGAAAGATGAGATGGAGATGGAGATGCAGCTTGAAAAAATGCGATTTGAGCTGGAGAAGACTCGCTTGGAGGTGACTGCTAAAAGGTCTACTTCAGATACCCAAACCTCAGGCCATGCAGAGGATAGGGAGAGTTGGCTCTCAAGGAGTCTGAAATTAGTGCCTGCATTTGATGAGTTGGTGACAGAATGGTTTGTCAGGTTTGAAAAGAAGGCTAGGGAGTTTGAGTGGCCCAGGCAGCACTGGGTGGGCTTGGTATCTAATGTGCTGAAGGGAAAAGCTTTGGAAGCGTATAATAGGATGAGCCCTGAGGATGTAAATGATTATGATGAATTTAAAGCAGCCATTCTTAAGGCATATGAACTTAGATCTGAGGCTTATCGGTTGTTGTTCCGTGGTGCTCGGAAAAGACCTGCTGACACCTATATGGCCTACGCCAGGTATCTGGAGGAGACGTTAGACGAGTGGTTGCTGAGTGAGAGCACCACTTCGTATAACGAGGTGCGTGAACTGCTTTTGATGGAACATTTTACCAACATGGCTGACAAAGAAATTGGTGTTAAAATTAGGGAGAAGAGATTTAAGACCTTGAAGGAAGCAGCGACGTGGGCTGATGACCGGGTGTTGGCCTTGTGGAGTATGGGGGTCAAGTATGCTAATTTTCAGCATTCCAGGGAGAGGACTGTGAGTGGTCCGGCCTGGGATAAATCTCCCGTGAATCAGTCCAAGGGAAGTACAGAGGAGAAAAGGAATTCAGGGAGAAAGAGCTCCGTATCCAGTTCGAAGCTACTTTGTTACTTTTGCAAACAGAGTGGGCACATCAAGCCTAACTGTCCTAAGTGGAAGGCCTCCCAAAATGCCAAACCAGTGGCACTAATTGTAGGTTCGAGTCAGGTGAACGAGAGGAGTTGGGAGAGTGGTAACGGTGAGGGAGAAGTCTGTGGAAAGCTGGAATGCAGCCGGATGTGCTCGCTGCCAGCCCAGGCTGAAAAAGTTACCCAACATGCTACGTCACCTCCGGATGAACTGCCTCAGAAATCGTCTCTAGACTGGTGTAAACCTTCTATGTGTCACGGCACAGTGAAAATTCATGGGATCAGTTATCCAGTTACTGTGGTTCGTGATACTGGTGCACAACAGTCCGTGTGCAGAAACGTGACTGGAGGGCCTGTAAACTCAGGGATGTATGTGCTGTGTAGAGGCATGAACTCAGATGAATACTATGATTATGTTCATGTGGAACTCGATTGCCCCATTGTTCAGGCTGCAGCTCAAGTCGCTGTTGCTGATGTAATGCCAGTAGAGAGGGTTGATTTTCTGCTGGGGAACGACCTGGCTGGGGAGAAAGTATTTCCATCTCTTCCCCCACCAGTTGTTGTGGCAGAGAAGTGTTTTGACGCCCCAGAAATTGGTATTGAAGTTGATGCAGAAGTGGAAGCCATGTTCCCAGTCTGTGCAATTACAAGATCTATGGCACAGGTTGCAGCCTGGGAGGAAGAACTGGTGAAGTGACAGGTTCTTGGGGTCGACTGTGATGAGGCAGGGCCACCAATGGAGGAACCTAGTGAGCAGAGTGTTGCTGTGGTGGGTGAGGAGAGTGGGAATGCGTGCATGGGCGCCGCCCCACTTCCCACTCAGGACACTAGAGGTGGTGCTGAGTGTGTCTGTGTGGAGACTGAACCCAGCCCACCGACTGAATTAGAAGAATTTCAGGACGCTGGGGTCGACTGCAAGGATGCAGGACCACCGTCAAACGTGCCTGAGGAACAGAGTGTCACTGTTGACGGTAGAGGTGATGATGATGTCAGTGTGGAGTTTGACATTCCTTCCCCTGTCGAGTGTACTAGAGGTGGCGCTGAGATTGATCGCCCTTCGCAATCCAGTGTCCCGACCAGTCCCTTATCTCAGTCCTCAGTAGAGCTGGCGGGTGTTGGGCCAGCAGAATTGAGGGTGAAGCAACAGGAGGATGTAACATTAAAGCCCTTGTTTGCTCGAGTAGGGGAAGAAAGAAGTATGGAGTGTGGTAAGAAGGAGTTCCTAATTAAAGACAATGTTTTACATCACCGATGGACGCCCACTGGCGACACGGTGGATGGAGGAGTGGGTGAGTTAGTGCAGGTGGTGGTGCCTGTGCAGTATAGGGTGCCGTTAATACAGTTAGCACATGAGGGACCTTTAGCAGGTCACCTGGGAAATAGAAAGACAGTGCAGCGCTTAAGGTATAACTTTTGGTGGCCAAGTATGCCGGGACAAGTTGCTGCGTACATCAAGAGCTGTCACACGTGTCAGATAGTGGGCAAGCCTAATCAAGTTCTTCGTGTGGCCCCTTTGACTCCCATTCCTGCAGTTGAACCTCCGTTTACCCGGGTAATCATTGATATCGTGGGCCCTTTACCTCTTACTTCTGCTGGAAACAAGTATTTGTTAACCATAATGGATGTTACAACGCGATACCCAGAGGCTATACCAATCAGAAGCATGCAGGCGAAGTCAGTAGTCAAGCAACTTATCCTGTTCTTTACTCATTTTGGCCTGCCCAAGGAGTTGCAGTCAGACTGTGGAGTGAATTTTACATCTAATTTGTTTAAGCAGACAATGACAGAGTTGGGCATCAAGCACATTTTGTCCAGTGCCTACCATCCGCAGTCACAAGGTGCCCTGGAAAAGCATCATCAGACCTTAAAGACAATGCTGCGCACCTTCTCCTATGATAGTGGAAAGGATTGGGACCTAGCAGTACCCTTTGTTATGTTTGCAGTGAGAGAGGTACCAACTGAGTCATTGGGGTTTTCACCCAGTGAGTTAGTGTTTGGGCACAGAGTTCGTGGTCCCTTGGATGTGGTGCGAGAGGCCTGGAGTAACAACAAATCTGGCAACCAGGAATCCATGCTTGACTATGTCTGCCGCACTCGGGAGAGACTGCATTGTGCTTTAGAGCTTGCCCGTGACCATCTAATCGGGGCTCAAGCGAAAATGAAGGCTCATTACGATAAGAAGGTCAGAAGTCGTGAGTTTAAGCAAGGAGATGAAGTTTTGGCACTGCTGCCCATGCAAGGAAAACCTCTAGCAGCTAGATTCAGTGGTCCTTATATTGTGAAGATGAGAGTTGGGGAACTTGACTATCTAATTGTTACCCCAGATAGGTGGAAGAGTACTCAGTTGTGCCACATTAATATGTTGAAGCCATACTACCGCCCAGTTGATTCTCATTGTGGGATGACTGCTGATGTCTCTCACCTGGGATGTGAAGGACGGGGAAGGGAGGACGTGGCATCAAAGGAACGTGCTGTGGAGGGAGCTGTTGGTGCTGGTGATGTGAGTAGTGGACCAGGGTTACAGCCACAGTCCCTAGAAGGTGACTTTGGAGTGGACCTTGAGGGAACCAGGGATAAGAGCGCTCCTGTAGTTTTGGCGGTTGGTAGTGAGTTGGAGGAGCAGGAGGAAGTGCTTAGTCGTGGTGAGATGTTACCAGCTGACCTATGGGAGGGCAACAGTTATGCAGCTCTGGTGGAGAAATTGCGACACCTTGATCCAGTAAAGCGAGAAGAGCTGTGCAACAGATTATGGAAACATCCGAAAGTTTTTGGAGATTCACCGGGATTGACAACTTGGGCTACTCATGACATTGACGTTGGGGATAGTAAGCCTGTAAAATTAGCTCCCTACCGCATCAACCCTATCAGACAGAAAGCTCTCGTTAAGGAGATCAAGTATATGTTGGACCATGGATTGATCAAGAGGAGTTTCAGTGAGTGGAGTTCACCAGTTACCTTGCAGCCGAAGCCAGATGGGAAGGTTAGGTTGTGTGTGGACTTCCAGAAGGTTAACTCACTGTCTAAGACCGATGCTTATCCCTTGCCTCGGGTCGATGACTCCGTGGACAAGGTGGGAAATGCCACTTATATCACCAAACTTGACTTAGTAATAGGATACTGGCAGGTCCCGCTGACAGAATGGGCTAAACAAGTGGCTAGCTTTGTTGTCAGTGGTGCAGTATATCAATACCAGGTGATGCCTTATGGATTGAAGAATGCTCCAGCCACTTTCCAGAGGCTTATGGATAAAGTGGTGGATGGCATACCTAATTGTGTCGTTTACATCGATGATGTCATTGTGTATGACACCAAGTGGGAGGAGCACCTTGATCATGTGGAAATGCTCATTAAGCGGTTGAAGGAAGCTGGCTTAGTAGTCAACTTGGACAAGTGCGAGTTTGTACGTGCTAAGGTCCAGTACCTTAGATTTGTTGTAGGACATGGGCAAGTGGCTCCACCTCGGGCTAAGGTGGATGCCATTTCCAACTTTGCAGCACCCCAGTGTCGCCGTGCCCTCCAGCGATTTTTGGGCATGATCGGCTATTACAGAAGATTTATTGGAAATTACTCCACAGTGCTTGCCCCTCTTACTGACTTATTGCGCAAGGATAAGAAGTGGCAGTGGACAGCCGAGTGTGAGCAAGCTTTTACTACTGTTAAGTCTCTGCTGTGCCACTACCCTATATTGCGTGCACCAGATTTTGACAAATCTTTTGTGCTGGCAGTTGATGCTAGCCGAGTAGGGGCAGGAGCAGTGTTGATGCAGCTGGATGAGGGCCAGGTTGAACATCCCATATCATACTTCTCAAAGAAGTTTAATAGAGCCCAGAAGAACTATTCTGTCATAGAGCAGGAGTTATTAGCGATTATCCTGGCCCTGCAACACTTTGCTGTCTACCTGCCCCCTTTTGGCCCTGTGATCAAGATTTATTCAGACCATCATCCCCTGCAGTTTTTGAACAAGTTTAAATTTAAGAACCAGCGTTTGACCCGCTGGAGTTTGCTTTTGCAAGAGTACAATTTAGAAGTTAGGCATATTAAAGGGATTGATAACGTAATTGCTGATTGTTTATCCAGGGAGGGGTCAGGGTCTTGGTTCGAAAATTTTGATCCAGGGCTCAAAATTTTCCCTTGGGGAAGGGCGTGTTACGCTGTCCGCCTGTCCGTTCCCACGGGTGCAGCCGTTACAGCTGGGCTAGGGGATTATGCAGTATCCGTGTCATTCGCGGAGTTTAAATTAGCGAGTGTTACAAGTTCTTTTGTTTCTTTCGTTCCTGCCACTGAGGGCAATTTTATTTAATACCATGCTGAGAATGCATTTGATTATTTTGATTGTCTTATGTGAGCTACCAGTATATTTAATTATGTTTTGCTTGCATTAGAAGTACCAATTCATTGTAGAGAGAGAGAGGGGCACGAATTTAAGTTCCTTATTAATTAATCTAATTCATGCGTTCACGCTTGGCTGCACACGAGCCTAGCAATCGTGCAGTGTCTTCCCAACCAGCTTCAGTATCGTGTGTGTGTGCACACTCTCTCTCTCCCCAGTCATTTTTGTGCCGAGCTGGCGTTTTCATTTAAGTTGATTTTAGTCTTTTGTTTGCTGACTGAGGGAAGTAGCTATTTTATTTGATTTTGTGAGCGTGTTGTCTTTGGAGGGGCAGGCTGGCTCACCGTGGTCCTCTCGCTGCCTTTATTAACGTTCCCCAACACACGTACATACACACACCCCTAACCCCTACACAGTTCAGTCCCATCTCCTTGCACAAGGCTAGTGAGAACTATCGTGAGCTATCATCTGCGTTCCCCCTTGGACACGGGTTAAGTAGAAATTCGTCACCACCGGAAATAAGTGGGAGGTGTTCCTGTAGACTGTCTCGGGCGGTATTATTTCGGGTAGGGACGATAGTAGGTTAGATCCATAGGTAGGCTGTTCCGTTTGTTACTATCAAAGTACAGAGTGTTGCGTACTTAAGTGATAATTCTTTCGTTGTGCAGTTTTTCTCTAGTTTACGGAGTGTGAGTGCCGGGGTCTGCGTTATTTTCACAAAGCAGTGGAGGCCGATGATCTAAAACTACCTTTGTTGTCTTTTTGTAATAGCCCCGGGCTGGCGCTATCGTAAATATATATATATATATATATATATATATATATATATATATATATATACTGAAGGTGAGTAAGGAATGGTGTGAGCAGAAGGGAAGACTGGAAGTACTGTATTTCCACCACATAATGTGCATCCATGATTTGGCAGGGGATATTTAGGGAAAAAATTGCTCAATTTGATTTAATAATTAGTGTTTTCATATTTGACATCTGTGGTTGGTGGGGGAGCCCATCATCCACCCACTTAAAAAAAAAAAAATGGTTTTACGCCAGGTATCCCCAAAGGGCTAAGGCGTTGCCACTGGGTAGAGGACCTTTGAATTGGAGCGTGTAGCATTTTATGACTGGATGCCCTTCCTGATGTCTACCAATGACCCATGGGTGCATTCGATTCTCTGACTCACGGGACGACGGCTGCTACAACCACCCACTTAATGTAGTGATACCCTGTTTTTGGGGTAGCTCTACACTGAATGGCAAGCCAAATGATTTCCTGTAAACCAAGAAAGCATTTACAGTGCTGGGTAGCAACCTTATAACCAATCAAAACGTGTTCCCTGCGTGACAACAAATGGGTTGGCGGAGGGTTAGTGCCCTTCCCCCGGAAAACAACTACCTAAAAATACCAACAAGAAGCCTCGGACTAGGACTGACCAAAAGGTGATGACTAAGGACCGATCAAAGGACTAGGTATGCAAAAAGAGTGAGAGAAGAGTTCTGGACAAATGTGGGAGCATGCTTGGAAAAGTTTGAAAGGAATAAGAGAATGTTTTTGATTGGAGATATGAATGGAAAAGTAGGGAATGTGAAGGTGGATGGAATAGTTTGTGAGTGGGGTGTGCCTGCAGAGATGAATGAGAATGGCAGTGCTTTAGTGGACATTTGTGCCGGGAGGGGGTTGGTGATAGCTAATACTCTCTTCATGGACGGAATAATCCATAGGTATACGTGGCGAGTGATGAGAAGGGTAGATGGTGAACTGAATGACCGGAAGGCAATGACTGATTATGTGCGTGTAGTTGAAAGGATGAGGAGGTGTGTAATGGATGTAAGTATCTAAAGGTTGGGGGAGTGGATTTTCGGACCGCCACTTGGTGATGGTCAGAATCAAGGTACAAACAAAATGGAGAAATAAAAGAAGGGAAGGACAGGAGGAAGTAGTTTTTATAGGGAGGGTAGAAAAGTTACAAGATGATGGAAAAAAAAAAGGCAGAATATAAGAGGGAAGTGGAGGAGCGATTGGGTAAATATGGATCGGAGCAGATGGGGGGTGTGGAAAGTGTGTGTGAGATATTCACAGAAGAAATCTGTGCAGCATGTGAGATGGTGTCTGGGGTGAAGACAGGACGAAAGGGGATGCAGGAAACAGCATGGTGGACTGAAGGGGTGAGAGAGGCTGTGGCACAAAAGAAGAAAGCATATAGTGAGTAGATGAGAAACTGGGGCGTGGAAGGAGTTGAGAGACGGAAGAGAGTGTATGTAGAGAGGAAGAGTGAGGTGAAAAGATTAGTAAGAGAGAGTATGAAGAGAGTGGATGAGGAATTTGGAAGGAATTTGAGTGTAGTGTGAACGGAATGTAAGAAAATGTTCTGGAATGAGGTAAAGCGAGTTAAACAGGGTGCCAAAGAAGTTAGTTGAGGAGTGAAAGATAAAAATGGTATATTACTAGTGGAGAAGGGAGAAAAAGTAAGCAGATGGAGAGAACACTGTAATGAATTGTTTAACATAGAGAGTGAATGTAACGCAAGTGTAAGTGGCTGGGGAATGGCTGAGAGAAGGAGGGATGTGAGAAGAGAGGAAGAAATAAGTAGGATGGAAGTTGTGAAAGCAATGAAGAAAGTTAAAATGGGGAAAGCCCCAGGAATTGATGGGGTTTGTGGTGAAATGCTGAAGCATGGAGGAGAGATAGTAATAGAATGGATGTGGAAGATGTGCAGTTTGGTCTGGGAGGAAGGTGGAGTCCCAGAGGATTGGAAGTCAGGTATAATTATTCCCCTGTACAAAGACAAAGGGGAAAAAGAAGTGTGTAGTAATCACAGGGGGATTTGGCTTCTTAGTTTAATAGGAAAATTATATGATAGGATACTTATTGACAGAGTTAGGGAAATAACAGAGGAATTAGTTGGAGAAGAACAGGGAGGATGTACGAAGGGAAGAGGTTGTATAGATCTGATATTCATTCTTAGATCTTTAGTGGAAATGTTTCTAGAGAAGGGAAAGAAGTTGTATGCGGCTTTCATGGATTTGGAGAAAGCCGCAGCCACTGGAGGGACTGGTGATCAGTAATGATGGTAACTTGGGTCCCTGATAGGTACGCCCGGAAATGCTTAAGTTTCCAGATGATGCCCAGGCACTCCCTCTTGGTGGTGGCATAATCCTTTTTTGCCTGATTGAGGGTACGGCTGGCACATGCAATGATGTGCTCACAGCCCTCTTGGACTTGTGCCAGCACAGCACCGATTGCAATTAGGGAAATGTCTGTGTAGAGCCAGAATGGGAGGGCATAGTCGGGAAAGGCCACGATGGGGGTGGAAACGAGCTTATCCGTTGGAACACGGCTCATCTCTCATTAGTCCAGATGAATGGTTCTCCCTTATGGGTCAGGTCATGGAGTGGCTTGGCAATGTGGGCGAACCCCTTCACAAAACGAAGGTAATAGGATGTCAGGCTGAGGAAGGCTCGAATCCCATTAACGTCTTGTGATGAAGGTATGACCGCGATGGCATGGAGCTTGTCTGGGTCGGGAGGTATGACAGCCTGGGAGATGACATGCACCAGGAATGAGATGGTTCTGGCTGCCAGGACACACTTCGTGGGCCGAAGTTTGAGGCCTGCCTGTCGGATCCCAGTGAAAACCTGGCGGAGGCACTGCAGGTGGTTGGCCCAGGTCTGGCTGAAGACTATGACGTCATCCAAGTAAGCGAGACAGATCTTCCATGTGAGGCCGCTAAGGACAGATTCCATTAGTCTGGAGAAGGTGGCAGGGGCGTTACAGAGGCCGAAGGGCAAAACATTAAATTCATAATGTTTCCTGTTGCTGGTAGAGAAAGCGGTTTTTCCTCTGTCCTCCATACGCACCGGGACCTGCCAATACCCTGGCTGGATGTCAAGGGTGGAGAACCGGGAGGCACCGTATAGGGAAACCAGGGGGTAATCTATGTGCGGGAGTGGAGTGGCATCCTTGGTGGTCACATCATTAAGCCAGCAGTAATCGACGCAGAACCGCATCATCCCATCCTTTTTCTTCACGAGGACGATGGGGGAGGACCAGGGGCTGGTGGAGGGCGATACAACTCTGGCTTCGATCATATCCTGTACCTGGTGGTCTTCCTCTTCCCGCTGTTTGGGGTTCTTCTGCCGGGATGGCTGTCGGATTGGTGGGCCCGTCGTGTGAATCTCGTGAGCCAGGTATGTGGTGTGTCCAATGTCAGCGGGTCCTGCCACAAACAGATCTTGGAAATCCAGGAGGAGGCAGAGGAGGGTGTCTGATTGGTAAGTGGAGAGATGGTTGGGGATGGGGGGCAGAGGGGTGGGGGCGGGAGGGGGAGGGGACGCAGGACTCGGCTTCCTCCATTTCTCCAATTATGAACCCTTTAGGGAGGGTGAGGGGCATGAGGGCAAGGTTAGCAATCCGGACTGCCGTGTGATGAGGGAGGAAGGTTGGAGGCAGATGGTAGGCCGAGAGGGTTCTGGGTGGCAGGAGTTGGGAGAATAGGACAGAGGTACCTGAGGGCTGGTTGAGAGGCACCCAGGCCTCATGGTGGGGAGGATGGTGACGGCGGACGAAATGGTGGTGGGAAAAGAGAGGGAGAAGGGGAGGGAGGTCAGGGTGGGGAAGAAGGGGGGGGGGATAGAGTCTTCTGGCCAGGGCCGTTGTGTGCAGGTGCAGAGGGTCCGAGTGGGAGGGGGGAGTCGGGTGATTCTCGAAACTGGAGCTGTCTGTTGTGGCAATCAATGGTGGCTCCTAACTTCTGCAACAGGTACAACCCCAGATATCCGTCGTAATTGAGGCAGGAAGAGTCGAATACGATGAACTTATGCTGGGTCGACGCGCAGAGCCCGTGTTTCCCCACGGATCGGCAGGGGGCCATCCCCCACGTCCACAAGGTGAGTAGCTGTTGGGAATCAAGGGCCAAAGGTCGATTTGTGACGGGAGAAGCAGTGGGTATACAGGCAGGATCTGGCCTCTCCCGTATTGACCAGAAGTGTGGCTATCTTGTGCTAAACTGGGGGGCGGTATTTGGGGGAAGTGGCCCCAGCCACCGTGGGAAGGTGCAGATGCGGTTCTAATAATCCAACTGTCGGGGGCCTCCTTCTCCTTTCTCCAGCTCCTGTTCCCTGAGTCCGGTCTCCTCTGTGGGTGCAGGTTCGTCCTCTGTTTCCTCATTCTCTAGAGAGGAAACTTTATGGTGGCCTGGGGTGGTGGTTTTTCCATCTGGCAGCTTTCAATTGATCTCTGATATCATGCAGTGGGCACCTAGAGCTGCAAGCAGAGAACTCCCAGGGATTCACAAGGATGAGGATGGGGTTCTCCCTGTGATGGGGGTGCCGGTGGGTGGGGTATGCCCTAGGTGGACTGGGTGCTGGGGTGGGGCTGGTGCGGGGCATAGGTGGACGTGGCTTGACTGGGGGAGCTGGAATATTCATGAAAAACTTTTGTACCATGTTGATTTGCTGGGGTGCAGGGCAGGAGGTCAGGAGGCGGCGTATCAATTGGACATCCTTATCCATGTCTCCGGTAGGGTCATGGATTGTAAAGAGCTCCTTGACCATGCTGGGGAGCACTCTCAGAAGAGTATTAAAGGTGTATTGCTCCCAGGTTTCATCATCTGCCTCCGGGTAGGCAGCGGTGACCAGGCGTCTGGCCTGGATTAGAGTATCATCCAAGTTGCCATCGAAGGTT
The DNA here is from genome assembly GCF_032717465.1 of Coenobita brevimanus. Classification (NCBI taxonomy): domain Eukaryota; kingdom Metazoa; phylum Arthropoda; class Malacostraca; order Decapoda; family Coenobitidae; genus Coenobita; species Coenobita brevimanus. The sequence goes on along the minus strand of NC_137064.1, from coordinate 17,466,957 downwards.
AAGCTATCCAGTTGGGATAGCACCACCACTTTACCTAGTGATGGTATGATGGCTTGAATCACCAGTTTCATGAAATTCTGCCGGGTGAGCCCCAGAACGATTTTGGGAGCTATATTAGCTGCTGCTTTGCCCAGTAGCAGATATGTGACTGCAATTTTCTGCTTGTCATCCTCGAATCCGATATCTAGCAAAGGTTTAATAATTGCCAGGTATGTGTGCACATCGTACTGTCTGGGGTCGAATTTAGGTATTTGCACATGCGGTTTGGTTGCCATTTTGCCAGTATTTCCTGATTACCTCTCTCGTATGCCCGGGTCAAGAACCACCGCTGTCCACCAGTGTAATGCTAGGTGTTTTAGGGTCGGCTTCCCGTCCATCTAATGCCTAGTGGGTAGCTGGGTTCTCTTTCTACTCTGGAACTTAGACAAATAGGAGAGAGGCAGGACACAAAAACTCAAGGCAACAACTTTACATGTGTATTACTAAATTCTACAGTGGAATGGGTAGATGTCATGAATACAGATACACTGGACAGTTATAATTCTTTGGCCTAGATATGGGTTATTAGTATCGTGCAGGATACTACTCAGGTCATGGTTGGGTATGGTGAATAGCACTTAGGGCAGAGGTTTATATACTATTATTGCAGGAAGTCCAAGTTTTATATTTGTGGAGTGGGTAATACTATTTCACTGGAGGTAATTATTACTTTAACACTGGGGTCTGTGTATGATTTTAGTATGATGTGGCATTACTAGATGGTAGCGTATTCACTGTAATAGACCTGTATTTCACTGCTTGGCCGTGTTCGCGGTTTCACTGTTACTTTTATTCACTCCACCACTTTTATATTGTCACTGGTGTTTCCCTCACTGACTTCCTTTATATGGTTAATTCACTGCTCTGCCTTCATGTCACTAAGTCACGGACACTGTGCTTTCACTGTCACTCCTTTCAGGTTTGGGCCTTGTGGCGGTCAGCTACAAGGGTGGCGGAGGTGACCCAGCCTCCCTACTGATGGGGCTGGGTTCCATTGGGGGCCTCTGTGTTCAGGGGCCACAGGATCATGCGCAGAGGCATCCTCTCTCGTCTGGGACTGTGGATGGTGAAGGGTTCCGTACTTCCGGGGCTTGGGGCGGAAGTATGGCCCTTGGGGCTGGGGCCGAATAACTGCCTGAACTTCTCGCTCCGGCACCTGACAGAGGACGAAGGTCTCCGGCATCTGGGTGTAGGGAGGTCCTGCCCGGGGGTCCTGGGGGCGGTCTGGAGGTCCCGAGGGCTGCGGTTCCTGGTGTTCAGAGATGTCATAAGGAGGGGGCTGCTGCATCAGCCTACGTCAGGTTCCATCAGGCGAGTGCTCTCCAGATCCGGCTGCAGGGAGAAGAACCCAGTGGGAGTCATGGGGCCTCTCCAGTACTCCTCCAGGCTGGGGACTCCCTCTGGGTCATAGGTTGATGAACAGGAGTCAGCATCTGGTGGAGGAGCGGCTACTGGCCGTCTCCCGCCGTAGGGCCCAGCTACTGGCTGTGGCCTTCTGGGGGCATGGCTGCCAGCTGTCGCTAAGATCCGGCTACTGGCTGTGGCCTGGGGGAAGGAGCAGCTACAGGCCGTTTCTTGAGGGGCACCTTCAGAGTGGCTACAGGCCATCTCCTGTGAAGCCGGGAGCGGCTACAGGCAGTCTCCTGTCTGCCTCCGGAGCAGCTACAGGCTGTCTCCTGTCTGCCTCCGGAGCGGCTGCAGGCCTTCTCCTGCAGGAGGGTTGAGCGGCTACAGGCCATCTTGTTAGGGGCACCTTCAGAGCAGCTACAGGCCGTCTCCTGATGAAATGTGGGAGTAGCTACAGGCCGTCTTCTGTTTTCCTCCAAAGCAGGTGCAGGCCGTCTCCTGTAAGAGGGTTGGGCAGCTACTGGCCATCTCAGGGGTGCTGACTGAAGCTGGAGTTACAGCTCCACCCCAGAATTGGTTGGGGATGGCTTCCCAGGAAGGTAGTCTGCTATGGTGGCGGCAGGCGAGCTCCAGGTCATAGGGGCGCGTGGCCTGGGTGGACTTATGTCGTTGTTGCCCTGAGCCCCGGCGCGCTGTCGGTGCTAATTCGTGGACTCCTTCTGGGGGTGTTAGGTCGCCCTCTGTGGCACTATACTGCATTTTAGGGAGGAAATGGAGAATGTGAGTGCATTTAAGTACTTGGGTAGTGTGGTGAGTAAGGATGGAAATTTAGAGGGTGAAGTGCTTGAAAGGGTGCAGCAGGGAAGAAAGGTTGCTGGTTCCTTGAAAGCAGTGATAAGAAACAGGGAAGTGATTATGGAAGTGAAAAAGTTACTACATGGCAGTATTGTGATACCAGCTCTAACGTATGGAAGTGAAGCTTGGACTTTGTTGGAGGGACAGAAGTCAAGAGTGAGAGCAGTGGAAATGAGTTATTTGCGAGGAGCATATGGAGTCACATGGAATAACAGACTGACAAATAAGGAAGTGAAGGAGTGTTGTGGTGTGGATGTGGATGTGATAGGAGGAGTTAGGAGAAACACATTAAGGTGGTTTGGCCATGTGGACAGGATGGAGAGTGAGAGACTGAGAAGGATAATATATGTGAGTGAGGTGGAGAGGGGGAGAGGGAGGGGGGAGGCCAAGAATGAGATGTAGGGATTGAGTGGAGAGGTATATGAGATAGGTGGTGTGTGAGCTGGGAGCATGGCAGTGAAATGGCGTTGGACAGAGCGACCTGGAGGAGATTAGTTTGTGGCCACCCTTTACGGGATTAAGGCGTCTGGCAATATATATATATATATATATAGATAGATATATATATATATATATATATAGATATATAGATAGATAGATAGATAGACAGAGAGAGAGAGAGAGAGAGAGAGAGAGAGAGAGAGAGAGAGAGGTGTGTGTGTGTGTGTGTGTGTGTGTGTGTGTGTGTGTGTGTGTGTGTGTGTCTTCTTACCTAATTGTATCTTTACAGGAATGAGTCAAGCTCGTACTGTCCCGTGTCTTAAACTATATTTATCGTACATATCCTTAAATTTGTGAATTGTTTTGGCACACACTATTTCATTCGGTAGTGCATGCAATTGATCAATTGCTCTGTTTGGGAAACTGAATTTCCTTACGTCTTTATCCCCTCTCTTCTTATGCAGTTTTTTGCAGTTTCCTCTTGCTGATGCTTCTCCATATGTTAAGTAATCATTTATGTCTATTTTCTCTTTCCCTGATATGCACTTATATAGCATTATCATGTCACCTCTTTTCCTTCTCTCCTGTAGTGTTGGTAGATTCAGTTTATTTAGTCTTTCTTCGTAGCTTAGGTCCCTTAAGCTTGGTATCCCTTCTTGTAGCGGTCCTTTGAACTTTTTCAATCTTGTCTATGTGTTTTTTGAGATGAGGACTCCTTACTACTGATGCATATTCCAGGGTTGGTCTAATGAATGATGTTATTATCCTTCTTAGCATGTCTTCATTTATGTATGTGAATGCTATTCTCATATTTGCAAGCAGTGTATACATGTTCCGTACCTTCTCGCTGATGTAGTCAGCCGGAGATAGTCTGTTATTGATAATCAAACCTAGGTCTTTCTCTCTTTCTGATGTGTATAGGGTTTTATTTCCTAACTTATAATCCCAATCAGGTCTTTTTCCACTTTTACCAAACTTGATTACATGACACTTGTCCACATTGAATTCCATTTGCCATGTATAACTCCATTCATGAAGTTTATTTAATTCTTCTTATAGCTCTTTACCAGAGTCTGTGTTAGTAATTCTCCTTTGTATTTTTGCATCACCAGCAAACATATTCAGATAGCTCTCATTTCCAGTGTTACTGTTTATATCATTTATATACACTAAAAACCAGCACTGAACCCTGTGGTACTCCACTAGTCACTTCTTTCCATGAAGAGTAGTTTCCTCTTAGTACTGTTCTCATTTCTCTTTTTATGAAAAAATCTTGCATCCAACAAAACAGTTTGCCTCGAATTCCTCCTTGATGGTACAGTTTCCATAAAAGTCTTTGGTATGGTACTGTGTCAAAAGCTTTCTTGAAATCTAAATAGATACTGTCCACCCATCCTTCTCTTTCCTGTATTGTGTTTGTTACTCTGTCATAGTAGCTCAACAGATTAGTAACACATGATTTTCCTTTTCTGAAACCAAACTGTCTTTCTGTTATCATACTGTGTTCTTCTAGATGATTTACCCAAGCTTTTCTTATAAGTTTTTCTAATACCTTGCTTACAACACTGGTCAGTGATACTGGTCGGTAGTTGAGAGGATTTTGTCTATTTCCTTTCTTGAATAAGGGGACTATATTTGCTTTTTTCCAAATATCAGGTAGTTTCCCTTGACTCAAGGATTTCTTGAAAATTATAAATAATGGTATACTTAACTCCTTTGCACATTCTCGTAATACCCAACATGAAATTTCATCTGGGTCACTTGCTTTTCCTCTATCTAATCTACTTAACTCCTCCTGTATTACTTTTTCTGCTATTTTTATATCTGGTAGTATGTGTGGACATGCGTGTTCCACATAGTCCCTCTCAAAATGTTTTTGTTCTGTAAAAACTAATTGGAAATTCTTATTTAGTGCTTCACAAATATCTTTCTCTTGTGTATAACTGATTCCCTCGTCCGTGTTGGATTGTATTATATCTTTTACTTTGGTTTTGCTTCTGATATAGCTGTAAAACAGCTTTGGTTGATCACTACTTTTATTTATTATATCCTCCTCAAACTGTTTTTGGGATTCCCTCCTTATTCTTGTATAGTCGTTCCTTGCCTGTTTGTAATTATTATATGCCCTTTCACTATTGTGTCTTCTGTATCTATTCCACAACAAATCTCTTCTTTCTTTTGATTTTTTACATTCTGTATTGAACCATTTCTGTATTTTCTTATCTGCTTCTTTGTGCTGTGGGATGTACTTCTGGACTCCTATTTCATAAAATTCACAAAAATTTTTATATACAGCATTTAAATCTTGTCCTCTTAGCTCATTTTCCCAATCAACTTCTAAGAAATACTTCTTTAGGTCTTGATAATTTCCCTTTTTATAGTTTAGGCTCTTTTTGTAACTGTCATTGCTGTTTACTATGTCATATGCTATCCTGAAGTTATAATTTAGTACTGCATGATCGCTTTTGCCGAGTGGAGGGTGATATATTAAACTGTCAATATCATTTTCTTGCCTAGTAAATATTAGATCTAGCACTGAAGGTACATCAAGTCCTCTTTTTCTAGTGGTTTCCCTCACATGTTGCGTTAAGAAAAACTCTTGTACGAGATCCAGGAGCTTTTGGTCCCAACAGCTTTCTTGGCTATTTATATCTAGAGTATTCCAATTTATATTTGTACTGAAATCCCCAGTTAGTATAATTCTTTCCGATTTCTCTTCCATTTTATGTAGCAAGGATCTTATACTCTGAATTGTACTCTCTGGCAGGTCCTCATATTCGTCTCTTTCCCATGTGTTTGATCTGGGTGGCATATACAAATTGGCTACAATTACTTTACCTTCAGATGTGTCGATCTCTACTGCAATCAATTCTACTTGTGATGGTATATCTAGGTTTATTTCCTTGACAAAAGTCAAGATTTTTCTTAATTAATATTATAATTCCTCTTCCTTTTTTTAAGTTTCTGTCTCTTCTCCATATATTGTATTCCTCGAAGTTTAGTATGTCATTGGATATCCTTGGTTTTAATTTTGTCTCAGTTAGGCATAGTATTTGTGGTTCATTTTCTCTGACATAATCATTCATCTCTTGTAATTTAGATACCATTCCATCCACATTTGAGTACATCAACTTTATCATCTTGTTTATATACTTGTCATGACATGGTTCTACTAACTTCCTCCTTTTTCTTCCATCCTGTTTGTGTACCACTTTCGTACCTGCAATCCTATTACTTTGTAAAAAAATTTTCTTCTTGTCCTCTTCTGATCTTCCCTCATTTTTTGTTTTTGCTTCCTCCCTTTTCTCTTTCAGTAATTCCAGTTCCTCTTGTGTTAGGCATCTTTTTATCCATACATTTTTGAACTCCTCTTTTTCCATAAGATTCTTTGCATTTTTCAGTATCTCTTCCACAGTGTTTACACTCTGGAAAGTCACCTTTAGAGGTCTTGTCTTGCTTTTCTCGTATTTCTCTAACCTTTTGTGTTCCTCTATGTCTTTACTACAGATTTCCTCTGATACTTCTTTCAGTAAGCTCATTACGTTTGCCATCTCCTTTTTGTCTCTAGTGATTTTGTTTTTAATTTCTTCCTCTTCTATACCAGTGATTACTATTGATTTATTTATTTCTACTGAATCTCTGACTAACTTTGGATTGTTTTGGATTATTCTTTTCACTTCCTTTTTAATGTTTTTTTCCTCCACCCTTGTTTCTAAGTCTTTCTTTACTTTCACCATTTCAGCATACGTGGTTTCTACATCATTTTTGTAGCTTTGCACAGCTTCATTCACCTGTGTTATCTTCTCCTCAATATCACTGCTCTGGTCCATGAGACTGCTTGCTTGTCTAATTGTCTCTGTGTCATTTTTTAACTCTTCCATAACACTCTCGTGATTAACTACTGTATTTCCCATTTCACTCACTTTCTTCCTAAGCGTATTCAATTTCACTGTTAGTTCACTGATGGTTGTGTCTTTCTTATTGGCCTTCCTTCCCAGTTTTTGTATCTCTTCCTTTTGCAAGTGCATTTGCTTCTTTATTTCATCAATTTCATTTTTGAAAGCCATTTCTAGTTTGTGTACACGTTCAACCAGTCTATTGTGAGTCTCCACTTCAACCAGTTCTTAGTAGATATCATCATTTTGCTTTTTACTTTTATCCTTTTTCTTTTCCAAATTTGTTTTACTGAAGTATGTATCCATTTCGTAATACTAAATGAAGAGTATGTACTTACACTTTCCGCGTGTTGCTGCAGTATAAACAAACCCAGCTGACTCAACGCATCGTGGTTCTTTGTTGTTTGAACCAGTCTTATTTAAACTTATTATTTCTTTTCCTTTTAATAATGAAAAATCACTTAGTCTAACCTGGTACAGAGCTTGACTCATTCAAAGATACTTATTTAGGTAATGCCTCTGGCCGTGTTGAGCTGGTATGGAGCGCCGGTAAAGGACGTCTTCCTCCGACGATGCCATGTGTGTGTGTGTGTGTACAAAGTCTGATTGAAAAGTGTCCAGTCATACTTGCCTTTATGTAAAGCAGTAGGAGAAAGGAAATGAGACAGTGGAATATAGCCATGAATCATTGTGCACATGGACGGATGTCTTCAGGACTGCCACCCTGCCCAGTTATTGCCAAGCAGCGCGTTTCTGAGGACGTGCTCCTCTTGCTTATCAGATTTTTGTTTTGTGCCATGATGACCAAGCAAATTGAACAATGTAATTGCTTTTTTCTCTTTCAAAAACTTGGTGACATAAAATGTGAAACCATCAGGAAAATTCAGTAGTCTTTTGACGATGAAGAAAGGTGAAGCAAGATAACGCAAGGTGAAATAAGGTGAATCATGGTGAAACTCATGTTGAAACTTTTCTTTTGACTAAAATGGGTGTTCTTTTTTACTACACTCCGGAAGGCCAAACAATCAATAAAGAGTACTACCTACCGAATGCAGAATGTAACTAGAGCAAAGCGACCTGTGGTCACAACACTTCACCCGCGCCGGTTGAATTGAGGTCGAAGTCACTTACGGTGAAGAGAAATTGGGTTAAATGAAGTGTTATGACTGATAATAATACTATTACCAAAAGAAATAGCAGTATCTTAGCTTTAAAACTTTAAAATTCGATCAACCTTGAGTGTGTCCTTTCAAATCATGCACCTATCTCTCACTGTTTGCTAATTTAAGCAATCAAAATATGTATGACCTTGGCTTTGACCTTTCAAGTTCACCCAAGGTCAATTATAATGGTGCCAATAGAATCCCTATATATGACTTCCTATTAGTGATTAGGAGTAGCCATGTGTCTATTTCTCACCGTTTGCCTCCTATGGAACTTTGAAAAATTTGTTCCCTATCTTTATCATTGGGTCCCAATTTTGGGGCCCCCCCACACCCATCCTTATCCCTGATGGGTTTTCAACAAAATCAAATCACTTCCTCAGCTCATTATACACAACACCTGTGCAAAGTTTGAAGATGATCCATTCCTTGGTTCAAGAAGTAATCGATGCACAGACCCAAAAATTAATAAATTAATAAATAAATATACGCCGATGATCACATACACCTCTTCCACAATGAACTTTAGGCGGGGTGAACAACAGACGGGGGTTGAGGGAGGTGGAGGACTGCCACCTCTACCACTACAATGTTCCAGCCAACTCATTCCATCTCATCCAGAATTTTTTGACCAAACACAGCATCACGCAGGTGGAGCAGGCTTCCTACTCTCCTTCTGATATGGGTCCCTGTGACTTCTGGATATTTCATCAACAGAATATGCTGCAGAAGGGTTTGAGATTTGACAAAAGAAATGAGATAAAGACAAATGTAACAAAGTCCTTGTTTGCAGTCCCAAAGACTGACTTTATCAGATGTTTCCAGCAATGGAATGACTGATGGGCTAAGTGTGTTGAGTCCAAAGGGACATAGTTCGAAGGGGATTAAGGTCTGCACTTAGTAAGCACTCTTTTTTTTTTCTTTACCAGCTAAAGGCTGGGTACTTTTCGATCAGATCTCATATATATATATATATATATATATATATATATATATATGATTACACAACACCTTCGAATACTTCAAGAAATAATGTACACATGTGCTAATGCCCAGTGTTAGTTAGCAAGAAAAATATAATTAGTGTAATAGTGAGTATAGCAACAATGGTGACTGACACTGCAGCGTGCTACACACTCGCAAAAGTGATAGTGATGCTTGCTATGAAGGTATTGTTATGCCAGTGGGATTACGTTACTGGTTTGTGTCTGCAGATGTGAGGAACATTCTAGAAATTAAGATTTATGGCATAGGATTAGGTTAATGCTTTACATCTGGAGATGTGAGGAACATTCTATAAACATTCTTGTCATTACTGCTATTGTGTATTGTTAATTTAATTGCATTTCTGCATGGGATATTGTGAATTCTTTCCTAGGTTCTAGTAATGCATCACTGGACGAGAAATATGAGGGTTCTCTCCTAGGGTCTTGAGTTTGGGGGGCTGTGCCAGCGGTAGGTGGAGTTGGCAAGTATTTCAAAGAAGCCACCTAAAGTTACCGAAATTTGAAAGCAGGGTGGAAACCCCTTGTCGTACGGTGTGTGAGTGCTAGGTGGCTGTACATAGACCATTTGTTTGTTAGTGTGTCAAGTAGCGTTGTGCAGGGTGGATGCATTTGCTGCATATGTGTGCTCTTTTATCATTGTGTTTGGGTTAGTTTGCCAATGTTGTGATCTAAAAAATGAAGGATGTGAAAGAGCGACATGTGTGCATTAAGTTTTGCGTGAAACTCGGAAGAACGATAGAGAAACTCCTAAATTGGTAACATACGCATTTGGTGACAATGCCTGGGGGGTTACCCAAACCTATGACTGGTATAAGCATTTTTAAAGTGGACAAACATTAACTGATGACGATGCACGTTCTGGTCGCCCTTCCACCAATTTAACTCCGGACAATGTGGCCAAAGTTCGTGCAACCATCCTCAAAGATCACAATAGGACAATCCACGATGTTTGTAACATCGTTAACCTATTGCAAGAAACTTGCCAATGCATTTTGTCTGGCAACCTTGACATGAGATGAATCGCAGGCAAGTTTGTTCTGAGGCTCCTGACTGATGAGCAAAAGCAGCATCGCATGGAAGTCTGCACGGAGCTCGAGGAAATGGCCAGAAATGACCCTAACTTCCTCTCAAGTGTCATTACTGGTGATGGAAGTTGGGTTTACACATGCAACCAGGAAACCAAACAACAATCACTGCGGTGTAAGAGCCAAGCATCGCCGCAACCAAGGAAGGTACATTAGGTCAAGAGCAATGTGAAGTCAAAGCTCATCACACTCTTCAATATGGAGGGCATTGTTAATATGGAATTCGTTCCTCAAGAAAAGATAGTCAGTGGAAAGTTCTACCATAACGATTTGCTGTGGCTCTGGGAGGACCTAAGATGAAAATGTTCATACAAGTGACGCACAAACAAATGGGTTCTTCACCATGACAATGCACCCACGCACACTGCACTTGTTCTTCAGCACTTTTTGGCATTAAAAAAAAAAAATCTGGTTGTTTCCCATCCTCTGTATTCACCAGATCTGGCCACTGTGATTTTCTCCTCTTCCCGAAAATGAAAATCCAGCTGGAAGGACTAAGGCTATACACCACTGAGGAGATTCATGAGGAAGTGTAGAAGGCCCTGAACATGTTAATGCTCAGGGACTACCAGAACGTGTTCTGACTGTGGGAGAGGCGCTGTGATCAATGTCTGCACACCCAAGGAAACTACACTGAAGGTGATGGTGTTGGTTAGGACTTGACATATGTTTTTTTTTTCCTTCGTTAGTCAAATTCGGGAACTTTCGGGTAGCACCTCGTTAAGGCACTGTCCCACTTCTGAGACAGTTTAATTTGTAACAGAGAGAGTGAGTGAGTAACGTGCAGTCGGACAGAGCAAGTCAATGAGCCAGTGTCATTTAGTTTGTGCGTGACAGCCAGTCAGTGAGGAGTGACGGATGATCAGTGAATGAGTCAGTCGGTCACCCATTTGTCAGTGGACGGATAGTGACGGAGTCTGTGACAGAATGAGAGTCAGACAGTGAGAGTTAGTGAAGGATGGAAAAGTCAGTCAGAGAATCAGTTAGTGACAGTCAGTCAGCCAGTGAACACAGTATATGGGTAGTAGTGAGTGAGGACGGAGATAGCGTGAGAGACAAAAGCCAGGGTTTTGAAAGTGTACCTTAGCTGTACCTGGAAGGAAAAAAAAAAAAACAGAAATGCTCATTGGCCTTTTGATAAAACCCTGGCTTGCCTACACGTTCCCCATGGATCAGTGAACTCTAAAGTGTAACAGGTGGTATCAGGAGTAGGGATACGCTCTGAGAGATGGAGACGCGTGGACAGATTGCTATAATGGTAAACGTGTCTCTGGCACATTAACACACAGTGTTAAGAGTGCATCATGAAGAACAAAAGAAATATAAAGAAGTACAGTTAGTCAGGTGAGGTGCGGGTAAGGGGATGGGTCTATTATGGTGTGCCAGGGGTAAACCAGCTCTGCTGTCGGGCCCTGCTGCGGATGTCACTGATTGCACTGCGCAGTTGACCCTTGTGCGGTGTGATGCGGTGAGGATCTGTCCCTTCTCCCCTTTGGGGCTAAGATACGAATGAATGTGTTTGAATGGATGAGTAAATGGGGAGTGTGTCGTCCTGTCTCGTCTACCTCCTTTTCCTTGGGGGAAGCAGCCTAGGTATGTAGATAGATAGATAGACAGCGAGAACCACAAAAGAAAGATTTACTCGTATTGTTGAAAGCATATCATGAAGAAAAAAAGAAATATTGTGAATAACAAAAATATTATGAAAAACGAAATATTATGAAGAGCAATGAAGAACAAAAGAAATTTATGAAGAACCAAAGAATCATTATGAAGAACAAGACAAATATCAAGAAGCCCAGCAAGAAGAACAAATTACTTGTGGTGATGCGAGCACAAGAAGAAAAACAAAAGAAATATACACTCACGGGCACAGGAAGAACGAAAAGAAGCCCAAGCACAAACCTACGCAAGACTAGATGAACTGCTAAGTGGGTAGAGACATATTTTAATTTGTTGAGCTTCACCATCTATGAGATGAGCTGCAGGATGGGACCAGGAAACTGAAGGAATAACAAGAGGTTGCATAAAGCAATGCAGAGAGAATACAGATAAGTGACCAGGAATGAGAAGTGAGGGACGAGGTTTCCTTTATAGCTGAGTATAAAGTGAGTTGGGCAGTGCAGGAAGTGTTTAATAGGGCTGATGTCCTTGAACAATGTATGGCTGAGGGTCAGCACCCAGCACACCCCTTAGGTGCCAGTGACAGGTGCACGGAGGGGGATGGTGAGGTTGAGGGCGTAGCATGCCCAATGGTCGTCGACACAGGATTAGCGAGGACTTTGGTGCAGCAGGATGTAGAGAGTCATCAACTGTTTCCTCAGACTTTGCAGCAGATGTGTGAAGTTGCAGGATGCTGTGCTGGGCTTGAGAGACCAGTGGGTGTTGGGATATGGCAAGGAGGAAAGGGGGAGACCCTGGTCATGTGAGTTACCAACATCAGGGACCCCTGCATCTTGGGTTTGGACTGCCTGGTGTCCCACCACTGCCTGTTTGATTTCCATTCATTGTGAATGCAGCAAGGAAGAAGTATGTTCCGCTGATGGCCATGGAGCATGGAAGTCTGATAGTGACGACCAGATGTACTACATTTATTCCCCCTGATGAAATGTTGCTGACCTGACAGATCTATAACACGCTGTACACTGCCCCTAGACTGAATGAGCACAAAGTCATGACATGGTAGAAAAGGGAGAGATGATGGGCAGGACCTAGGTTGGCCCTACGGCAGAAGAAGAACCCGTCGTCATAGCCAGTTCCTCACTTAGTTCTAAGAAGGTACATCAGGGCGCAGTTGTCGAGGTTGTGCTAAGAAATCAATCAGAAGTCACTGAGCAGTGCATGCAAGAGAAGTACGGTTAAATCTAAGGAACAATTACCCAACCACTTTGCTAGGAGTGCCCAGGGTCAGAAGTTACTGACTGAGCAGCTGAGGAGGTTCTTGTTGAAGTGAGCTGATGTATTTTTCACAGAGAATATAATGAACCTGGGAAGCGCACTTGGAGTGAAGCCGAGGATCTCTTGGACCGGAGATAAAAGGAGGGCTCAGGAAACTGATGGAATCATTGACAGACTGGAGATCTAGGTCCTCCTGTCGTGGAACCTAGACAACAGAGGCGACAGTGATGACTCACTTGTCTGGAAATATATCCTGTAGACTATATACTTGTATATGGGTAGGATTATATGTTTTTTTTTATGGTTCCTCTCTCTTACCTTAAGAAATAGTTCATGTCATTATTGTTACTGTAAATTGTTTATCTAATTGCATTACTGTGTTGGAAAATGTCCTTTAATAATATGCATTATTGTGCGAGGCAATGTGAATTCTCTTCTACACTCAAATATTCTGGACTGTCTTAAAGGTAAGTGGGGTTGGAGGGGAAGGGCGTATTTAAAGGGATCGTCCCACTTTCGTGACAGTTTAATCTGTAAAGGACAGAGTGAATAATTGGCTGTCAGACAGTGAGAGTCAGTGAGCCAGTGGCAGTTAGTTTGTGCGCGGCAGCCAGTCAGAGAGAAGTGACAGACAGTCAGTGAACAGTCAGCAAGCCCGACAGTCTGCTGTTAGTGGCGGACGGACGGTGACGGGATCAATGACAGTGAGCGGGCGTCAGACAGTGAGAGTTAGTAAAGGATGGAGTAGTCAGTCAGTCAGTGAGCGAGAGTCAGTCAATCAGTGAACAGACGGTAATCATGTACTGTAGTAATGAGTGACGAAGGAGGTAGTGTGAGAAAGAAAAGCCAGTGTTTTGCAAGTGTATCTCGGCTGGAAGGTATAAAATTCAGAATTGTTCAGTGGCATTTTGATTAACACCCTGGCCTGTCAACGCATCGTTTTCAGTGTATCAACGAAACTGAAGTTCTTACAGTATTGTAGACTGTAATAACTATAAGACCACAGATAAGTACTGACAGAGCTAGAAGATTACCTTGTAAGTGCCTGCATATAAGAAGTGGTAGAAAAGTAAGTAAATAAGTAACTACTTTTGCTGAAGTAAAGTGCAGCATTTTTCCTGACATAATTATATTACTTCCATGCCTTGTAAGTGACCTCGTAGTAATAAATCACAATAATGAGTGATACATTTATTGAATATGTGAACAATTAAATATATAAAAAATAAACACAGTATTGACATTCTGTCACCTCAAGTACTATTTCGCTCATATGGCATGTGTAGGGCAAAGAGTAGCTTTTGCGATTTTGCTCTTGCATTATAATGATGGTCAGAGAGTGCTACTATGCGTACCACATTGGCAAATGCTTCGGTAAATAATATAGATTGTGTAAACACCCTGTTAGAGACAGCGGCGAGTGAAATTTTAGTGCACTGAACACTAGCAAAAGTGCAAAATAAAAAGTGATGCTTGCTATGTAGTTATTCTGGATTGCTATAGTTTAAAAGCCAAAGATATGTACTGACAGAAACAGAAAATTGCATTGTAACTGCATAACTAGTAGTGAGTGGTAGAAAAAAGTGAATACTATAAGTGACTATTTTTGGTGAAGTAAATACTATAATTTTTCACTTACATGGCAGATCTGCTTAATTATTACTCAGTACCTTGTAAGCGGCCTCATTGTGATAAGTGATAATAATATGTGATATATTTTGTGAGAAAATGCAAACCTTGTAAGGAAAACGTTGTCACCTTCATTACTATTACACATATGCGTCTAGATCAGCACTAAGTGCAGAGCTTGTGATTTTGTTCCTCTAGGTCACGTCCAAACCACAGTACGGTGCAACAGATGTCCTTCCAAATGAATCTTAGTAACTTGTTTTTTAATGTCATAAAGCATGGAAGTCACCTCTGAAACTTCTTCCATCATGTGGCATGAACGCCACTATAATAGCAATACAGCCTCGCGTCCACCTAGTTGACCTGCTCTCTTCGGCCACACAAAACACCTCCTCTTCACCCCGGTCTCCCTCTGGTCCTGGACCACCTCTAAACCTCTAATTTCTTTCTAAGGTTAGTGGAAAAAATGAAGTTTGCTTCACTAAAATTTAAACATGTTCGCTTAAGCATAAGTGGGTCAAAACTAACTCGTGAAAACACCCCATTTTTCCTATACTTCCCAGATTAGCGACGTGGGTTAAAAAAAAAAAAAATCACCACCATAGCCAAAGGGCTTGCTGATGTTAATACATATCTGAGAGTCAGATATGAGACGTAACAGGTAAATGTTCGTGGACTTTAAAATGAGAAAGAGGACCTTAAATCATCAGGAACATACGGCATTAAGGAATTTACTGCAAAAGAAACTTATTAGCTAATGAACTTACTGCATGACAACAGCCTCCTGCATGAAGCGCCTGAGCTCTGCCTGTGTCGCCAGTTCACTAAGCGTCTTGACAGCAACACTACGCTGAGTTCCCGAGGTCTGTTTTAGCGTTCCCCGGTACACCATGCCAAAACAACCCTCACCCAGCTTGCAGTCCAGGTGCACCTCAAGGCTGTCGCCCTTGAGTATGTACTTCTCTTTGATCTGGTGCAGCGTATCTCCCAGCAGTGTCTCTGTGGATAGGTAGGTTACATTATCAACAACAACAACAACAAGACCCGTTTTCCACATCCGAGGTGGTGTAATGTGTCTCCCAGTAGTGTGTCTGTACATCATTACACCTCGCCATCTGTGTTATCACCATCACCACAAACCCATTCGGCATGGATGTAATTGATCTGATGTAGTGTGTCTTCCAGTAGGCTATCAGCTCTGTGAACAGGCATATCATTACATAATATCATCACTACCATCACCTCAAGACAATTGCACTTGATAATGTAACTTTGATATGGTGTGTTCATCTCCCAGTACTAACTCTGTAGACAGGCAAATCATCATCGTCATCATCATCAATATCACCATCACCATCCTTTTTTCCCACCTATAGATGAGATAAGGAGATAATTTTTTCAGTTTTCTCAGATTAGTGGATAACTTTATGAGGAAATGAGCTGGAAACAGTATTAAAACAAAATTTTCCCTCTAAATGCATGACTTTTGAGTGACGAATGTGGCTATTTTGTACTGCGTTTGGAAGAAATATCTTTTGCCACCAAACATGCATTCCATTCTCATTTCCTTTGACTAATACAAGAAAGTCTTGGTTTAATCACGCTTGTTCTAATGCTGTCCGCAACAAGGAGAGGGCCTATAAAAGGTACCGGAGCCAACCCACCCCTGAATCACATCTTTTATACGTTACTGCCCGGAATCGTCCTAAGTCTGTTTTTCGCTCTGCTAAAAATAATTTTATCCGTACTAAATGCTTTCAACTCTCCCACTCGAATTCTTCCCGTTCCTTCTGGCACCTTGCCAAAAACCTTTCTAACAACTTTACCTTATCATCCTTCCCTCGTCTTTTCTACTCTGATGGCTCTGTAGCTATTTCTTCTCCTGATAAAGCAGATCTCTTCGCTCAGACTTTCTCCTCCAATTCCACCTTAGACGATTCCGGTGTTGCTCCTGCATCACTTCCACCCTCTGATTTCCTTATGGCTGACATTAAAATTTCTTCAGTTAATGTATTTTCTGCAATCACAGGCCTCAATACTAATAAGGCATATGGGCCTGATGGAGTCCCTGCTGCCGTTCTCAAGAACTGTGCTTCTGTGCTTACATCCTGCCTAGGCAAACTCTTTCGCCTTTGTCTATCAACTTCTATCTTTCCTTCTTGCTGGAAGTTTGCTCTCATTCAACCAGTGAAGGGTGATAATTCCCAACCCTCTAACTATCGTCCAATTGCTTTAACATCCTGTATCTCAAAAGTTTTCGAGTCAAATCGTAATAGAAAAATTTTAAAGCATCTCTCCTATCACAACCTTCTTTCTGAGCGTCAGTATGGGTTCCGTCAGGGACACTCCACTGGCGATCTTCTCACCTACCTTTCAGACTCCTGGTCATCCTCCTGTCGGGACTTTGGTGAAAGCTTTGCCATTGCACTTAACATCTCAAAGGCTTTCGATCGAGTCTGGCATAAATCTTTAATTTCCAAACTGCCCTCCTACGGTTTCTATCCTTTTATCTGTGCCTTCATCTCTAGCTTCCTTTCTGGTCGGTCTATAGCCGCTGTTGTAGACGCCCATCGCCCTTGTCGATCTATTAACAGTGGTGTTCCTCAGGACTCTGTCCTATCACCAACTCTCTTCCTTTTATTCATCAATGACCTTTTAAGCTGTACATCTAACCCTATCCACTCATATGCTGATGACTCCACCCTTCACGTTTCCATTCGGTTCCCGCAATGTCCATCTCGGCAGTTACTGCAACAAACAAGGGATGAGGCTATGGCACATCTAATGTCTGACTTGGCTCGTACCTCTGACTGGGGAAAAAATAATCTTGTTTTTAATGCATCAAAGACTCAGTTTTTACACCTATTAACCCGATAAAATCTTCCACAGGTATACTCACTAACGTTTAATAATATTCAGCTTAATCCTGCATCATCCTCGAACATGCTTGGGGTTTCATTAACTCGGGACTTAACTTGGAAAGATCAAATTACATCTCTTGTAAAATCTGCATCCAAGAGATTTGGTGTGCTAAGCCGATTTCGTTCCTTCTTTACCCCTGCACAATTGTTGACTTTATACAGGGGTTTTATTCGCCCTTGTGTGGAGTACAACTCTCATGTGTGGGGAGGCTCTCCACATACAGCTCTTCTCAATAGGGTGGAGTCAAAGGCTTTTTGTCTCATTAACTCTCCTCCCCTTACTGACTCCCTACAACCTCTGTCTCTTCGCCGCACTGTTGCATCTTTATCTCTTTTCTATCGCTACTTCAAAGGTCACTGCTCATCTGAACTGCCTGCATGGATTCCTCCAACTCTACGACGGGCGCGTAGCACCCGTCCAGCAGCAAACTATCATCCCTTTTCTGTCCAACTCTCTAATGCAAGAGTTAACCGTTACTCCCAGTCCTTCATTTATGCAACAGGTCAACTCTGGAACTGTCTCCCTCTGTCTGTATTTCCTGCTTCCTATGATCTCCAGTCTTTCGAGCGCACTGTGTCCAGGCATCTAGAAATGATCGGATCTTGAATTTGACTCTCTCTTGTATTTAGTTTTTTCTCTTGGAAGGAACAATAATTGCGGGCCCGCGGCCTTTGGTTCCTTCTTCCTCTCATTTAAAAAAAAAAAAAAACGCATGACATTGTCGGGTATCTGATATGGCTATACTCCACTGCGTGTTTGGAGGGGACATTATGACATTGCCGTCGAATCAGTTACTCAGCTCTAAATTGAATTGGAGATACAGTCCTCGTTGGAACTCAGGGATGTGTTATCAATGTCACAACTTTTTCCATATTTACCTATGATACTGCATATTAGGGGAATAGGCAAATCGGTTATAAGTTACAGGCAGGAAATGCAATATAACATGTTTTGTAATTTATTGTGGGCTCCGTGAAAAAAAAAAAAAAAAAAAAGTAAAAGAGGCAACTTACTAAATGAATATACTGCACTTGCAAATGTCTCTGACTTTACTTAGCTTAATGTACTGTATTTTTGGTCATTCCATTATCAACGTTAGAGCAGCAATCTTATGCTACCTTTAAGCAATGAACATGCCAGATTTTCAGTACATGAATTGATAATTTCTTATATACTCTTTAACCCTTTTAAGCTTAGGACTCATGTGATACTTTAGGAATTTCCACAGAATTCTGTTGTGTTAATGAGATAGTTCTTGAACTATAAGTGTTAGATATAACCCTAAGGGGGTTCCAAGCACAATAAAATTGTTTGACTTTGGTTGCAACGAAATAAAAATCAACGTCATTTGATCGAAGGGGACACAGTAACACTGTTTACGTGCTGCGGTGTGTAATTGTGATGAATGACATAGTACAACATAGGGTCTCCATAGTAATGACTGTCAGTGACACAGTACATTACATTACTGCACCTCCATAATAAGGATTATCAAGTGACACAATACTATCATTTCAGTACCTCCATAGTAAGGGTTGTCAGTTACGTGCTGTGGTGTGTCAGGCTCTGCCACATTGTGTCGCCGCTTCAGCCATACCGTCAGCTCCATTATAAAGATCCCCAGCATGCCAGCACACAGCAGTGTGAAGAACACTACATAGAACCACCCAGGGCCATCAATCTGTCCATGGAAAGATTAGGTGAAAACACACACACACACACACACACACACACACACACACACACACACACACACACACACACACACACACACACACTCGGAAGAAGAAGAAAGCCAGGACGTACAAAAATTCCATTATTACCTAATGTGGGAGACGACACTGAGTGGGTCCTGCTGATATTTTTTTCAATCAAGCCTTTGACAATTGTGCCGGGGGCAATGAAGTTTTCACGTATGAGCGCAGATATATTATTCTTGCTGTCATCAGATGATTTTTATTTAGCCTAGTTTAGAATATTCGAGTTATTTTTTTCACATAACTTTTATTAAGTCATTTACTAATTGCGCCATCTCCAATGGTGAACAAAATAGTCGGGTAGCATCGAGAGGAGTTCCTGGTCACGATACCATTCTCGGTAGCGTGGTCGTAGGTACTTGTAGGGAGATAGGGAGGTCGATTGTAGTTCGTTCAAAGCACTGTCAGAATAAAGTTGTGAGACGTAGTATGGCTCAAACTTGTCGCTGCATATTATATGGTGTGTAGTCGGCTAGAGTGAATAGATAAGTCTCTCTCTCTCTCTCTCTCTCTCTCTCTCTCCTTCCCCCTTTGTGTATCAGTGAGGTGAGTTAGAGCACTCTTGGGTTACGGAGTTTATTGTACAGTTTTACTGAATAGTGATTTACAGCGTAGCTTAGCAAAGCCTCCTAGATGAACCTCGTGTTATCGGGCATTCTCTCCAACCCCTTCTGACCTGAAGGTAATCTCTCCGACATTATATACAGCTTGGAGAGGATGTGTGCGTGTGATGTAGTGTCTAGTAGATTTCCATTCACGTGAACTAACCAACTAGGGCTGGTTACTCCTCGTGTTTGAATACGTTATGAAATTCTTGGTCGTCTGGACTACAAAGAGATTGTTTGAGATACATCATATGCTAAGCATTCTTGATGGTCTGGGGCAAGATTGTGGATATACATTATGTGGATTGACATTCCTAGAGAGAAGCTGAGTATGCCTCCAGCAGACACTACATCCTGTACACTGTGTTATGAGATACATATTAGTGCCTATATAATGCAGGATATTTACAGAAGAAATATGTGCGCATGTGATGTGGTGTGTGGGAGGAAGAGAAGACGGATGCAAGGAACAGCATGGTGGACTGAAGAGGTGAGACAGGCTGTGGCACAAAAGAAGAAAGCATACAATGAATGGATGCGAAATAGGGGCGTGGAAGAAGTTGAGAGGCGAAAGAGAGAGTTATATGTAGAAAGAAAGAGAGATGTGAAAAGATTAGTAAGAGAGTAAGAAGAGAGTGGATGAGGAATTTGGAAGGAATTTGAGTGTAAAGTGGAGCGACTGTAAGAAAATGTTCTGGAAAGAGGTGGTGAAGAGAGTAACAGGGTGGAAGTGAGGTTAGCAGGGGAGTGAATGATAAAAATGGTAGTTTAATCATGGAGAAGGGAGAAAAAGTGAGCAGATGGAGAGAACACTTTAAGGAATTGTTGAACATACAGGATGGAAGTAATGAGAGTATAAGTGGCTGGGGAATGGCTGGGAGAAGGAGGGAGGTGAGAAAACATGAAGAAGTCAGTAGGATAGAAGTTGTGGAAGCAATGAAGAAAGTTAAACTGGGGAAAGCCCCAGGAATTGTTGGAGTGTGTGGTGAAATGCTGAAGCATGGGGGAGAAATTGTAGTAGAATGGATGTGGAAGATGTGTAGATTGGCCTAGGAGGAAGGTAGAGTCCCGGAGGATTGGAAGTCAGGTATAATTATTCCCTTGTACAAAGGAAAAGGGGAAAAAGAAGTGTGTGGTAATCATAGGGGCATTTGTCTTCCTAGTATAATAGGAAAAGTGTATGGTAGGATACTTATTGACAGAGTTAGAGAAAGAACAGAGGAATTAGTTGGAGAAGAACAGGGAGGCTTTAGGAAAGGAAGAGGTTGTGTAGATCAGATATTCATTCTTAGATCTTTAGTGGAAAAGTTTCTAGAGAAGGGAAAGAAGTTGTATGCGGCTTTCATGGATTTGGAGAAAGCATATGCCAGGGTGGATAGACAAGGATTGTGGAAAGTATTAAGAATATATGGAGTAGATAGGAAGTTGTTGAATGCTGTGAAGAGTACGTATGATGGTGCTAAGGCTGCAGTGCGTGTGGATGATGAACTAAGTGAATTTTTCTCTTTGAAGGTTGGGTTGAAACAGGGATGTGTCAGGTCTCCATGGTCGTTCAATCTGTACATGGATGGGGTAATAAAAGAGGTACAAGGTAGGGTAGTGGATGTTGGAGTGGCCCTGGTGAGAGAGGGTAGTGTTTGGAAACTCCCTGTGCTGTTGTTTCCAGATGATACTGTGTTGTTGAGTGAAGACGAAGGGGAGCTACAAGGCTTGGTGAATAAGTTTGGGAGAGTGTGTAAGAAACGGAATCTAAAGGTGAATGTAGGGAAGAATAAAGTGATGGTCTTTGAGAGAAGTGAAGTCAGTGAATGTACAGCGAGGTTGGATGGTGAGGAATTGGAAAATGTGAGTACGTTTAAGTACTTGGGTAGTGTGATGAGTAAGGATGGAGGTTTGGAAGGTGAAGTGCTTGAAAGGGTACAGCAGGGAAGAAAGGTTGCTGGCTCTTTGAAAGTAGTGATAAGAAACAGGGAAGTGAGCATGGAAGTGAAAAAGTTACTACATGACAGTATTGTGATACCAACTCTAATGTATGGAAGTGAAGCTTGGACGTTGTTGGAAAGACACATGTCAAGAGTGAGAGCAGTGGAAATGAGTTATTTAAGAGGAGCATATGGAGTCACATGGAGAGAGAGGCTGACTAATGAGGATATAAAGGAGCGTTGTGGTGTTGAGGTGGATGTGATAGGAAGCGTTATGAGGAACACACTGAGGTGGTTTGGCCACGTGGAGAAGATGGAGGGTGAAAGACGGGCGAAGAGAGTGTATGTGAGTGAGGTGGAGGAGGGAAGAGGGAGGGGGAGGCCGAGGATGAGATGGAGGGATGGGGTGGAGAGGTATATGAGAGAGGGGGTGTGTGAGTTGGGAGCAGGGCAGTGAAATGGCGGGGGACAGGGCGACGTGGAGGCGATTTGTTTGTGGCCACCCCAAACGGGATTGAGGCGTCTGGCAATAGATAGATAGATAGATAATGCCTACACCATTTCAGCCCTTCACTATGTTTATAAAACTATATAATTCATCACCCTTAATCAGAACGAATGTACAACTCCCTGATAAATACAGGTCATTATCCTGTGAACTGATTAATTACATTAAGAATGATCACAAATGAATTTTGTTCACCCCATTTCCAGTGCGGTCTCTTTCCTTTGTTCCTCCGGCCACCAACACACGCTTCTCATCCTACACTCCCTCTTACCTCCTGCTGCCACGCCATCTCAGTGTGTCATGCACACACATATATTTAATATACTACACTTAGTCTTATCACTCCATCATCAGACGACAAAATTATTGTTAAACTACAGTACATGAGGGCAAGTAGGGAGAAAGAGGAAGACAGAGTGTGTAGACATAAACCAGCGAGATGTGCAGGCAGGGGAAAGCGAGAACTATGAAAAAATAGAAATTAAGAAGCAGGAACAGGTGTTTCAAAGAAGGCACTGGCTCCAGGCCTTCCCATCCCAGCTAATGGATATCCTACGAAAGAAATGGGACGCCATATTATGAGATTTCGTGTCTGACACGGTTCATGTTCAGCACTACCCCGTTTCTTGCGCACATTAGCAGATGCAAAGATAGCTTCGTGAGACATACAAGTATACTTGACATGCAGATCGTTGCCATACACACAAACTCATGCGTCGGTATTCATTTTTTTTTTTTTGTCACAGTGTCTTAAAGTAAATGTGCCATGTCCGACAACACCTGATGGTTTTATCATTATGTTAACGTGGATGGAACAGTAAAGGAAGGAGAAAACAGGAAAGACAAGGCCTCCCACATATACCCTTACCAAATCTACTCCATTGGGTGACCGTGATGAGACATCATTGTTTTAAATATGAACACTGTACTTTCCCAGCATGTTTGGAATATAACGTCAAGGCAGTGCTCGTTTATATTAAACCGAATTAGTGAATAATCTTAAGCTGAACAGCACTGGAATTCGTTAATATTATATTCCATTCTTCTTGCAATAATCTCTTTGATCTCTTTCCTTGCTGCCACTGTCTAGACGATGGCCCGAGTATTACTGTAGTATTGCACGACAAAACGTGGCATTACCTCAACAAATAATGACTTGCTCCGTGCCCAAATGATAGAAGAGCCCTGCTCTGCATCACCAATTTCTTTCATCTGCCTTCTACAACTACACCATCAATACCCCTCTCACCTCAACTCCAAAGTAATCCTCTAAACTCCTCAGGTTCCATTGTGATCCACTTGCTCAGAAGGAGCAGATAAGTAAGCCAGGGAAACAAAGCGTTAGATGAGAAAATACAGTATGCGTATTTAAGACCACTAGATTATGTGGTTCAAAATTACTCACGAAATAAACTTTTGTCTCTGTTTTCCGCAATGTCTTTTTTTTTCTCTTTGCTTTACACATCCTTGTTTATATCATCTCAGTGCTATCGACTATATTTGTGTTTCCTTCAACTTTCTGGTTAGATGAAATATTACCAATGGGTAGTTCCATGAGGATGAGTTATACAGACTGTTAGTTGTACTGGTCAGCGGGTGAGGTGTATACAGAAAATCACTGAATTGCTGACAGTATTTCACTGGATCAAAGAGTTGTACATGAACAGAAAAATGCAGTGTGAATAGTGGGACTGGATGTATCCTTGTTAACCCACAAATATAAATAGACTAAAAAATTAAACATTTAGCTCACGCAAGACGGGGATACCACGCAATCTGAATTGTATCATCTGGCTTCATCAAGGAAAAACCCCTGTAGTTCCCATCATCATTTGATGGATTATATGTCTGCCTTCCTCAAGCTACCATTGTTGCACAATGAGTCTACTAAGTAATCTACTGATCGATGGAGGGATAAACAAACTGCATCTGGAAGTGGCACTCGACAGTTATATATTATGTTCAGTATCATTCATACGATGTTAATGTGATCTTTAGGTGTTTACAATTATCCAAATTATTATTATTATTTTTTTTTTTATGTGAGGAAGAAGGAACCAAGGGCCGCGAGCCCGCAAAATTGCTCCTTCCAAGAGAAAAACAAAATATAAGAGACAGCCAAATTCAAGATCCGATCATTTCGAGATACCTGGACACACTGCGTTTGAAAGACTGGAGATCATAGGAAGCAGGAAATACAGAGGGAGACAGTTCCAGAGTTGACCTGTTGCATAAATGAAGGACTGGGAGTAACGGTTAACTCTTGCATTAGAGAGTTGGACAGAAAAGGGATGAGAGTTTGCTGCTAGACGGCTGCTACACGCCCGTCGTTGAGGTGGAGGAATGCATGCAGACAGTTCAGAGGAGCAGTGACCTTTCAAGCAGCGATAGAAAGGAGATAAAGATGCAACAGTGTGACGAAGAGATAGAGGTTGAAGGAAGTCGGTAAGAGGAGGAGAGTTGATGAGACGAAAAGCCTTTGACTCCACCCTATTGAGAAGAGCTGTATGTGGGGAGCCTCCCCACACATGAGAGTTGTACTCCACACAGGGGCAGATAAAACCCCTGTATAAAGTCAACAATTGTGCAGGGGTAAAGAAGGAAAGGAATCGGCTTAGCACACCTAATCTCTTGGAAGCAGATTTTACAAGAGATGGAATTTGATCTTTCCAAGTTAAGTCCTGAGTAAATGAAACCCCAAGCATGTTCAAGGATGATGCAGGATTAAGCTGAATATTATTAAGCATTAGCGGATATACATGTGGAAGATTTTGTCGGGTTGGTAGGTGTAAAAACTGAGTCTTTGATGCATTAAAAATATGGTTATTTTTACCCCAGTCAGAGATACGAGCTAAGTCAGACATTATGTGTGCCATATAGTTTGTTGAAGTGACTGCCGAGATGGACGTTGGGGGAACTGAATGGAAAGGTGAAGGGTGGAGTCATCAGCGTATGAGTGGATAGGGTTAAATGTACAACTTAGAAGGTCATTGAGGATTAAAAGGAAGAGAGTTGGTGATAGGACAGAGCCCTGAGGAACACCACTGTTAATAGATCTAGGAGAAGAACGATGGCCGTCTACAACAGCGGCTATAGAACGACCAGAAAGGAAGCTAGAGATGAAGGCACAAATAGAAGGATAGAAACAGTAAGAGGGCAGTTTGGAAATTAAAGATTTATGCCAGACTCGATCGAAAGCCTTTGAGATGTCAAGTTCAATGGCAAAGCCATCGCCAAAGTCCCGAAAGGAGGATGACCAGGAGTCTCAAAGGTAGGTGAGAAGATCGGCAGTGGAGCGTCCCTGATGGAACCCATACTGATGATCAGGAAGAAGGTTATGATAGGAAAGTTACTTTAAAATTTTTCTATTAAGAATTGACTCGAAAACTTTTGAGATACAGGATGTTAAAGCAATTGGACGATAGAGGGTTGGGAGTGGTCACCCTTCTTTGGGACTAGCTGAATGAGAGCAAACTTCCAGCAAGAAAAAAAGGTAAAAGTTGATAGACAAAGGCGAAAGAGTTTGCCTAGGCAGGATGTAAGCACAGAAGCACAGTTCTTGAGAATAACAGGAGGGACTCCATCAGGCCCATATGCCTTATTAGTACTGAGGCCTGTGATGGCAGAAAATACATCAGCTGAAGAAATTTAATGTTAGCCATGAGGAAGTCAGGGGGGGGAAGTGATACAGGAACAGCACCGGAATCGTCTAAGGTGGAATTAGAGTAGAAAATCTGAGCGAAGAGATCTACTTTATCAGTAGAAGAAATAGCTACAGAGCCATCAGAGTAGAAAAGAGGAGGGAAGGATGATGAGGTAAAGTTGTTACAAAGGTTTTGACAAGGTGCCAGAAGGAGTGGGAAGAATTCGAGTTAGAGAGCTGAGAGCATTTAGTACGGATGAAATTATTTTTAGCAGAGCGAAGAACAGACTTAAGACGATTCCGGGCAAAAACGTATAAAAGATGTGATTCAGGGATGGGTTGGCTCCCGTACCTTATATAGGCCCTTTCCTTGTTGCGGATAGCATTAGAACAAGCGTGATTAAACCAAGACTTTCTTGCATTAGTCAAAGGATATGAGAAAGGAATGTATGCTTCCATGCCCGAGAGAATAACCTCCGTAATGCGCAAGGCACACCCAGATGGCTCCCGGCCATGGAAGTAATAATCATACCAGGGAAAATCAAAGAAATACTGCTTAAGGGCCTCCCAATCCGTAGCTCGAAAGTGCCACAGACGACGTTTATTTGGAGGGTCTGCAGGCCGTACCAGAGCGATTGGACAGGTAAAGGTGATAAGGCTGTGATCGGAGGAGCCCAACGGAGAGAAAAGATTAACAGTGTAAACAGAAGCATTAGTTGTAAGGAAGAGGTCAAGTATGTTGGAGCTCTCTCGAAGGCATTCAGGGATACGGGTAGGGTGCTGTTCAAGCTGCTCTAGGTCATTAAGGAACCAACACAATTTTCCCTTCAAAATAGAATTTAAAAGAAATAAACTATTACAAAGGTTATTAACAGAGGCCATCAACCTACAAGGACAGGTAGGTAGCAGAAAGGCATGGGAGGAAACGGTGAATATGGGAAAGATAAGGCAAGCAGGCTAACTTTCCTGTATACGAGTATCTTCGTACATATCCTGCACCTGGAAGTCCACCTCTGTTTATTACCAACGCAATTCTCCCCTTCCCCTCCAGATCAAGACATATAATGTTACAGATAGATTTTATCAGTGTTTTTTTAATTTCCAGGTGATTATCCAAAAACTTTTGTTAAGATACGGTCATCAATATTATTTATTACATCTAGAATCATAACTCAGAAACCTTTAAACTCTTCCGTTCTTTGCACACAATTCAACTGAGTGCTTCTACTTGAATAACAATTACTTCTCATAACGAATGACTTCCTTATTATCTTAACCCGTCCCATCCCGACGTTTTCTGGGCAGTGGTACGCCCCAGTCCCGACATTTTTGGACCTTTTTTTTTTTTTTTGGCTCAAACATCCGCTTTTGGTGAGAACCATCGAAAATTCATAGAGAAATCGCTCACCTGAGGTTTAAAATACACGATCTAGGTACAAGTACTTCCTTACCTGACTGGGTTTTCTAACAGGCTGGCACCAAAGAAAACGAGTTCTATGGGAGGGTAACTATTATATCCACTCATAAACAGTATTTATTTGTTTCTTGGTACGAATTTATATGTAGTACAAGAGTATATTGGTTTTCAAACAGTAATATAGGCATTATAAGCATTGTTTCACTCACTAACTCATCACCATTCATGACCTTTTTTTCCCACATTACCTGATCATCATTTCTGACTGTTTCTTCCTCTAATGCTATGTAAACTTTGTCCTCCACATTGTGATCGATTGGGGAATCACTCTGGCCCTGAATGTCTTTATTGGCCAGGTCACTGGTAACAGGTGAATTGCTGAGACACTTGCGTGCAGGGGGGGGGAGGTTATACGGTGTAAGGCATTGTCCCTGCTTGGCATCTTGTAGAGGAATAGAGGAAGGTGTCCTGTGTATACGTGCCAAAAATCACTCGCAAAATCACTCGCGAAAATTGAAAATTGTGCAAATTAGGGACTTTGCAATGTTGCCGCGTTAATTCACGTCGCCGGGACATGAGTGCACATCATGTGTGGACGTTAATTCACGTCGCCGGGACAGCGCAGTTTAAACTTAACACCGTGATTTTGATCCAAAATCAAGACTCACCATGTGATCAGGCATATCGCTTAATATTAATTTTACCTCCTTCACGCAATCTACGACACATTCGCTTTCTTGGACAAAAAAACGTGAAATCGCTTTGTAACCGATTTAATATTATTTATAAAGGACACAACTGATGTGTTGGTAATCCTGAAATTAGTGTATAATACAGAATTCAATTATTTTTTATGTTATTGTCAATAAATTGTAACATTTGAAATACACCCATTTACTTTGCATTTTGCCATACAAGTTTTACAATGAAATTCTGTGATACGTAAATCATAACATTCCATGGAGAGTGCTACCTATCTACTGCCAGACGCCTTAATCCCGTAAGGGGTGGCCACAAGCAAATAGCCTCAATATCCCCCTCTCCCCCACCATTTCACTGCCCTTCCCCCAGTACACACATCCCTCTCTCATATACCTCTCCTCTCCATCCCTCCATCTCATCCTCGGCCTCCTCCCTCTCCCCCACGCCACCTCACTCACATACGCTCTCCTCGTTTGTCTTTCGTTCTCCACCCTCTCCAAATGGCCAAACAACCTCACTGTATTTCTCCTAACGCTTTCCATCACATCCATATCCACACCAAAATGCTCCTCCACTTTTTCATTTGCCAGTCTGTCTCTCTATGTAACTCCACATTCTCCTCTCAAATAACTCATTTCCACTGCTCTCATTCTTAATTTCTGCCTTTTCAACAAAATCCAAGCTTCACTTCCATACGTTAGAGTAGGTATCACAATAATACCATGCAGCGACTTTTGACTGCCATGCCTTACTTCCCTTTTTCTTATCAATGCTTTCAAAGAACTAGCAACCTTTCTTCCGTGTTGTACTCTTTCAAGCACTTCATTCTCCAAACTTAAATCCTTACTTATGACACCATCCAGATACTTAAATGCACTCATATTTTCCATTTCCTCATCATTCAACCTCACAGTACATTCAGTGACTTAATTTCTCTTGAAGACCATAACTTTACACTTCCCTACATTACCTTTAGATTCCGTTTCTTACACGCTCTCCCAGGCTCATCTGCTAAGCCTTGCAATTCCTCTTCACCTTCACTTAACAAAACAGTATCTTCAAAAAAACAATGCAGGAAGTTTCCAGACACTGGCCTCACTCGTTAGGGCAGCTCCAACATCCACTGCTCTACCTTGTACATCTTTTATAACCCCATCCACATACAGACTGAACAACCATGGAGACGTGACATATCCTTGTTCCAGTCCAACATTCACATAGAAAAATTCAATGACTTCATCATCCACATGCACTGCTGCAATAGCACCCTCATGCATACGGTTCACAGCATTCAACAACTTCCCATTTACCCCATATATACATTTTCCACATTCCTTTTCTATCCACTCAATGTTTTCTCCAAATCCATGAAGGCCACGTACTACTTCTTTCCCTTCTCTAGAAACTTTTCCACCAAAGACCTAAGGAGGAATATCTGATCTACACAACCTCTTCCCCTCGTGAAACCTCCCTACTTTGCTATTAAATCTTGTGAGATCTCCCTACCTCTGTCATTAAGTGTCATACCATATAGATTTTCTTTCACACTAAGAAGACATGTGCCAATATGACTACCACATACATCTTTTTCTTCTTTTCCTTTTTACAGGGGAATAATTATACCTGACGTCTAATCTTCCCGGACTCTGCCCTCCTCCCAGGGCAATCTGCACATCTTCCATGCCCATTCTACTACTATCTGTCCCCAATGCTTCAGCATTTCACCACACACTTCATCAGTTCCGACGGTTTTCCACATTTTGACTTACTTCATTGCTTCCTCTACTTCCATCCTGTTGATTTCTTCCTCCCGTCTCACCACCCTACTTCTCCCAGCTATTCCTCAGCCACTTATACTCGCATTACTTTCATTCTCTGTGTTTAACAGGCTGATGCATTCTTCACTGCAAACGGGTATCAAACTCGTAAGCAACACACCTGGAACAGGAAAGCTGACAAATCTGGGAAACCAGCTCAGACTGAACCCCAGCATCAAGGCAGGTCTCACAATAATGGCCAAGGTCCAAACAAACCGTAGAAGAAGGACCACGGGCAAAACACCCAGAAACCTGAGTGGAAGTGGTACAACAAGCAGAACCCTAACCAGCAGCAGTACCAGTATTTCCAGCAGCAGCAGAGCAAGGACAAACCACGTAACCCTCAGTCAGGACAATCGACTTTAGTGTATCGGAGGCAGGATGCAAATGCAGCCTTCATTCCACAACAAGCGCACAGTGGTGCCAACCCCACCAGTACAAGTACTTCTTCACAGTTCACTAGTCCCCCAGCGACAGTGGTCAATGCTCTAGCTCCTCAGATGGTGAGCACAACCCCTCAGGCATCTAGTTATCAGGGCGCCACATTTGCTGCATCGTTTGTTCCGCAGTCTCATCAATGACTGGCTGCTACTTCCTCAGACCCTTCCACCAGCAACACTGCCTTTCTTGCTCAGCCAGGGTTTGTGGGAGGTGTTTCTGTAAGTGTTCTGAGAGATAATGGTTCTTCAGGTTGCTCCGTCAAGCAAAGTCTAGTTCAGCCCAATGAGTACACAGGTAAGCAGATCCAAGTTAGACTTATTGATGAATCAATGAGATTGTTCCCTGAGGCACGCATCCAGGTGGCTTCTCCATTTTTACATAGGAATGACACTCGCAGTTGTTATGCCAGAGCCTTTATTTGACATTATTATAGGCAATATTCCAGATGCCAAGTATAATTACACCATAGATGACGCTACTCAGACTTCGGCTGCAGTAACATTTAAGTATTCCCAGGAGGTCAATCCAGGCTCCTTTGTAAACAAGGACGGCTCTACCGTGAGTCACGAACACCTCAAGGCAAGGTTCGACTGCAGTTTGTCGCTCCCACTAAGTATTGCCAAGCAGTGTTAGAATGGGGTCATTGTTCAGGCTCAGGAGGTCACATGAGCAAAAGGAAAACCCAGGGCCGTATCCGTGCTGACTTTTTCTGGCCAGGGATGGGACAGGTAATAGATAGCTATGTGTGTTCCTGCAATGTGTGTCAATGTACCACCATCCAGGGACATGTCCTTCCTGTGTCATGTGAATCCAGGCCCATGATCTCTGAGTCAGTTGAAAGAGAGGGCAGTGGTAATGTGGGTGTAGATCTGATGTCTCGCCCGTTGGCCCCACAGGACACATTATGTCCAGGGCCTGTACATACATATGTATTGTAGGTTAAGGTGGAAGTTCGAGAACCCTGTAAGGACAATCCGAGGCTGTGTCTGAATTACCTTGTGGTGTCTCGAGCTGTGGGCCTCTCTGAGGATTCCCGGAGAATGCACATTATCCACATGAGTGTTCACACCCACATTGGGTGTTAAAATGTGACCTGCCTGAGACTGCGTAGTGATTCTCAGCTTGCCAATATTAATCGTAGGTGTATAGTTAGGTTAATCAGTAAACTGCCCGTTCTGAGAGATTTGGGCAATCCAAGGACTAGCACGTTTCCTGCTTAATAATGTAGGTTTAACCAGTAAACTACAGGGGTCCTCAGAGATTTGAGCAATCTAAGGACTACGTTTCGTGGTTAATAATGTATCCATTAAGAAGATAACAGTGTACTTCTTGTAACATAAGTACTGACTGCTAGGCAGCGAGAGAAATTGTAATTTAATAAAAAATATATGTCACACTGACACTTTTGATGCTCCACCTTGATTGCTTTCACAGGTGCAGCTGGCGGGTGTAGCAATTTTGTTGAGCAGATCAGCTGATCGTCTCTGCAGCATGCTGCCACCTCTTCTCTTCTGCCTCGTCGTCTCTATTTACTATTGATCTGTATTATATCACTTTACATGTATGCACAGTTACACCACAACTGTCACACCTACACCATGTATTACATGCATCACGCTACATAACAATCAGTTGTTAATGTAAATGTAGAACTTTTCACTCAGTTTGACATGAGCACAGAATTTTTCACCATTGCCACGGAGTTTTTTCATCAAGCCTGCTTCTATTAACGTAAATATGAGGTTATTACGCTCATGGGCGACTGTGATTTTCTCCTGTAGCAGGATAGTACACACACCACAGTGTGAATCTTGTCTGACTGAGTTAGAATTTATATGTGTGTATATCGAAAAATTTTCTGAAGAAAAATTTGATTTTGATGGGGTGTAATGTCATGAATTCGAGCGAGCATATTTATAAATTCGTGACATTGTACTTTAGTGAGAAAACCACAAACTCTAGTGGAATTCCCACTGGGCATCACTCAGTTCAACCGTCCTTGTATTCACTTTGATTGGGATGGTTTTCAGAACATTTGTCTCTATTTCACAAGTGACCATTCTGATCCATGACATTAGTGCTTTCACTGAGTGATTTATTGTGAGCCTATATCGTTCACTTTCTTTCCGTTGACCGTTGAAGTTAGGCCACGCCCTACTTTCGGGAAACACGGCCAGCCCCTACCTCTTTTCCCTGTTTGAATTTAGTCAGCTTTGAGTCGCCTCAAGGATAGGACCGTTTGTGCCGAGCATAGAGCAGCACCTCCGTTGTGCAGCGAGTTCCTGAATCTCCACCTAGACGGTGAATTGGCGAAGCTGGCTTAGCAAATTGCAGAGTTTGATGTTCATCACGTGCGCCCAGTCTTTTCATTCGGCTCCCCTCCACTGACCAGTATTTCTGTTTGTTTTTCTAGGCTTAAGTTCGATTAGGTTTTGAATGAGTGAGTGAGTGTATTCTTATTATTTTGAAGTCATTTTTGAGATTCATATAACGTAAATTTATTTCATTGTAATCAATATATTTACAGTTCTTTTCTTTGAGCTTAATGTAATTAGACACGTGTTTCATTTCTCAACATTAGGTTTATTTTAGTTGCCACTCCTAGTTTGCACAAACTCCTTACATTATTCATATATGGTACTTAGGTCAGTTCTTTTGGATCAGATTTAAATCCGTTGTGCCAGTCAGGAGGTAAGCACCGGCAAGAACCTGTTTATTATTATTAGCATTGGTTATTGATTGTCTGGGGTGGAGTCACTTTCTCAAGAGGCTAACAGTACTAACAAACAGCATGCGTGAGTAATTAGTCTCTGCTGTGTACTGTTGAGAAAGTTTATAAATTCTTGTCTTTAGAGAATCGGCGAAGTAAGCCGGAATAAAGTAAAACTTACTACTTGATTTTCACAAGTCAGTCCCTTGTTTCTATTTTTAAGTAATATTTAGCATTATTTATTCTTAAATTCACATCCCCCCGTGACATACTGAATGAACTGATGTGGTTATGCTGCAGTGTACAGGGCAGCATTTGGAGTATCGGTTGCGTATTATTATTATTATTATTATTATAATATATATATATATATATATATTTATATATATATATATATATATATATACTCTCTCTCTCTCTATGTATATATATATATATATATATATATATATATATATATCTATATATATATCTCTCTCTCTATCTATCTATATATATATATATATATATATATATATATATATATATATATATATACTCTCTCTCTCTCTCTCTCTGTATATAAATTGTATATGCTTGTAAGGCAGCATGTGAGTTTGAACCAATTAATGAGCGCCTGCTTTATGCTCGTTTAAAATCTGACCATGGTAATATCAGTATGGTTGTAGGGTATGCTCCGAGAAATGAGGGTGTTGATGAAATGAAGGATGTTCTTTATGAGAAGCTACAGGATGTAGTGAATAGAGTAGCAAGATATGATGTGTTAGTTTGCATTGGTGATTTTAATGCGATTGTTGGCAGTCGTAGGGATGGCTTTGAAGATTGTATGGGTAAGGAGGGTGTTGATATAAGAAACGAAAATGGGGTGCGAGTAGGAAGCTTTTGTTTGGCAAATGACCTTATGATTGGTGGAACCATCTTTGAGCATAGAAAAATACATAAGACTACTTGGATTTCACCATGTGGTAAATATTGTAACCAGATTGACCACATTGCAATTAGCAGAAGGCATAGGAGTTATTTGCAAGATGTTTGCGTAAGGAGGGGGGGAGATATAGGTTGTGATCATCAACTTGTTGTGTGAAAGATTAAAGCAAAACATAAGAGAAACGTTAATGGTAATAGTACAGGAGGTGGTAACTATGATTCTGATGAGCTGAAAAGTGATGATAACGCGAAGGAAAAGTTTCGGTGGGAATGTAGGAACAGGTTTCTAGTCCTGCAGACTTTGATGGAATCTGAAGACAATGATATTAATCAAATGTGGAGAGAGGTAAAACAGGTTTTGCATGAGAGTGCTAAGGTTACTATTAAGAAAAAGGGAAACGCTAGAAGGAAAAAGTGGATGTCAGATGAAACATGGAATGCAATTCAGAAATGGAAAGAGGCGAAGTTAAGAAGTGAAGAACAACATGTTGATGGCCAGGTAGTTGAAGTACTTAGAGCAAAGTACTGGAGTTTACATTCGGAAGTAAAAAGACTCGTTAGACGTGATAAGAGGAGGCTATATGATAAAAGGCATCAGAGACAGAAATTAAATTAAGTAAAAATGATGGTCAGAGCACAAGAGCAGCGTATCAGGCCATAAAGGAGTTAACTGGGACTGAAAAGAGATGGAAGGAAGTACCTGGGCGAGATAGAAATGGTAATTTGATGACTAAAGATTTGGATATAAAAGGAAGATGGAAAGAGCATTTTGAATCTGTTCTAAATAGACCAATCCCAGCTGAAGAGGACATTTTGCCAGCCGAGAGAGATTTGCAGATAGAAACAGGGGATATAACCTTGGAAGAGGTAGCAAATCTATAAAGGAGTTAAAGAATTTTAAGGCCCCAGGAGAGGATGGATTATTTCCTAAAATGCTTAAGGTGGAAAATGATGAGTTGATGAATGAGCTTTTGAAACTTTTTAATATGGCTTGGGATAATGGTGGAATTTCAGAAGAGTGGAGAAATGGAGTGATTTTAAAAATACCAAAAAAGGGAGATTTAAGTGTGTGTGGCATTTGGAGGGGGATAACTTTGACGCCTGTAGTTGCAAAAGTCTTTTCCAAAATCTTGTTGAACAGAATAGAGACAGTAATTGATATAATTTTAAGAGAAGAACAAGCGGGATTTAGAAAGGGTCGAGGTTGTAATTATCAGATTTTTATTGTAAGGCATCTAATGGAACAAGCTAATGAGATGAAAATGCCACTTAGTATGTGTTTTGTGGATTTTGAAAAGCCGTTTGATAGTGTTTCACGTGGAGCTATGTTGAAATTATGAGATTCTATGGTATATCAGAAATGTGTGTAAATATTATTAGAAGCCTGCATGAAGTTACATTTTGTAAGGTAATGGTGGGTGGTTCTTTGAGTGATCCATTTGAAGTTAGGTCAGGAGTGATTCAAGGAGGAGTTCTTTCGCCATTGCTGTTTTTTTAGGTTATGGATTATATTATGAGAAAGGTTGTAAGGAGAACAGGTGTAGGAATTAACTGAAAAAAAAAATAAAAAGCTGATGGATTTCAACTATGTTGATGATATTGTACTGATTTGCGGAAGTATTTACGAGATGCAGAGGGTGCTTAATTGTCTGGTGGATGAAAGAGAAAAAGTGGGATTGATAATAAATTGTGGAAAGACTGAAATTATTAATATGAACGTGGAGAACCAAATCGATTGTGTAATTGGGAATAATGTGGTGAAGAATGTAGAAAACTTTAAATATCTGGGAACGATTGTATCATCTAATGGATCATTAAACAATGAAATTGAAGAGAGGATTAGACATGCTTGGCGAACTATTGCAATGTTGAAATCTGTTTGAAATAATAATATGCTTTCGGTACATACTAAAGTGGAAATTTACAAGTCCATGGTTAGACCAATTTTAGTTTATGGGCATGAGTCATGGTACAGTACAATTGCAACAGATTAGGAAGTATTAGGATTTAAGAATAAAATACTGAGAAGGATTCTTGGGGTAAAGTGGCAAGACAGAGTTACAAATGAAAGAGTAAGGGATATTACAAGAGTGGAACCAGTTAATGAATATATGAGACTGTCTCGCTGGAAGTGGCTGGGGCACATATACAGAAAAGAAGGCAGTTTAATACAGGATCACGCAAGACCTTCCTCCATTATCAGTACGTAGAAATGTTGCTTCTTTAGCATTATTTATAGATATTTTTACCTTATATATATATATATATATATATATATATATTTATATACCAGCACCAGGAATACCAGCACCAAGGGGAGACCACAGGGAGGTGCAGAGAGGGCCCGAACAAAACGGGCATACGTCCCCCGCCACAATGCGCCCCTCTTCCCCTCAACGGAGCTTGAGGGAGGTACTGTACATCACACCGCCGCACTACTCTTGAGCCAGACCAGCACTCGGCAGGATCTGGGTGGGATTTGTGTAACAAGTCCCAAGTAGGACTGCGATGACGCCCACTGGGCTCATCGAAGAGAGGACGGCCACTGTACTTCTTTCACCTACTACTCCATTTAGGGCCGCAAAGATGCTCACTGTGCTCTTTGGGGAGGGAACAGCCACTGTAACCCCCTCACCTACAGTCCCAAGCGGGACCACGACAATGCCCACTGTGCTCATCAGGGAGGGAATGTTCACCGTGCTTCCCTCACCTGCAGCCCCCGCTGGGAGCAGGACCGCAGCAACACCCAGTGTGCTCCCTGGGTAGAGGATGGCCACTGTACTCCCCTCACCTGCAGTCCCAGGCAAAGCAGAACCGCAGCAGCACCCACTGTGCTCGTCAGGGAGCAAACGGCCACTGTACTTCCCTCATCTGCCACCCTCACAGGAAGCAGGGCTGCGGTGATGCCCACTCTGCCACCAGGGAGAGGATGGGCACTATACTCCTCTCACCTGTTTCTCAGGGCCAAGCAGAACCGCAGCAGTGCTCACCGTGCCCGTCGGGGAGGGAACTGCCACTGTACTTCCCTCATCTGCTACCCCCATGGGAAGCAGAACCACGGCGATGCCCACCATGCTTGCCGGGAAGAGTCGGCCACTGTCCTCTCACCTGCAGTCCCAGGGTCTAGTGGAACCGCAGTAGCGCCCACTGTGCCCATTGGGGAGGGAACATCCACTTCCCTCATCTGCTACCCCTGCCCCTTGCTCACCTCGCTCCTCCAGGGGCCGAGTGGGTCGTCCCTCTCACTTTCCCCACACCACAAGGGACAGCTAGTTCCCCAACGGAGTTGCAGCTGGAGAGGGCCTGGAGTGGCCCCATAGCGAGCCTGGGGATACACTCACTGCAGCCAGCTCTCCTACATCGCCCATCGCTGCCAGACTCTCCTGACGCCCTCTTGAAAAAGGCCCCCCAGCCATCGAGGGATGCCCCCAGGACTCCTGGCCGAGACTTTCCCAGACTAGCCGGCGAGCCATCCCCCACCAAGGGCAGGCGCAAGGCAGCACGTCTACTAGCCCTGTTTGGCCCCAGCCCTGAGGGCCGACATACCCACCGAGGTCCCACCAGGGAAAGGCCTTCCTCTACATTGCCCAACAGCCCACACCAGATGACCCAGCCCACAACAGTGGTCCCGTGCCCCTTAACCCTAGAACACTGAACATGGGTATAATCTAGCCAAGCGCCATGACGTCACGAGCATTACATGGTGTTACTGTGGAGGCAGGTAGCTGGTATCCTCAGTAGCTTCTGTGTGTCCCGAGCCCTGACAGATGTAGGTCATGTCACTCTGCTCCGCACCCTGGAATTTTCTATACTCATGTGATATAGCCAAGTTCAGTGTTGTTGCCACCTCTCTTTTCTACAGTTTTCACATGGACTGGGTGCTGTTGACCCCCTGTGAGCAGAGGCAGCATACATGGGAAGGGTTTGGGGAAGTTTCATTGAAACTGATGATGCCTCTTTTTCTGGTGAATTTTTTTTCCGAAAACTACTCAAATATGTTCGATTTCTTTTCTTTTTCAATTTTTTTTTTTCTAAATCCAGTACATACCTTATCTGTATGGGTTAAGAGTTAATATTAGGCTTAGTAATAGTAAGGTGCATTAACTTTAGTGTGTAAATGTTAATTTGAATAAATATGCATATTTACTATTATTTTCCTGTTTTCCAATGTTGGGTATAATATACCCATGTTTAGTGATTTTGTTACAAAAAAAATGTTTAGTATTCTAGGGTTAAGAAAGTGCACACCCGACGGGACCCCCCCCCCCACACCTGGGCGACACCTACAGCTACCCTGTCACCCGTAGCCCAACTCTTGTCCTTTGTATCCACCATAGTGTGTTTAATCCATCCATTTGTATTGTGCCCAGTACTGTATGTTTGTGTGACAATATGTGTAAGGTTGGTTGACCTGTGTTCTTGAGCCCTCTTGCTCTGGTTGCATGCTCTAGACTCGGTCTTGAAAAGAACCCCAGACCAGTTCCTCATTCTCAGGGATTAAGAGGTTGAGCCTTGAGTATGTTGCATAACAATGGTGCCTAGCGGTGGTTCTAGATCTGGTCAGAGAGCAACAAGGAACAGAAGGGAAGGGGTAACAGAATGGCAGCCAAACCACACATACAATTGCCAAAATTCGATCCTAAACACTGCAACATAGACACGTATGTGTGCATACTTAAACCAATGTTGGACATCAGAGTCGTGCACGACAGGGAGAAGATAGCAGTAACTGTATCCAACCTAGGAAAAGCAGTGTCAAGCATTGCCATGAAGATCGTCCCAGAGCTGACATGGGCACAATTCACACAAATCATGACCCAAGGAGTCACGCCATCACAAGGGAAAGTCATCGCTTTATCCCAGCTTGACACTCTCACCTACGACAGCAGCCTGGATGACACGCTCAGCCAAGCCAGGCGACTCATCACCGCCGCTTACCCGGAGGCCAATGTGGCCATCCAGGAACAACATATCTTCAACATCCTGTTGAGGATCCTCCCCATCATCATAAGAATATTTTACAATCTATGACCCTAAGGGAGACCTTGACAGGGATGTCCAGCTGGTCAGGCATCTTCTCACCACTCGCACCACCCCACAACACATCGACACAGTAAGCAGAGTCCCAATGCAAAAGGCACCACACCTCAAACCACAGACACCCCCCATCCACACAATTCCTTCAACACCACCCGTTATGCCCTGAGCACTGCCCACTAAAAGACACCCCACCCATAAGAAGAATGCCAACCTCATCTCCATTAACCCATGGGAATTCTCTGCCTGTAGTCACCAATGCCCTATTCACGACATACGTGAACAACTAAAAGCTGCCCAGCACAGGCCAACTACCCAAGGGCACCACAAGGTCTCCTCCTTAGACCATGAGTGCGTTGAGGACAATGCACCATCCGCTGACTAC
The DNA here is from genome assembly GCF_032717465.1 of Coenobita brevimanus. Lineage (NCBI taxonomy): Eukaryota > Metazoa > Arthropoda > Malacostraca > Decapoda > Coenobitidae > Coenobita > Coenobita brevimanus. The sequence continues at coordinate 17,427,804 of NC_137064.1, read as the reverse complement.
ACTGATCCTGGGGAAGTAGAACTCAAAGAAGAAGACACCCCACAACAACTGGACCACCCCCACACCTCCCCACAGTGGCGGGGACCACCTCACACAAATATCGTCCCCAAGTCTATGACAAGATGAGACTGAATGGGGTAAAAGTGAGGCTACTGGTCAACACGGGAGCGGCCAGATCCGGCCTCTACACTCATTCTACTCCCGCCAAACCTCAGCTTTCGGCCCGCTTCTCCCCACTTCAGCTCACCTCATAGATGCGGGGGATGGCCCCCTGCCTTTACATTGGGAAAACTAGGCACTGCGTGCTGATATCAGAAAGTATCAGCCCAGCACCAATTCATCATCTTCGACTCAACCTGCCTCGCTTACGATGACCATTTAGGGCTGGCCTCCTGCAGAAGTTACATACCAACATCAACTGTCATAAGCAATACCCCCACTTCCAGAAGTCTCCAGACCCTCCCTCCCAGCCACACTGCACGTGCACACCCACACCTCCCTTGCCCTGTTTTATCCCCGCTATGTCCTCCACTTTATCCCCTATTGTCCTTACCCTTCCTGCTCCTCCACACACCACTTTCCCTGTTGCCATCGCCTCCTCCCTTACTATTCCACCCCAGCATGAGGCCTGGCTCCACCTGAACAGGCCTACCGGAACCTCCATCCTATTCTTTCTGAACTTGCCTTCTGGAACCATCTCGTCCTGTCTGCTATCTCCCACTTTTCCCCCCTCCCCACCCACCTTGGGGCAGTATGCATCGCCACCATCTCCACCACCCCTCTCACCCTCCCCAAAGGATTTAGTGGTCAGTGAAATGGAAGAAGCTGAACCATGTGCACCCCCTCCCCCCCTACCAGAACACCTCTCACCACACCAGGCTGACAGCCTCCATCTCCTCCTGGGCTTCCAAGACCTCTACTCATCAGGACCGGCAGACATCGGCCACATCACGTACCTGGCTCATGAAATCCACACCACATGACTACCTATTTGCCAACTATCACAGAGGAAAAACCCCAAGCAATGGGCTGAGGAAGACCGGCAGGTCCAGGAAGTGCTCGATGCCTGCGTTATAGCCCCATCCACCAGCCCTTGGTCCTCTCCAGTCATCTTAGTTAAAAAGAATGATGGCATCAAGTGCTTCTGTGTAGATTACTGATGACTGAATGACGTGACCACAAAGGATGCCACCTCCCTACTCAGAATAGATGACTTCCTCAACTCCCTGTACAGAGCATCCTGGTTTTCCACCTTGGATCTCCAATCAGGATATTGGCAAGTCCCTGTACACCCAGAGGACAGGAGGAAAACAGCATTCTCAACCAGCAACAGGAAGCATTATGAATTCAACATCCTCCCCTTTGGACTCTGCAATGCCCCTGCTACATTTTCGCAGATGATGGAGTCAGTTCTTAGGGAAATCTGCCTGGCCTAACTAGATGACATCATCATCTTCAGCTGGACATGGGCCAACCACTTCCAGCGCCTCAAGCAAGTCTTCATTCACATCTGACAGGCAAGACTTAAGCTCAGGCCACTGAAATGTGTCCTGGCTGAATGGTCTGTCTCCTTCCTAGGATGTCATCTCCAGGGAATGTGTATCTGGTTCATGTCCCACTACTGGTGCTTCATGAAAGGGTTCGCCAACATCGCGAAAACCCCTCCACGCCATGACGAAAAAGGACGAACCTTTCACCTGGACAGACGATCGAATTACAGCATTTCACATCCTCAAGACCAAGCTCATCACCTCCCCGATTGTCACATTCCCCGACTACACCCTGCCCTTTCACCTGTACACCGACACATCCATAGTGGTGATAGGCGCCGTTCTTGCCCAGGTCTAAGAGGGACAAGAACACATCATCGCCTGCGCCAGTTGTACCCTCAACCAGGCAGAGAAAAACTATGCCGCCACTAAACATGAATGCCTAGGCATCATATGGGCTTTGGACCACTTCCAAGCCTATCTGCCGGGCACCCACGACACCATCATAACTGACCACCAGTCCTTGCAAAGGCTATGCCAGCCCAGACCCACAACGCCCAGCTAATCAGGTGAAGAGAAACTCTTGAAGAATTTGACTTCAAGATCGCATACCAGCCCAGCAAATTATACACAAATGCTGATGCCTTATCGTGGCTGCCCATCAACCCCATCAGTGCCGCCACCAGCCTCCTACAGCAATGGCAAAACAAGAATCACTCCAACTGAATACCACCCCAAGTTCCACCAACACAGAAATTATCTGTTCACCCATTCCAGGCATATAGTGCTTGACCCGGACACCACCCTTGATGCAACGATCCACTTACACTCGGACAACACTATAGTAGGAGTACACTGTAGCACCAGTCGAGCAGGTCAGTACACCCAAAGTGGATGGAAAGCTGATGACAGGGAGAGCTGGAGCTCCCGTTTCATCAGCCCTCGGGACTAGGCCCCTGCCGTCACCCTTTTGCTGAACTTTTTCAGTGTCTCAGTAACACAGAGAGTAGGCCAGCATCCTCTCCAATACAAGATTCTCTATCATTATCAAACTACATGCACAGTACACACTACACTTCCTTTTCCAAAATTTAAAAAAAATCATAACAGCATGACACGCGGCCTAGGAGTCCCCAAGGGGGTGGACCATAAATGCCCCCAACTTCTGCCCCTCTCCCAGTGATGAATCGAGCTGCCTGGAACCACTGTCTGACTCTCTGCTTCTTGATTTCTACAACATTCGCAGCCTTTCCTCTAACTTTTATTCTGTTGAGCACCACCTCTCCTTCACTGAACTTCACCTTCCTCTTCTAACTGACACTCAGCTGTATGAGGCAACTGACAGCAGACAGCAGACCCTTTTCTGTATCCTCCTACTTTCTCTATACTCATTTCAAAGCCAAAGGTGGCTGTTGTGTATATATATGCAACGACTTATCTTGCTCTCGTGTTCCTGAACTCGATTATCTGAATTCTCTACACTCTGGCTATGACTTTCCTGTCATTCTCTGTCTAAATATATCTGTGCTGTTTACTTATCTCCCAATTCTACTGACTATCAAATTTTTTTTGACTATCTTACTTCAACGATGGATCACATTCTATCCATTTCTCCTTTCTCTGAAATCTCCATTCTAGGAGATTACAATGTTCACCACCACCTTTGGCTCTCCTCTCCTTTCACTGATCCACCTTGTCATCAAGCCTACACCTTTTCTATCCTTATTGACCTAGAGCAGCTTGTACAGCACCCTACCCGATCCCTGACCGCCATGGAGAGAGCTCCAACATAATTGACCTCTTCCTTACAACTAATCCTTCGGCTTACACTGTTAATCTTTTCTCTACCTTGGGCTCCTCCGATCACAACCTTATCACCTTAACCTTTCCTATCATTCCGGTACAGCCTCTGGACCTTTCAAACAAACGTTGTCTGTGGCACTTTCGAGCTGCGGATTGGGAGGCCCTCAGGCAGTATTTCTTTGATTTTCCCTGGAATGATTATTGTTTCCATGGCCTGGAGCCATCTGAGTGTGCCTTGCATATTATGGAGGTTATTCTCTCGGGCATGGAAGCATACATTCCTTTCTCATTTCTTGACTAACACAAGAAAGCCTTGGTTTAATCACGCTTGTTCTGATGCAATCCGCAACAAGGAGAGGGCCTATAAAAGGTACCAGAGCCAACCCACCCCTGAATCACATCTTTTATACATTTCTGCCCGGAATCGTTCTAAGTCTGTTCTTCGCTCGCTAAAAATAATTTCATCCGTACTAAATGCTCTCAACTCTCCAACTCGAATTCTTCCTGCTCCTTCTGGTACCTTGCCAAAAACCTTTCTAAGAACTTTACTTCATCATCCTTCCCTCCTCTTTTCTACTCCCATGGCTCTGTAGCTATTTCTTCTTCTGATAAAGTAGATCTCTTCGCTCAGACTTTCTCCTCCAATTCCACCTTAGACGATTCCGATGCTGTTCCTGTATCACTTCCCCCCTCTGACTTCCTCATGGCTGACATTAAAATGTCTTCAGTTGATGTATTTTCTGCCATCACAGGCCTCAGTACTAACAAGGCATATGGCCCTGATGGAGTCCCTCCTGTTGTTCTCAAGAACTGTGCTTCTGTGCTTACACCCTGCCTAGGCAAACTCTTTCGCCTTTGTCTATCAACTTCTACCTTTCCTTCTTGCTGGAAGTTTGCTCTCATTCAGCCAGTTCCGAAGGAGGGTAACCATTCCCAACCCTCTAACTATCGTCCAATTGCTTTAACATCCTGTATCTCAAAAGTTTTTGACTTATTCTTAATAGAAAAATTTTAAAGCATCTTTCCTATCACAACCTTCTTTCTGTTCGTCAGTATGGATTCCGTCAGGGACGCTCCACCGGCCATCTTCTCACCTACCTTTGAGACTCCTGGTCATCCTCCTTTCGGGACTTTGGCGAAAGCTTTGCCATTGTACTTGACATCTCAAAGGCTTTCGATCGAGTCTGGCATAAATCTTTAATTTCCAAACTGCCCTCTTACGGTTTCTATCCTTCTATCTGTGCCTTCATCTCTAGCTTCCTTTCTGGTCTTTCTATAGCCGCTGTTGTAGACGGGCATCGTTCTTCTCCAAGATCTATTAACAGTGGTGTTCCTTAGGGCTCTGTCCTATCCACTCATACACTGATGACTCCACCCTTCATCTTTCCATTCGGTTCCTGCAACGTCCATCTCAGCAGTAACTTCAACAAACAAGGGATGAGGCTATGGCACACCTAATGTCTGACTTGGTTCGTATCTCTGACTGAGGTAAAAAAAAATCTTGTTGTTTTTAATGCATCAAAAACTCAGTTTTTACACTTATCAACCCGATAAAATCGTCCACAGGTATACCCACTAATGCTTAATAATATTGAGTTTAATCCTGCATCATTCTTGAAGATGCTTGAGTTTTCATTTACTTGGGACTTATCTTGGAAAGATCATATTACATCTCTTATAAAATCTGCTTCCAATAGATTAGGTATGCTAAGCCGACTCCATTTCTTCTTTACCCCTGCACAATTTTTGACTCTATACAGGGGTTTTATCCGCCCGTGTGGAGTACAACTCTCATTTATGGAAAGGCTCCCCACATACAGCTCTTCTCAATAGGGTGGAGTCAAAGGCTTTTCGTCTCATTAACTCCCCTCCTCTTACTGACTCCCTTCAACCTCTGTCTCTTCACTGCACTGTTGCATCTTTATCTCTTTTCTATTGCTACTTCAATGGTCACTGCTCCTCTGAACTGTCTGCATGCATTCCTCCACCTGTACGACGGGCGTGTAGCACCCGTCCAGCAGCAAACTCTCATCCCTTTTCTGTCCAACTCTCTAATGCAAGAGTTAACTGTTACTCTCAGTCCTTCATTTATGCAACAGGTCAACTCTTGAACTGTCTTCTTCTCTTTGTATTTCCTGCTTCCTATGGCCTCCAGTCTTTCAAACACAGTGTGTCAAGGCATCTCGAAATGATCAGATCTTGAATTTGGCTGTCTCTTGTATTTTGTTTTTCTCTTGGAAGGAACAATAATTCCGGGCCCACAGCCTTTGCTTCCTTCTTCCTTGCATTAAAAAAAAAAAAAATCTCCTGACCAAGAAACTACTGCAGGTATTTAACGACATGTATTGGACACCCGGCCCCTCCAACTTGGCCAAATAAGTCATTTAGGCCTGCCTGGCTTGTGCGCTATTTTCACGGCGCACGACTCTGAGGTTGACATTATCATACCCTGTCAATCTACCATTCAAAAGTGCATGTAATTTCGTATCATATTATACATGAATCATATTATTATCCACGAATATATTACACATGAATGTTATTATGCACAAACATGTTATACAAGAACCACAAGCATCGCATATTAAACACAAAATCAGATGCACTTTTGAATGGTAGGTTGCCAGGGTACGATAATAACAACCTCAGAGTCACGCACTGTGATTATAGGCAAGGATGTCACGTGGACGCCCACCCCTTCAGGGAACATCATTGCCCATAAGCCATGGCAACTTTTGTCTGTGGGCATAGTCATCTCCCTACCACCAAAAGCCGGCTACAAATACATCATAACCTTCGTGGACACTTATTCAAATTTCCTGATTGCCTGCCCACCCAAAGAACATAACTCCATTGCCATGGCTGACGCCCTCATCTGCCACGTCTTTCCTTACTTCGGGATTCCCCATGCTCTTCACTCAGACATCCCCCCAGAGTTTACTAGCAAAATATGGAAGGAGCCCGCCACCATCTTCAGCTACAAGCTTTCCCACTCCTCTCCATCCTGGCCACAAGGGAATGGAATATACAAGAGAAGCCACTGCACCCTCCTCAACCAGGTACGGGCCAGGATAGAAAAAACGCGAAACGGGGACTGGCCAGTCCACGTAAAAATTGTGCAGTGGGGAGTGAACGCCTGTCCCCGAGAAGATGGCGTTATCCCTCATGAACGAGTGTTCGGAGAAACCCCACTTCTCCTGCCACTCCGACACCACCTACAGCCCACTTCCATGTCCCCCACATCCGACCCCCTTCACCACCTTAAGAGCTGACTGCATCACCTGCAAATACACCAGGACCTTGAACCTGACATCACCCCCGCCAATCCCTACAACCCGGGCGACTCAGTTATGGTAGCCCAACTACCAGTCCCTAACAAATATCACCCTGATTCATAGGACCATATACAGTCATCAACGTCCATTACCCCTACCAAGTAACCATCCAGTACCACAACACCCTGCGTACCTACCATAACTGCCACGTGCGTCTCTTCTGTCTCCCACCCGCCACCTCTCAACCACGCCACACTCACTCCCCCACCTAGCACACTGCACCACCACCCACCTACCCTGACCACACAACTGGCTTGTACACCTGCTACATCACATCATCTCACTCATCACCCTCACTCACTTCCCCCTTCACAATCACGTCCCTCACCTTACCTTCCACCAACTCCACACCCTCCCCACAGACCCCCTACACAACCCCTCAGGCCTCACCTCACACCTCACCAACCACCGCCACACTGCCATCACAGGACACAAAGGCGCCGCCACCCAAACAGGAAACCCCCGACCCACCTCCAGCCACCTCACCACGTGACCAATGATCCACGCCGCCTACACCTGCCCTAACCACTGCCACCCCTTGGACCGACTGTCTCACACCCACACACTCCTCGCCCTCACCCACTCCTCATTCCACACCAGACCCCACACCACCTCCCCATCCTCGACCACCACCACACCCCCACATGGCTATATATCTATCTATTGCTAGATGTCTCAGTCCTGCACGGCATGGCCACAAACAAATCGCCTCCACGTCACCCTGTCCCTCGCCATTTCACTGCCCTGCTCCCAACTCACACTCCCCTCTCTCATATACCTCTCCACTCCATCCCTCCATCTTATCCTCGCCCTCTCCCTCCCTCTCCCCCCTCTACCTCACTCACATGCACTCTCCTCGTCAGTCTCTCACCCTCCATCCTCTCCACATGGCCAAACCACCTTAGTGTGTTCCTTATAACACTTCCTATCACATGCACACCACAACGCTTCCTTATATCCTCATTTGTCAGCCTCTCTCTCCATGTGACTCCACAGGCTCCTCTTAAATAACTCATTTCCACTGCCCTCACCCTTGACTTGTGTCCTTCCCACAACGTCCAAGCTTCACTTCCATACATTAGAGTTGGTATCACAATACTGTCATGTACTAACTTTTTCACTTCCATGTGCACTTTCCTGTTTCTTATCACTGCTTTCAAGGAACCAGCAACCTTTCTTTCTTGTTGTACCCTTTCAAGCACTTCACCCTCCAAACTTCCATCCTTACTCATCACACTAGCAAAGTACTTAAACGTACTCACATTTTCCATTTCCTCACCATCCAACCTCACTGTACATTCACTGACTTCACCTCTCTCAGAGACCATCACTTTATTCTTCCCTACATTCACCTTTAGATTCTGTTTCTTACACACACACCCAAACTCATCCACCAAGCCTTGCAGCTCCCCTTGTCTTCACTTAACAACACAGTATTATCTCAAAACAACAGTACAGGGAGTTTCCAAACACTTCCCTCTCTCACTAGGGCCATTCCAACATCCACTGCCCTACCTTGTATCTCTTTTATTACCCCATCTGTGTACAGATTGAACTACCATGGAGACATGACACATCCCTGTTTCAACCCAACCTTCAAAGAGAAAAATTCACTTAGTTCACCATCCACACGCATTGCAGCCTAAGCACCATGATGCATACTCTTCACAGCACTCAACAACTTCCCAGCTACTCCATACATTCTTAATACTTTCCACGATCCTTGTCTATCCACCCTGTCATATTCTTTCTCCAGATCCATGAAGGCCGCTTACAGCTTCTTTCCCTTCTCTAGAAACTTTTCCACTAAAAATCTAAGAATGAATATCTGATCTATACAACCTCTCCCCTTCCTAAAGCCTCCCTGTTCTTCTCCAACTAATTCCTCTGTTATTTCCCTAACTCTGTCAGTACGTATCCTACCATACACTTTTCCTATTACACTAAGAAAACAAATGCCCCTATGATTACCACACACTTCTTTTTCCCCTTTTCCTTTGTACAAGGGAATAATTGTACCTGACTTCCAATCCTCCGGGACTCTACCTTCCTCCCAGGCCAATCTGCACATCTTTCACATCCATTCTACTGCTATCTCTCCCCCATGCTTCAGCATTTCACCACACACGCTATCAATTCCTGGGGCTTTCCCCAATTTGACTTTCTTCATTGCTTCCACAACTTCTGTTCTACTGATTTCTTCCTGTTGTCTCACCTCCCTCCTTCTCCCAGCCATTCCCCAGCAACTTAGACTCGCATTACTTCCATTCTCTATGTTCAACAATTGCTTAAAGTGTTCTCTCCATCTACTCACCTTTTCTCCCTTCTCCACTAGTAATCTACCGTTTTTATCTTTCACTCTTCTACTAACTTGACTGCCACCCTGTCTTACTCTCTTCACCTCTTTCCAGAACAGTTTCTTACAGTCCCTCCACTTTACACTCAAATCCCTTGCAAATTCCTCATCCACTATCTTCTTACTCTCTCTTCCTTTCTACATATAACTCTCTCTTCCTTTCTACATATAACTCTCTCTTCCGTCTCTCAACTTCTTCCACACCCCTGTTTCTTATCCATTCATTGTATGCTTTCTCCTTTTGTGCCACAGTCTGTCTCACCTCTTCATTCCAACATGCTGTTCCTTACACCCCCTTCCATCTTCTCTTCACCTCACACACCAGATCACATGCTGCACGTATTTCTTCTATGAATATCTTGAACACACCTTCCACATCTCCCATCTGCTCCAATTCATATTTACCCAGTCGTTCCTCCACTTCTCTCTTATATTCTGCCTTTTTCTCATCCTCTTGTAACCTTTCCACTCTCCTTACATCTACTCCTTCCTCCCGTCCTTCCCTTCTTCTATTTCTCCATTTTACTTGGACCTTGATTCTGACCACCACTTGGTGGTGGTCAGAAAGTCCACTCCCCCAACCTCTGTATGATCTTGCATCCATTACACATTTTCGCATCCTGTCATCCACACACACATAATCAATCATCGCCTTCCTTTCATTCATTTCACCATCCACCCTTCTCATCACTCGCCATGTATACCTGTGGATCATTTTGTGCCTGAAGA
>NC_137064.1:17345180-17417991 GCF_032717465.1 Coenobita brevimanus | reverse complement strand
TGCAGAATGAAGTCTACCTGAAACTGAGAGTGAAGCTAAGAAGAAGACAAAATGATTACTACGAATGGTGAGGGAAAGACGTGTTAGAAGACAAGTGAGCAGACCGGCAGATATGAAATGATCATAAAATCACACTTGATAATACTATCACACTTACTAATGAATTAGGTAGACCTGCCGTATATTCTGTATGGAAGATGGATAATAGCGTTGAGATGGTGAGTTGTGATGCCTTGGGGTGCGTGGGACTGCTGACACTTTCGGGAAGGAGAGTGAAACATATGTCCAAAATCAAGCACTTACTAGATAGGAAATGAACACAAGCACAAAAACACATACTGTATACTAACTAAAAATCAAACACTCAAACTCAAACACACACACACGCACACATACACACACACACACACACACACACACACACACACACACACACACACACACACACACACACACACACACACACACACACACACACACACACACACACCACACACACACACACACACACACACACACACACACACACATACACCACACACACACACACACACACACACACACACACACACACACACACACACACACACACACACACACACAAAACCTATCTGGTATGGGTGCATCATTTACTGACACTTATTTAATAAACATTAACTCACGTGTGGCAGGTATCCCCATACCAGAGCACACCAACAAACCGGTGTAAATCCATCCGTCAACTAACGACTTTTTTTTTTTTTTTTTGCCTATCGACCATTGAGGCCGGAGCCCCTGGTCATTAAGGCAAAATATATACATGTATATACATTTACACATATAAAAATATATATATATATATATATATATATATATATATATATATATATATATATATATATATATACATACATACATACATACATACACATCCATGCATATGAACATACACACTTTCATGCACACGTACATGTGTATATATATATATATATATATATATATATATATATATATATATATATATATATATATATATATAAATTTTTATTTTATTATTTTTTTGTAATTTTATTTATATTATTTTTTTATTTTTTTTTTTTTTAACCTTATAATACTTATAAACTAAAATGCCTAATGTAAAGACCCTAAAACTAATCACCTAACAGACAAATCGCTAACCTATACTAAATCCTAAGAGACAAATAACTAGACCTACACTAATGGTAAAAAAGCCTCGACCAAGAGATCACAATCGACTGCAGATATGTAATGCCTTTCTACATTACATACCTGCACTCATCACCTGGTGACTGTCATTCGAGGCACAACCTAATATAGGAGACATCAATATATGAAAAGGAACCAGACGAGTCAGGAACATTGCCATATACGTCAGCTGTCGGCCCTAATTAGAATAACTTAAGCAAGATGGTATAATTTATTTACATAATTTGTACAAAAAGTGAAGAACCTCGGCCATCAGACCACCATCGACTGCAAGTGCCCAATACCTTCCTATATTGCACACTTGCACTCATCAGCTGGTGACTGTTAGTCGAGGAACGGGGTTTAATGTAAGGGACATCTATATTAGAAATAGATCAGTGGGAGGAGGAACTATTTCAAATATGTCAACTGTCAACCCTAATTAATATTACAATATATACATATTTACCGTTGATAAAAACCATAACCACACAGTAAGAAAGTCACATCACTCTGATCAGTCCGGTCTCTCTCAAGAAAGCCATCAATATATCAGTCATAACAATGTCCCCATCACCTAGGATGGTGGAAAGGGTGAAGGGGACGTCTACTGCGCCGCAGTAATTTAAAAGTGAAGCACGTTCACGAATAAATCGCCGACAGCGCAGGATGATATGACTGATAGATAACATCGCATCACAGATGTCACAGTGCGGTGGGAATCGTCTTTCCATATAAGGTTTCATATGTGTTAAAACGGTGGCATTAAGCCGTAATCGTGCCAACACATTTTCTTCCAGGCGACTGGGGCGGTTGGCGGTGTCCCAGTCGCCCAGGTACGGCTTACAGGTTGGAATATTTAGTCTGGTCCACTGACCTTGCCACAGAAGATTTATTCATTTCTTTCCGAGAGAGAGACTCGACCGTAGATCGCGGGGAACGTCCCAAGTCTCCTCGAGCTCTACAGCCGACTTTGCAAGTAAGTCAGCCTGCTCATTACTGTAGATACGACAATGACCAGGCACCCAGATCAGCGTGAATGACTTGTTGCATGAATGCAATTTATTAACGATGCGGCCCTGGATCTCATGAGAGTCCGTAGTGCAAGATGCAATTGCCTGAAGGGCTGATTTTGAATCTGAAAATATGACAAATGAGTCATGCCTAGAATTGAGAGCATAGTCTATGGCTTTGTCAATAGCAAAAAGTTCTGAAGTAAACACAGATGTATGAGTCGGCAACCGATACCTGAGGGCACATTCAGTCGACCACACACTTGCACCCACACATTCACTCGACTTGGAGCCGTAGGTGTACAATTGATGGGACCCCAAGTGACGAACAATGATGTTACGAAACAAGTGGTGGATCTCCGCCTCCGGCGCCTTGGCCTTTGGTGCTGGGAGCCATGTAACATCGACTGTAAAGCCGGGTGGCTCCCAAGGCGCTATGTTTCTGAGCACCAACTTGTCACAGTCACTGGGGTCCACATCAAGCTCCTGAGTCAGTAAGTGGAGGCGAGCGGGAAGTGGCAGACGCACCCCCCGGCAGAAGATGGTGGTATTGACGCGGGGGGGGTACAGGCCACATTGCCGATATTACTTTTTCTTAATATCCTTATGCCGTAGGACAAGGCCAGGTTGTCACGGCGAATACGGAGGGGAGGAACATTCGCCTCCACTTCCATACGAGCCACACGGGTACACCGGACAGCTCCAAGACACATTCGCAAGCATTTATTCTGCAACGCATCCAATCTTTTCAGCATGGCATCAGATGCCGAGCCATACACCTGTGCTCCATGGCTAGCTTCGATCGAATAAGGGACTTATACACCATTAATAAAGATTTTCTGTCGGCACCCCAGGCAGTACCCGCTAGGTACTTGAGGACATTTAACGGTTTATCACAACGAGCAAGCAAAGTATTAACGTGAAGTTTAAAATTCATTCTACGATCAAAATGTATTCCTAAAAATTTTACAGAATTTTGAAAAGGTACCGCCTGATTACCCAAAGTTAAGCACAAATTAGGTACGTTACGATTAGTGAAGACTATAGCGGCACACTTACATACGGAAAACTTAAATCCCCACTGCAAGGCCCATTGGTGGATGGAGTCAAGGGCTGCTTGAATCCGCCCAGCCGAAAATTGTGCATTACGGGAAGAGTGCCATATTGCACAATCGTCAGCGTAGAGTGAGTATTTAAGATTCCTCGGGATGGGAGCTGATGACAGAATAACATTGATCATAATACTATATAAAGTAGAACTAAGCACACTTCCCTATGGCACCCCGTTATCCTGGATAAATATATCCGATGTTACGTTACGGGGCAATTTGACAGAGAAAGTCCTGTCCCTTAAGAAATTTGAAATAAAAATAGGCAAATTTCCTCTTAAACCATAAGCATAGAGCTTCATTAGTATACCGTGTCGCCAGGTCATGTCATAGGCTTTATGGATGTCCAAGAACACCCCTATCATGAATTCTTTATTGGCAAATGCCTCTGCAATACAATGCTCCAAATTCATTAAATGATCTAGTGAACTTCTGTATTTACGGAAGCCACATTGTTGATCGTTTAACAAATTCTTCGACTCTAAAACAAAAAGAAGCCTATTGTTAACCATTCCTTCCATGACCTTACATAGACAAGAAGTCAACACAATAGGACGAAATGAAGTGGGATTCATAAGACAACCAACCTCTTTGGGTATCGGTATGACGTGCGCAAAGTGCCACGAGTTTGGGAACGTTCGAGACGCCCAAATCTCATTGTACAATGCTAACATCTTAATCAGGTTCTCCTGATTAAGATGCTGGATCATACCTTATGTGATGGTGTCTGGTCCCGGGCTGGTGTCTTTACAGGATTTAAGGGCAAGGAGCATTTCATCTAGCGTAAACTCTTGGTTGTAAGGGGAAGTTTACGTCTTCTGTGGCAAAGAGTAAAATCTTTAGCTCAGCCGTGCGTTTATGATGTTGGAAACGCGGGTCCTAATACGCTGAGCTACTTACATGAGAAAAACTCCTGGCGAGGATGTTAGCAACGTCCACGGGCTCGTCATAGATGTTATTATTTACTTGCAAGGTGGTGATTGAGAAATATGGGCCTTTATTATTTAATTTTCTTATGGTGGACCAGACTTTACGTAATGGTGTTGTACGAGTCACCGTGGACACGAAGGACCGCCAGGAGTCACGTTTGGCCCTTCTTATTATTCTCCTTGCCTCAGCCCGTGCCTGTTTGTATGCAATAAAATTTTCCTCAGTGGGCTGACTATCAAAAATCCTGTATCTCCTATTGCGTTTTCTTAATGCTTGTCGGTAATCCAGCGTCCACCAATGTGCTCTATGCTTCGCATGAACTGTAGAAGTCTTGGGAATAGCAGCCTCAGCTGCGTGTAATATGGAAGTAGTTATATTTTCGACCTTAACATCTATGGTCTCCCCAAATATATCTAAATTGGCGATAAATGAGGAGGATCCCCAGTCTGCTTTCTTATAGTTAAATTTTGGAGGTGGAGGGTCCGAAATGATGTCACGTGTATAAGAAAGACAGATGGGTAAATGATCACCTCCCAAGGAGTCGTCGTAAGGGTCCCATGAGAGATCTTGATGTATACCAGGGGAGGCCAAAGATAAGTCAATCCCCGAAAAGTTACCAGTACGATCATCTACACGAGTCGCTCTACCATCGTTCAGAAGACAGAGGTTGGACTGTAATATTAGGTCGGCTACTTGCTCCCCACGACCATCAATCCTCAAGCTACCCCATTGATAGTGATGGGAGTTAAAATCGCCCAACACTAACCTATTTCCAGGCAGATGTTCCACTAGTGAATTTAAAGCATCACTATCAATGGGGCCATGTGGAGGACAGTACGGAGAGCAAATAGACAGATACGTGTTATTAAATTTTGCTCTGCACGCGACTGCTTCCAGAGTAGAATTTAGAATCACTTCCATTTGTGGGTGTGATTTGTGTGTGTATATGGCTACTCCGTGACCTTCATATCTTCTGTACGAGTGGTAGTGTTTGAACTGTGGAGGATCAGGTGATCCTCCAGGCGCGTCTCCTGTAAACAAATAACGTCTGGCCTGTGTATAGAAAGCAACATTGCTATATCTTGTAACTTATTCCCAATACCTCTACAATTCCACTGTAATACAGTGAAAGCGACGGTTTAAGATTTTCGTTGGGGGCCAGTGTGCTTTGTCTTTTTTTGTTGCCCGCCGGCAGGCGAGCTACTACCGGGGGACCTATCCCGGTGCTTGTTTACGGAAACCTCCATATTATCGTCAATTACGAGGTTCCCTGACCCCCCCGAGGAAGAGCTAACCTTCCTCTCCCTCGCTGGAGTGGGTACTGGAAGAACGTGAGGACGAGACTGTTTTGTGAGGGTGGTCATGTTACTTTTACTAGACTTGTCGGGTTTCACTTTAGGCCGTACTGATGGAGAGGCAGCAGCAGCCTGAGAATAGGTTGAAACCTTAGGGATATCAGTGAGAGAGTTGGAGCAGACAGGAGGTCGAGATGGAGATGCACTGTGAGTGGAAGTAGGGAGAAGGACAGGATCAGTGTGCGTGTCTACAGAGCACATCACAGGACGGGACATTACCGCCGAAGCATAGGACCTATTCGGCGTGGGAGTTGCATGCAACTCCTTTATCTTTTTCCTAGCTTCATAGTAGGAAATGCCCTCCGTTGCCTTCACTGTGCAGACCTCCTTCTCCTCCTTCCACTTGGGACAATCCCTAGAGGAAGTGGAGTGAGCGCCCTTGCAGTGGAAGCAACAGACCGTCTCGGATGTGCAATGTTCCGCCTCATGACCTTGGCTTGCACACTTGCCACACACTGGCTGGGAAGCCCGACAAGTCTTGGCACCATGCCCATATAACTGGCATTTCATACAACGGAAAGGGTTGGGAATGTATGGCTGCACATGAACAATTTCGTAACCAATTTTTACATTGCTAGGAAGTGATACTTTACCGAATGTCAAAACAATGGTCGCTGTTTTTGTCCTGACACCTTCCGAGTAGCGAGTTATGAATTTAGCATCAATGACATCTTGCTGAGCGAGTTCATCTATGATCTCTTCCTCACTCATCACCATGAGATCCCTGCAAGTGATAACCCCCTTGCACGAATTCATGGATGTTGGGATCTTGGTTTCGACATCATAGCAATGAAACATGCGCAGCTTCAACAAGTCCTTAATTTGAGATGAGGTACAAGTTTTTATGAGGAGGTCTCCGTTCCCAAGTTTTTTTACTTGTTCCACCTCCCCAGCACAGCCATCAATAACCTTCTTGATCATGAAGGGATTGAGACTGCTCAAGGGAGTGGAACCTAGAGCAGTGATGATCACATATTCCGCATTATTTACGGGGACATCACGGGGCAAACGAGTCTGGGGCCGTTCTGTCTGGGGGCTGTCAGTCCGTGTAGAAGTCGGGGGTCGGTCAGGACTACCTCCCCCCCTGAGGGGGGGGGAGGCAGTAGGGGCGTCCTCCATAGTACCACTCCCCCCTAGTGGAGGAAGTGGGAAGAAGGAGAGAAAACAAGCAAGGGACAAACAACCGGGAACAACACACCTAAGTCTGAGGTTGCCCTCTCAAACCACTCCAGGGAGGCCCGACCGTGTTTCTTCACGCCCCAGAGCGATCAGTGGGGGGGACCCTCCGTGGGCGATAAGCAAAGGTAAACTCAGTTTATTTGAACAGACACCTACTGTTCAAGACTAACAGGGAGGGGAGGAAAGTTAGAAACTAACTAGCCTAAGCGTCACCAGAAGGGTGGAAAAAAAAAAAAAAGCTAATGCCGGTGAGGCAGCCCTGAAAACTAGAGGAGAGCCAGAAAAACACATCTAAACTCTCCGCGACCATGCATCAAAGTCACTCTCCCTTCAACTAACGACAATACGAGCCCGCCTTATATAGGAAAACTCAGGTAAAACAGAAGCTTAACTCAGGGACGGAAGTAACGCAACTAAATGAAGCACGAATAATACAAGAGACTCACTCAATGTCAAAACCTCCAGCAGATACCGGATGGATGCTAGAAAAGTCGTCGTAGTCGTCGTCGTCATCGTCGTCGACGTAGTGGTTAATGTTTTGACTTCCAGACTATTCTGAAATGTCAAGCTGCAGGATTACATGTTTAGTCTTCCTTTTCAACCAGTTCACACTTCTCTCGGGGGATAGGATGAGGCTGAAGGACCTTCATATGACCAAACCATTCAGCCGTCCGGTTACATCGGTACCATCAAATGGAGGCGTTCCTCTGAGGCACCTCTGGAGAGTGTAAACTAACTATTGTACTAAAATATACGTAAATAAAATGCTAGCTTCTGTAGATTCCATTGAGCTGAGGAGAAACTTATTTTACTGGACACTTTACATTAATCTTCATTAATTCTTTGCCACCTGAAGATCCTTCGTAGCCCGAATAAAATCGAAAGGTAGCTGAGTAACTATGAATAATAGCTATGATATGAGGTATAGGGGTAAAAGCTACAAATCATTACTGTGTCAAAATGTCAAGGACGTGTGAACTGTCAGATTCACTTACCCCTATTGAAAAGTGCAACGAAAGTATCGACGACATACTTTCGTCAAATTTTTCCACGTATTGAATCAAGTGCATTGTGGATAGTTCATGTCTGTTTTCTTTGTTCGTATTGTTCGGCTGTTTTTGTATTTCTGATCAGCTAGTCAGATCTGGTGCGGGTAAGGGGATGGGTCTATTATGCTGTGGCATGGGTAAACCAGCTCTGCTGTCGGGCCCTGCTGCGGATGTCACTGATTGCACTGCGCAGTTGACCCTTGTGCGGTGTGGTGCTGTGAGGATCTCTCCCTTCTCCCCTTTGGGGTTAAGATGCGAATGAATGTGTTTGAATGGATGAGTAAATGGGGAGAGTGTCGTCCTGTCTCGGCTACCTCCCTTTCCTTGGGGGAGACAGCCTCGGTATATAGATAGATAGATAGAGTTTTAAGCAACTGACAGAATACCTGAAAATTTCGTTCACCTTTCAAAATATGCTGTTTAGGATAAACGCTGCACTGTAACTGAAACTAAGAGTGTTGCTAGGAAGAAGACAAAATGACCACTAGGAATGGTAAGGGAAAGACGGGTTAGAAGATAAGTGAGGAGACCGGCAGGTAGGCAAGGATCATAAAAACACACGTTTAACACTGAGTATTGAATGAGATAGACATGAAAAACACTCAGATTCATGTCCAGAATCAGACACTTACTCGTAAGCAAACAAAATCAAACACTCACACAAAAACACACAAACTCAGAAAAACACACACACACACACTGATGAAATCGAACAAATACAAAAGAAACAAGAACAAAAACACAACACAAACACACACACACACACACCCACACACACACACACACACACACACACACACACACACACACACAAACACATACACACACACACACACACACACACAAACAAACAAACACACACACACACACACACACACAAACACACACACACACACACAACCAAATATATATGTCATATCCCGACACTCTTAAATAATAAACAGTACCTTACATGTGACAGATATCTTACAACATTCATAATGTCCACAGAGCACAACAAACCAACAAAAGTCTCTAAATGCAGCTGTTAACTGACGACAATCAAAGCCTAGCTATATACATAAACTTAGAGAGGCAAGAAGTGATACTCTGTGAAGAAAGAGGTGAAAAAAAAATGAAACAAATAACAGAACACACTCTCACGAGGTAAACACAACGAGCAGACACAAGCAAAGACAGGAAGCAGCAGTCGTCGTCGTCGTCGTCGCCGTCGTCGTCGTCGTTCTCGTCCTCCTCCTCGTCCTCCTCCTCGTCCTCCACCTCTTCCTCCTCCTCGTCCTCCACCTCCTCGTCCTCCTCGTTACTGTTTTTCAACCCATGATATTTGGAACAAACATCCTGCGGGATTCCTATCTTAGTCATCATCCTAAAGCAGTTAACCCTCCTACTCTCGGGGGATAGGTTGTGACTGAATGATGTTCATATTACCAGGACGTCTACCTGGCAGATTACATGTGTACCACAAGTTTAAGACGTCCCTCTGAGGCACCTCTAGAGAATGTAAACTATCTATTGACCAAAATTATGCCTGAATAAAACTCGGGCTTCCGTAGATTCAATTGGAAGACTTCGATTACTCTAAAAATTAGATTAGCTTTCGTTAATTCTTTGCCCCTTGAAGATCTTTAATACCCTGAAAAAAATCGGATGGTAGCTGAGTAAATATGAAAAATAGCCAAGACATTGTGGTGTACGGGGAAAAGCTAGAAATATTTCATATGTCAAACTATAATGGAAATGTGAACTGTCTGATTCACTTAGCAGGCTTTGCTGAAAAGTACAACGTATGTATCGGCTAAAGAGTTACGTGAACCTTTTTCACTTATCGGATCATGGGCATTGTGTATAGTTCATGACTGTTTTCTTTGTTTGTATTGTTCGGTTGTTTTCGTAAAGCAGAGATTTAAGCAATGGACAGATTACGTGAGAATTTCATTCTCCCTGCAAACTGTGCTGTTTAGGATGCAGACTGAAGTCTACCTGAAACTGAGAGTGAAGCTAGGAAGAAGACAAAATGATTACTACGAATGGTGAGGGAAAGACGTGTTAGAAGACAAGTGAGCAGACCGGCAGATATGAAATGATCATAAAATCACACTTGATAATACTATCACACTGACTCATGAATTAGGTAGACCTGCCGTATATTCTGTATGGAAGATGGATAATAGCGTTGAGATGGTGAGTTGTGATGCCTTGGGGTGCGTGGGACTGCTGAGACTTTCGGGAAGGAGAGTCAAACATATGTCCAAAATCAAGCACTTACTCTATAGGAAATGAACACACGCACAAAAACACATATACTAACTAAAAATCAAACACTCAAACTCAAACTCAAACACACACACACACACACACACACACACACACACACACACACACACACACACACACACACACACACACACACACACACACACACACACACACACACACACACACACACACACACACACACACACATACACCACTCACACACACACACACACACACACACACACACACACACACACACACACACACACACACACACACACACACACACACACAACCTATCTGGTATGGGTGCATCATTTACTGACACTTATTTAATAAACATTAACTCACGTGTGGCAGGTATCCCCATACCAGAGCACACCAACAAACCGGTCTAAATCCATCCGTCAACTAACTTTTTTTTTTTTTTTTTTTTTTTTGCCTATCGACCATTGAGGCCGGAGCCCTTTTTCATTAAGGCAAAATATATACATGTATGTACATTTACACATATATACATATATATGAACATATATATATATACATACATACATACATACATACACACATCCATGCATATGAACATACACACTTTCATGCACACGTACATATATATATATATATATATATATATATAATAATTTTTATTTTATTATTTTTTTGTAATTTAATTTAAAAAAAAAAATATTTATTTATTTTTTTTTGTAACCTTATATTACTTATAAACTAAAATGCCTAATGTAAAGACCCTAAAACTAATCACCTAACAGACAAATCGCTAACCTATACTAAATCCTAAGAGACAAATAACTAGACCTACACTAATGGTAAAAAAGCCTCGACCAAGAGATCACCATCGACTGCAGATATGTAATGCCTTTCTAAATTACATACCTGCACTCATCACCTGGTGACTGTCAGTGGAGGCACAACCTAATATAGGAGACATCAATATATGAAAAGGAACCAGACGAGTCAGGAACATTTCCATATCCGTCACCTGTCGGCCCTAATTAGAATAACTTAAGCAAGATGGTATAATTTATTTACATAATTTGTACAAAAAGTGAAGAACCTCGGCCATCAGACCACCATCGACTGCAAGTGCCCAATACCTTTCTATATTGCACACTTGCACTCATCAGCTGGTGACTGTTAGTCGAGGAACGAGGTTTAATGTAAGGGACATCTATATTAGAAATAGATCAGTGGGAGGAGGAACTATTTCAAATATGTCAACTGTCAACCCTAATTAATATTACAATATATACATATTTACCGTTGATAAAAACCATAACCACACAGTAAAAAAGTCACATCACTCTGATCAGTCCGGTCTCTCTCAAGAAAGCCATCAATTTATCAGACATAACAATGTCCCCATCACCCAGGATGGTGGAAAGGGTGAAGGGGACGTCTACTGCGCCGTAGTAATTTATAAGTGAAGCACGTTCACGAATAAATCGCCGACAGCGCAGGATGATATGACTGATAGATTACACCGCATCACAGATGTCACAGTGCGGTGGGAAGCGTCTTTCCATATAAGGTTTCATATGTGTTACAACGGTGGCATTAAGCCGTAATCGTGCCAACACTTTTTCTTCCAGGCGACTGGGGCGGTTGGCGGTGTCCCAGTCGCCCAGGTACGGCTTACAGTTTGGAATATTTAGTATGGTCCACTGACCTTGCAACAGAAGATTTATTGATTTCTTTCCGAGAGAGAGACTCGACCGTAGATCACGAGGAACGTCCCAAGTCTCCTCGAGCTCTACAGCCGACTTTGCAAGTAAGTCAGCCTGCTCATTACCGTAGATACGACAATGACCAGGCACCCAGATCAGCGTGAATGACTTGTTGCATGAATGCAACTTATTAACAATGCGGCCCTGGATCTCGTGAGAGTCCGTAGTACAAGATGCAATTGCCTGAAGGGCTGATTTTGAATCAGAAAATATGACAAATGAGTCATGCCTAGAATTGAGAGCATAGTCTATGGCTTTGTCAATAGCAAAAAGTTCTGAGGTAAACACAGATGTATGAGTCGGCAACCGATACCTGAGGGCACATTCAGTCGACCACACACTTGCACCCACACATTCATTCGACTTGTAGCCGTCGGTGTACAAGTGGTGGGACCCCAAGTGACGAATGATGATGTTACGAAACAAGTGGTGGACCTTCGCCTCCGGCGCCTTGGCCTTTGGTGCTGGGAGCCATGTAACATCAAAAGTAAAGGCAGGTGGCTCCCAAGGCGCTATATTTTTTGACACCAACTTGTCACAGTCACTGGGGTCCATACCAAGCTCCTGAGTCAGTAAGTGGAGGCGAGCGGCAAGTGGCCGACGCACCCCCTGCAAAAGGTGGTGGTATTGACGCAGGGGGGTACAGGCCACATTGCCGATATTACTTTTCCTAAATGTTCGTACACTATAAGACAAGGCCAGGTGGTCACGGCGAATATGGAGGGGAGGCACATTCGCCTCCACTTCCATACGAGCCACACGGGTACACCGGACGGCTCCAAGACACATTTGCAAACATTTATTCTGTAGCACATCCAATCCTTTCAGCGTGGCATCGGATGCCGAGCCATACACCTGTGCGCCATAGTCTAGCTTTGATCGAATAAGGGACTTATACACCATTAATAAGGATTTTCTGTCGGCACCCCAGGTAGTACCCGCTAGGTACTTGAGGACATTTAACGGTTTATCACAACGAGCAAGTAAAGTATTAACGTGAAGTTTAAAATTCATTCTTCGATCGAAATGTATTCCTAAAAATTTTACAGAATTTTGAAAAGGTACCACCTGATTATCCAAAGATAAGCACAAATTAGGTACGTTACGATTAGTGAAGACTATAGCAGCACACTTACGGATGGAAAACTTAAATCCCCACTGCAAGGCCCATTGGTGGACGGAGTCAAGGGCTGCTTGAATCCGCCCAGCCAAAAATTGTGCATTACAGGAAGAGTGCCATATTGCACAATCGTCAGCGTAGAGTGAGTATATAAGATTCCGTGGGATGGGAGCTGATGACAGAATATCATTGATCATAATACTAAATAAAGTAGGACTAAGCACACTTCCCTGTGGCACCCCGTTTTCCTGGATAAATATATCCGATGTTATGTTACGGGGCAATTTGACAGAGAAAGTTCTGTTCTTTAAGAAATTTGAAATAAAAACAGGCAAATTTCCTCTTAAACCATAAGCATAGAGCTTCATTAGTATACCGTGTCGCCAGGTCATGTCATAGGCTTTATGGATGTCCAAGAACACCCCTATCATGAATTCTTTATTGGCAAATGCCTCTGCAATACAATGCTCCAAATTCATTAAATGATCTAGTGAACTTCTGTATTTACGGAAGCCACATTGTTGATCATTTAACAAATTCTTCGGCTCGAAAACAAAAAGAAGCCTATTGTTAACCATACGTTCCATGACCTTATATAGACAAGAAGTCAACACAATAGGACGAAATGAAGTGGGATTCATAAGACGACCAGCCTTTTTGGGTATCGGTATGACGAGCGCAAAGTGCCATGAGTTTGTGAATGTTCGAGATGCCCAAATCTCATTGTACAATGCTAACATCTTAATCAGGTTTTCCTGATTAAGATGCTGGATCATACTGTACGTGATGGTGTCTGGTCCAAGGCTGGTGTCTTTACAGGATTTAAGGGCAAGGAGCAGTTCATCTAGCGTAAACTCTTGATTGTACGGGGAGTCTACGTCTTCTGTGGCAAAGTCTAATATCTGTAGCTCAGCCGTGCGTTTATGATGTTCGAAACGCGGGTCATAATTGGCTGAGCTACTTACATGAGAAAAACTCCTGGCGAGGATGTTAGCAACGTCCACGGACTCGTCATAGGTGGTGTTATTCATCTGCAAGGTGGTGACAGGGAAGTATGGGCGTTTATTATTTAATAATCTTATAGTGGACCAGACTTTATGTAATGGTGTTGTACGAGTCACCGTGGACACAAAGGACCGCCAGGAGTCACGTTTGGCTCTTCTTATTATTCTCCTTGCCTCAGCCCGTGCCTGTTTGTATGCAATAAAATTTTCCTCAATGGGCTGACTATCAAAAATCCTGTATCTCCTATTGCGTTTTCTTAATGCTTGTCGGCAATCTGGCGTCCACCAATGTGCTCTATGCTTCGCATGAACTTTAGAAGTCTTGGGAATAGCAGCCTCAGCTACGTGTAATATGGATTGGGTTATATTTTCAACCTTAACATCTATGGTCTCCCCAGATATATCTAAATTGACGATCCTTGAGAAGGATCCCCATTCTGCTTTCTTATAGCTAAATTTTGGAGGTGGAGTGTCCGAAATGATGTCGCGTGTATAAGAAAGACAGATGGGTAAATGATCACTTCCCAAGGAGTCGTCATAAGGGTCCCATGAGAAATCTTGATGAATACCAGGGGAGGCCAAAGATAAGTCAATGGCCGAAAAGTTACCAGTACGATCATCTACACGAGTCGCTCTACCATCGATCAGAAGACAGAGGTTGGACTGTAGTATTAGGTCGGCTACTTGCTCCCCACGACCATCAATCCTCAAGCTAGCCCACTGATAGTGATGGGCGTTAAAATCGCCCAACACTAACTTATTGCCAGGGAGATGTTCAAAAAGTGAATTTAAAGCATCACTATCAATGGGGCCATGTGGAGGACAGTACAGAGAGCAAATAGACAGATACGTGTTATTAAATTTTACTCTGCACGCGACAGCTTCCAGAGTAGAATTTAGAATCACTTCTGTTTGTGGGTGTGATTGTGTGTGTATATGGCAACTCCGTGACCTTCATATCTTCTATACGAGTGATAGTGTTTGAAGTGTGGAGGATCAGGATGATCCTCCAGGCGCATCTCCTGTAAACAAACAACGTCTGGCCTGTGTATTGACAGCAAGATTGCTATATTGTGGAACTTATTCCCGACACCTCTACAATTCCACTGTAATAGAGTGAATGCGGCGGCTTAAGATTTACGAGGGTGGCCAGTATGCTTAGTTTTTTTATGCCCCCCGCGTCCAGGCGAGTGGCTACCAGGGGACCTTTCCCGGTTCTTGTTCATGGAGATTTCCATATTATCGACAATGATAAGGTTCCCAGACTCCACCAAGGAAGAGCTATTCTTTCTCTCCCTCATTGGACCAGGAGCGGGAAGGACATGAGGACGTGACTGCTTAGTGAGGGGAGTCAAATTAATTTTGTCAGACTTGTCAGGCTTCTATCTTGGCCGCACTGACTGTGAAGGAGCAGCGGCAGCCTGAGAGTATGATGTAGCAACAGGGATATCCGTAAGAGAGTTGGAACGTACAGGAGGCTTAGACTGAGAGGTAGGGCGTGGGGCACGAGGAGCGAATGTAAGGTCAGTCTGTGTCTCAACGGTGCACATCACGGGACGGGACACAACCGCCGATGCATAGGAGATATTAGGCTTGGGAGTTGCATGCAACTCCTTCACCTTCTTCCTTGCATCGTAAAAGGAAATGCCCTCAGTTGCCTTCACTGTGCAGACCTCTTTCTCCTCTTTCCACTTAGGACAAACCCTCGAGGAAGTGGAGTGAGCATCCTTGCAGTGAAAGCAGCACTCAGTCTCGGATGTACAGTTGTCAGCAGAGTGACCCACAGCCTCGCACTTGCCACACACGATGTTGGAAGCCCGACAAGCCTTTTCATGGTGTCCATAGAGCTGACATTTTGAACAACGAAGGGGATTCGGGATATACGGTTTTACATTTACAATTTCATATCCTACTTTGACATTTGTAGGTAGCAAAACTTTGCCAAAAGTGAGGATAACTGTGGCTGTCTTCGTCCTTACACCTTCCTGATAACGAGTGATGAATTTGGCATCAATTACATCCTGATGAGCAAGTTCCTGTATGATTTCTTCCTCACTCATCACCATGAGATCCCTGCAAGTGATAACACCCTTGCAGGAATTCATGGATGTTGGGATCTTGGCCTCGATATCATGGCAGTGAAACTTACGCAGCTTTAGCAAGTCTTTAACTTGAGAGGAGTTGAACGTCTTAACCAGGAGGTCTCCATTTCCAAGTTTTTTTACTTGTTCCACCTCTCCCGCACAGTGGTCAATCACCTTCTTGACAATGAAGGGATTGAGTCTGGACAGGGGAGTGGAACCTAGAGCATGAAGAGTTACGAAGGTCGCGTTATTTACAGGGATGTCAAGCGGGGAACGAGTCTGGCGTCGGTCAGTCTGGGGCCGGTCAGTAACGGTTAGAATGTCGTCAGGACTACCTCCCCCCCTGAAGGTGGGGGAGGCAGTAGGGGGGTCCATCATAGCTACCACTTCTCCCGTGAAGGGGAAGTGGGAAGAGAGAGAAAAACGACCAAGGGGCAAAGTACCTGGGGAAGACCCACCTAGGCTGAGATTACCCTCTCAAACCACTCTCGGGAGGACGCGCCTGTGTGTGACTCACACCCGAGAGCGATCAGTCTTGGGTTCACTCCAGAGGTGAGTAAGCAAAGGCAATCTCAGAAATTAGATATAGACACCTACTATATCTACAAAGGCCAAGGAGGAAAATGAAGTCAAGCTAACCTAACTTTATTGAAAAACGCCCTAGTGGCGGACAAAACAAAGCTAAAGCCAGTGAGGCAACACTGCAGCTAGACGAGTGCTCAGAAACACGTCTTCACTCTTCGCAACCATCCATCCAACTAACGACAATACGAGCCCGCCTTATATATTAAAACTCAGGTAAAACAGAAGCTTAACTCAGGGACGGAAGTAACGCAACTAAATGAAGCACGAATGACACAAGAAACTCACTGAAGGTCAAAACCTTGAGCAGATACTGGATGGTTGCTAGAAAAGTCGTCGTAGTCGTCGTCGTCGTCGTCGTAGTGGTTAATGTTTTGACTTCCAGACTATTCTGAAATGTCAAGCTGCAGGATTACATGTTTAGTTTCCCTTTTAAACCAGTTCACACTTCTCTCGGGGGATAGGATGAGGCTGAAGGACCTTCATATGACCAAACCATTCAGCCGTCCGGTTACAACGGTACCATCAAATGGAGGCGTCCCTCTGAGGCACCTCTGGAGAGTGTAAAGTAACTATTGAACTAAAATATACGTAAATAAAATGCTAGCTTCTGTAGATTCCATTGAGCTGAGGAGAAACTTATTTTACTGGACACTTTACAATAACCTTCATTAATTCTTTGCCACCTGAAGATCCTTCGTAGCCCGAATAAAATCGAAAGGTAGCTGAGTAACTATGAATAATAGCTATGATATGAGGTATAGGGGTAAAAGCTAGAAATCGTTACTGTGTCAAAATGTCAAGGAAGTGTGAACTGTCAGATTCACTTACCTTTATTGAAAAGTGCAACGAAAGTATCGACGACATACTTTCGTCAAATTTTTCCACGTATTGAATCAAGTGCATTGTGGATAGTTCATGTCTGTTTTCTTTGTTCGTATTGTTCGGCTGTTTTTGTATTTCTGATCAGCTAGTCAGATCTGGTGCGGGTAAGGGGATGGGTCTATTATGCTGTGGCATGGGTAAACCAGCTCTGCTGTCGGGCCCTGCTGCGGATGTCACTGATTGCACTGCGCAGTTGACCCTTGTGCGGTGTGGTGCTGTGAGGATCTCTCCCTTCTCCCCTTTGGGGCTAAGATGCGAATGAATGTGTTTGAATGGATGAGTAAATGGGGAGTGTGTCGTCCTGTCTCGGCTACCTCCCTTTCCTTGGGGGAGGCAGCCTCGGTATATAGATAGATAGATAGAGTTTTAAGCAACTGACAGATTACCTGAAAATTTCTTTCACCTTTCAAAATGTGTTGTTTAGGATAAACACTGCACTGTAACTGAAACTAAGATTGTTGCTAGCAAGAAGGTAAAATGACCACTAGGAATGGTAAGGAAAAGACGGGTTAGAAGATAAGTGAGAAGACCGGCAGGTAGGCAAGGATCATAAAAACACACGTCTAACACTGAGTATTGAATGAGATAGACATGAAAAACACTCAGATTCATGTCCAGAATCAGACACTTACTCGTAAGCAAACAAAATCAAACACTCACACAAAAACACACAAACTCAGAAAAACACACACACACACACACACACACACACCGATGAAATCGAACAAATACAAAAGAAACAAGAACAAAAACACAACACAAACACACACACACACACACACACACACACACACACACACACACACACACACACAACCTAATATATATGTCATATCCTGACACTCTTAAATAATAAACAGTACCTTACATGTGGCAGATATCTTACAACATTCATAATGTCCACAGAGCACAACAAACCAACAAAAGTCTCTAAATGCAGCTGTTAACTGACGACAATCAAAGTCTAGCTATATACATAAACTTAGAGAGGCAAGAAGTGATACTCTGTGAAGAAAGAGGTGAAAAAAAAATGAAACAAATAACAGAACACACTCTCACGAGGTAAAAACAACGAGCAGACACAAGCAAAGACAGGAAGCAGCAGTCGTCGTCGTCGTCGTCGCCGTCGTCGTCGTCGTTCTCGTCCTCCTCCTCGTCCTCCTCCTCGTCCTCCACCTCGTCCTCCTCCTCGTCCTCCACCTCCTCGTCCTCCTCGTTACTGTTTTTCAACCCATGATATTTGGAACAAACATGCTGCGGGATTCCTATCTTAGTCATCATCCTAAAGCAGTTAACCCTCCTACTCTCGGGGGATAGGTTGTGACTGAATGATGTTCATATTACCAGGACGTCTACCTGGCAGATTACATGTGTACCACAAGTTTAAGACGTCCCTCTGAGGCACCTCTAGAGAATGTAAACTATCTGTTGACCAAAATTATGCCTGATTAAAACTCGGGCTTCCGTGGATTCAATTGGAAGACTTCGATTACTCTAAAAATTAGATTAGCTTTCGTTAATTCTTTGCCCCTTGAAGATCTTTAATACCCTGAAAAAAATCGGATGGTAGCTGAGTAAATATGAAAAATAGCCAAGACATTGTGGTGTACGGGGAAAAGCTAGAAATATTTCATATGTCAAACTATAATGGAAATGTGAACTGTCTGATTCACTTAGCAGGCTTTGCTGAAAAGTACAACGTATGTATCGGCTAAAGAGTTACGTGAACCTTTTTCACTTATCGGATCATGGGCATTGTGTATAGTTCATGACTGTTTTCTTTGTTTGTATTGTTCGGTTGTTTTCGTAAAGCAGAGATTTAAGCAATGGACAGATTACGTGAGAATTTCTTTCTCAATGCAAACTGTTTAGCATGCAGACTGAAGTCTACCTGAAACTGAGAGTGAAGCTAGGAAGAAGACAAAATGATTACTACGAATGGTGAGGGAAAGACGTGTTAGAAGACAAGTGAGCAGACCGGCAGATATGAAATGATCATAAAATCACACTTGATAATACTATCACACTGACTCATGAATTAGGTAGACCTGCCGTATATTCTGTATGGAAGATGGATAATAGCGTTGAGATGGTGAGTTGTGATGCCTTGGGGTCTGTGGGACTGCTGACACTTTCGGGAAGGAGAGTCAAACATATGTCCAAAATCAAGCACTTACTAGATAGGAAATGAACACAAGCACAAAAACACATATACTAACTAAAAATCAAACACTCAAACTCAAACTCAAACACACACACACACACACACACACACACACACACACACACACACACACACACACACACACACACACACACACATATACCACACACACACACACACACACACACACACACACACACACACACACACCACACACACACACACACACACACACACACACACACACACACACACAAAACCTATCTGGTATGGGTGCATCATTTACTGACACTTATTTAATAAACATTAACTCACGTGTGGCAGGTATCCCCATACCAGAGCACACCAACAATCCGGTCTAAGTCCATCCGTCAACAAACGATTTTTTTTTTTTTTTTTTTTTTGGCCTATCGACCATTGATGCCGGAGCCCCTGGTCATTAAGGCAAAATATATACATGTATATACATTTACACATATATTCAAATATATATGAACATATATATATATATACATACATACATATACACACATCCATACATATGAACATACACACTTTCATGCACACGTACATATATATATATAATAATTTTTATTTCATTATTTTTTTGTAATTTTATTTATATTATTTTTTTTTTTACCTTATATTACTTATAAACTAAAATGCCTAATGTAAAGACCCTAAAATAATCACCTAACAGACAAATCGCTAACCTATACTAAATCCTAAGAGACAAATAACTAGACCTACACTAATGGTAAAAAAGCCTCGACCAAGAGATCACCATCGACTGCAGATATGTAATGCCTTTCTACATTACATACCTGCACTCATCACCTGGTGACTGTCAGTCGAGGCACAACCTAATAGAGGAGACATCAATATATGAAAAGGAACCAGACGAGTCAGGAACTTTTCCATATACGTCACCTGTCGGCCCTAATTAGAATAACTTAAGCAAGATGGTATAATTTATTTACATAATTTGTACAAAAAGTGAAGAACCTCGGCCATCAGACCACCATCGACTGCAAGTGCCCAATACCTTTCTATATTGCACACTTGCACTCATCAGCTGGTGACTGTTAGTCGAGGAACGGGGTTTAATGTAAGGGACATCTATATTAGAAATAAATCAGTGGGAGGAGGAACTCTTTCAAATATGTCAACTGTCAACCCTAATTTATATTACAATATATACATATTTACCGTTGATAAAAACCATAACCACACAGTAAAAAAGTCACATCACTCTGATCAGTCAGGTCTCTCTCAAGAAAGCCATCAATTTATCAGTCATAACAATGTCCCCATCACCCAGGATGGTGGAAAGGGTGAAGGGGACGTCTGCTGCGCCGCAGTAATTTATAAGTGAAGCACGTTCACGAATAAATCGCCGACAGCGCAGGATGATATGACTGATAGATAACACCGCATCACAGATGTCACAGTGCGGTGGGAAGCGTCTTTCCATATAAGGTTTCATATTTGTTAAAACGGTGGCATTAAGCCGTAATCATGCCAACACTTTTTCTTCCAGGCGACTGGGGCGGTTGGCGGTGTCCCAGTCGCCCAGGTACGGCTTACAGGTTGGAATATTTAGTCTGGTCCACTGACCTTGCAACAGAAGATTTATTGATTTCTTTCCGAGAGAGAGACTCGACCGTAGATCACGAGGAACGTCCCAAGTCTCCTCGAGCTCTACAGCCGACTTTGCAAGTAAGTCAGCCTGCTCATTACCGTAGATACGACAATGACCAGGCACCCAGATCAGCGTGAATGACTTGTTGCATGAATGCAACTTATTAACAATGCGGCCCTGGATCTCGTGAGAGTCCGTAATACAAGATGCAATTGCCTGAGGGGCTGATTTTGAATCGGGAAATATGACAAATGAGTCATGCCTAGAATTGAGAGCATAGTCTATGGCTTTGTCAATAGCAAAAAGTTCTGAAGTAAACACAGATGTATGAGTCGGCAACCGATACCTGAGGGCACATTCAGTCGACCACACACTTGCACCCACACATTCACTCGACTTGGAGCCGTTGGTGTACAAGTGGTGGGACCCCAAGTGACGAATGATGATGTTACGAAACAAGTGGTGGACCTCCGCCTCCGGCGCCTTGGCCTTTGGTGCTGGGAGCCATGTAACATCAACAGTAAAGACAGGTGGCTCCCAAGGCGCTATATTTTTTAACACCAACTTGTCACAGTCACTGGGGTCCACACCAAGCTCCTGAGTCAGTAAGTGGAGGCGAGCGGCAAGTGGCCGACGCACCCCCCACAGAAGGTGGTGGTATTGACGCAGGGGGGTACAGGCCACATTGCCGATATTACTTTT
Source organism: Coenobita brevimanus (assembly GCF_032717465.1). NCBI lineage: Eukaryota > Metazoa > Arthropoda > Malacostraca > Decapoda > Coenobitidae > Coenobita > Coenobita brevimanus. The sequence goes on along the minus strand of NC_137064.1, from coordinate 17,395,987 downwards.
CCTAAATGTTCATACACTATAAGACAAGGCCAGGTGGTCACGGCGAATACGGAGGGGAGGCACATTCGCCTCCACTTCCATACGAGCCACATGGGCACACTGGACGGCTCCAAGACACATTCGCAAACATTTATTCTGTAGCACATCCAATCCTTTCAGCGTGGCATCGGATGCCGAGCCATACACCTGTGCGCCATAGTCTAGCTTTGATCGAATAAGGGACTTATACACCATTAATAAAGATTTTCTGTCGGCACCCCAGGTAGTACCCGCTAGGTACTTAAGGACATTTAACGGTTTATCACAACGAGCAAGCAAAGTATTAACGTGAAGTTTAAAATTCATTCTTCGATCAAAATGTATTCCTAAAAATTTTACAGAATTTTGAAAAGGTACCACCTGATTATCCAAAGTTAAGCACAAATTAGGTACGTTACGATTAGTGAAGACTATAGCGGCACACTTACGGACGGAAAACTTAAATCCCCACTGCAAGGCCCATTGGTGGACGGAGTCAAGGGCTGCTTGAATCCGCCCAGCTGAAAATTGTGCATTACAGGATGAGTGCCATATTGCACAATCGTCAGTGTAGAGTGAGTATTTAGGATTCCTCGGGATGGGAGCTGATGACAGAATATCATTGATCATAATACTAAATAAAGTAGGACTAAGCACACTTCCCTGTGGCACCCCGTTTTCCTGGATAAATATATCCGATGTTACGTTACGGGGCAATTTGACAGAGAAAGTTCTGTCCCTTAAGAAATTTGAAATAAAAACAGGCAAATTTCCTCTTAAACCATAAGCATAGAGCTTCATTAGTATACCGTGTCGCCAGGTCATGTCATAGGCTTTATGGATGTCCAAGAACACCCCTATCATGAATTCTTTCTTGGCAAATGCCTCTGCAATACAATGCTCCAAATTCATTAAATGATCTAGTGAACTTCTGTATTTACGGAAGCCACATTGTTGATCATTTAACAAATTCTTCGACTCTAAAACAAAAAGAAACCTATTGTTAACCATACGTTCCATGACCTTACATAGACAAGAAGTCAACACAATAGGACGAAATGAAGTGGGATTCATAAGACAACCAGCCTCTTTGGGTATCGGTATGACGTGCGCAAAGTGCCATGAGTTTGGGAACGTTCGAGACGCCCATATCTCATTGTACAATGCTAAAATCTTAATCAGGTTGTCCTGATTAAGATGCTGGATCATACTGTACGTAATGGTGTGTGGTCCCGGGCTGGTGTCTTTACAGGATTTAAGGGCAAGGAGCAGTTCATCTAGCGTAAACTCTTGGTTGTACGGGGAGTCTACGTCTTCTGTGGCAAAGTCAAATATCTGTAGCTCAGCCGTGCGTTTATGATGTTGGAAACGCGGGTCCTAATACGCTGAGCTACTTACATGAGAAAAACTCCTGGCGAGGATGTTAGCAACGTCCACGGGCTCGTCATAGCTGGTGTTATTCACCTGCAAGGTGGTGACAGGGAAGTATGGGCGTTTATTATTTAATAATCTTATAGTGGACCAGACTTTATGTAATGGTGTTGTACGAGTCACCGTAGACACAAAGGACCGCCAGGAGTCACGTTTGGCCCTTCTTATTATTCTCCTTGCCTCAGCCCGTGCCTGTTTGTATGCAATAAAATTGTCCTCAGTGGGCTGACTATCAAAAATCCTGTATCTCCTATTGCGCTTTCTTAATGCTTCTCGGCAATCCGGCGTCCACCAATGTACTCTATGCTTCGCATGAACTGTAGAAGTCTTGGGAATAGCAGCCTCAGCTGTGTGTAATATGGATTGGGTTATATTTTCGACCTTAACATCTATGGTCTCCCCAGATATATCTAAATTGACGATCCTTGAGAAGGATCCCCAATCTGCTTTTTTATAGCTAAATTTTGGAGGTGGAGGGTCCGAAATGATGTCGCATGTATAAGAAAGACAGATGGGTGAATGATCACTTCCCAAGGAGTCGTCGTAAGGGTCCCATGAGAAATCTTGACGTATACCAGGGGAAGCCAAAGATAAGTCAATGGCCGAAAAGTTACCAGTACGATCATCTACACGAGTCGCTCTATCATCGTTCAGAAGACAGAGGTTGGACTGTAGTATTAGGTCGGCTACTTGCTCCCCACGACCATCAATCCTCAAGCTACCCCATTGATAGCGATGGGCATTAAAATCGCCCAACACTAACTTATTGCCAGGGAGATGTTCAAAAAGTGAATTTAAAGCATCACTATCAATGGGGCCATGTGGAGGACAGTACGGAGAGCAAATAGACAGATACGTGTTATTAAATTTTACTCTGCACGCGACAACTTCCAGAGTAGAATTTAGAATCACTTCTGTTTGTGGGTGTGATTTGTGTGTGTATATGGCAACTCCGTGACCTTCATATCTTCTATACGAGTGATAGTGTTTGAAGTGTGGAGGATCAGGATGATCCTCCAGGCGCGTCTCCTGTAAACAAACAACGTCTGGCCTGTGTATTGACAGCAAGATTGCTATATTGTGGAACTTATTCCCGACACCTCTACAATTCCACTGTAATAGAGTGAATGCGGCGGTTTAAGATTTACGAGGGTGGCCAGTATGCTTAGTTTTTTTAAGCCCCCCGCGTCCAGGTGAGTGGCTACCGGGGGACCTTTCCCGGTTCTTGTTCATGGAGACTTCCATATTGTCGTCAATGATAAGGTTCCCAGACTTCACCGAGGAAGAGCTATTCTTTCTCTACCTCGTTGGACCAGGAGCGGGAAGGACATGAGGACGTGACTGCTTAGTGAGGGGGGTCAAATTAATTTTGTCAGACTTGTCAGGCTTCTGTTTTGGCCGCACTGACTGCGAAGGAGCAGCGGCAGCCTGAGAGTATGATGTAGCAACAGGGATATCCGTAAGAGAGTTGGAACGTACAGGAGGCTTAGACTGAGAGGTAGGGCGTGGGGCACGAGGAGCGAATGTAAGGTCAGTCTGTGTCTCAACGGTGCACATCACGGGACGGGACACAACCGCCGATGCATAGGAGATATTAGGCTTGGGAGTTGCATGCAACTCCTTCACTTTCTTCTTTGCATCGTAAAAGGAAATGCTCTCAGTTGCCTTCACTGTGCAGACCTCTTTCTCCTCTTTCCACCTGGGACAAACCCTCGAGGAAGTGGAGTGAGCATCCTTGCAGTGAAAGCAGCACTCAGTCTCAGATGTACAGTTGTCAGCAGAGTGACCCAAAGCCGCGCACTTGCCACACACGATGTTGGAAGCCCGACAAGCCTTTTCATGATGTCCATAGAGCTGACATTTTGAACAACGAAGGGAATTCGGGATGTACGGTCTTACATTTACAATTTCATATCCTACTTTGACATTTGTAGGTAGCAAAACTTTGCCAAAAGTGAGGATAACTGTGGCTGTCTTCGTCCTTACACCTTCCTGATAACGAGTGATGAATCTGGCATCAATTACATCCTGATGAGCAAGTTCCTGGATGATTTCCTTCCTCACTCATCACCATGAGATCCCTGCAAGTGATAACACCCTTGCAGGAATTCATGGATGTTGGGATCTTGGCCTCGATATCATGGCAGTGAAACTTACGCAGCTTTAGCAAGTCTTTAACTTGAGAGGAGTTGAACGTCTTGACCAGAAGGTCTCCATTTCCAAGTTTTTTTACTTGTTCCACCTCTCCCGCACAGTGGTCAATCACCTTCTTGACAATGAAGGGATTGAGTCTGGACAGGGGAGTGGAACCTAGAGCATGAAGAGTTACGAAGGTCGCGTTATTTACAGGGATGTCAAGCGGGGAACGAGTCTGGCATCCATCAGTCTGGGGCCGGTCAGTAACGGTAAGAATGTCGTCAGGACTACCTCCCCCCCTGAAGGGGGGGGGAGGCAGTAGGGGGGGTCCATCATAGCTACCACTTCCCCCGTGAAGGGGAAGTGGGAAGAGAGAGAAAAACGACCAAGGGGCAAAGTACCTGGGGAAGACCCACCTAGGCTGAGATTACCCTCTCAAACCACTCTCGGGAGGACGCGCCTGTGTGTGACTCACACCCCAGAGCGATCAGTGGGGGGTACTCTCCAGAGGTGAGTAAGCAAAGGCAATCTCAGAAATTAGATATAGACACCTACTATATCTACTAAGGCCAGGGAGGAAAATGAGGCCTACCTAACCTAACTTTATTGAAAAACGCCCTAGTGGCGGACAAAACAATGCTAAAGCCGGTGAGGCAACCCTGCAGCTAGACGAGAGCTCAGAAACACGTCTTCACTCTTCGCAACCATCCATCAAAGTCCAACTAACGACAATACGAGCCCGCCTTATATAGGAAAACTCAGGTAAAACAGAAGCTTAACTCAGGGACGGAAGTAACGCAACTAAATGAAGCACGAATGACACAAGAGACTCACTCAAGGTCAAAACCTCGAGTAGATACGGGATGGTTGCTAGAAAAGTCGTCGTCGTCGTAGTGGTTAATGTTTTGACTTCCAGACTATTCTGAAATGTCAAGCTGCAGGATTACATGTTTAGTTTCCCTTTTAAACCAGTTCACACTTCTCTCGGGGGATAGGATGAGGCTGAAGGACCTTCATATGACCAAACCATTCAGCCGTCCGGTTACATCGGTACCATCAAATGGAGGCGTCCCTCTGAGGCACCTCTGGAGAGTGTAAACTAACTATTGAACTAAAATATACGTAAATAAAATGCTAGCTTCTGTAGATTCCATTGAGCTGAGGAGAAACTTATTTTACTGGACACTTTACATTAGCCTTCATTAATTCTTTGCCACCTGAAGATCCTTCGTAGCCCGAATAAAATCGAAAGGTAGCTGAGTAACTATGAATAATAGCTATGATATGAGGTATAGGGGTAAAAGCTAGAAATCGTTACTGTGTCAAAATGTCAAGGAAGTGTGAACTGTCAGATTCACTTACCCCTGTTGAAAAGTGCAACGAAAGTATCGACAACATACTTTCGTCAAATTTTTCCACGTATTGAATCAAGTGCATTGTGGATAGATCATGTCTGTTTTCTTTGTTCGTATTGTTCGGCTGTTTTTGTATTTCTGATCAGCTAGTCAGATCTGGTGCGGGTAAGGGGATGGGTCTATTATGCTGTGGCATGGGTAAACCAGCTCTGCTGTCGGGCCCTGCTGCGGATGTCACTGATTGCACTGCGCAGTTGACCCTTGTGAGGTGTTGTGCTGTGAGGATCTCTCCCTTCTCCCCTTTGGGACTAAGATGCGAATGAATGTGTTTGAATGGATGAGTAAATGGGGAGTGTGTCGTCCTGTCTCGGCTACCTCCCTTTCCTTGGGGGAGGCAGCCTCGGTATATAGATAGATAGATAGAGTTTTAAGCAACTGACAGATTACCTGAAAATTTCATTCACCCTACAAAATGTGCTGTTTAGGATAAAGACTGCACTGTAACTGAAACTGAGAGTGTTGCTAGCAAGAAGACAAAATGACCACTAGGAATGGTAAGGGAAAGACGGGTTAGAAGACAAGTGAGGAGACCGGCAGGTAGGCAAGGATCATAAAAACACACGTCTAACACTGAGTCCTGAATGAGATAGACATGACGTGTATTCAGTATGGACGATGGGTATTAGCGTCGAACTGGTGATATGGGATGCCATACGGCAAGTGAGAGTGTTGAGACTAACGGGAAAACACTCAGATTCATGTCCAGAATCAGACACTTACTCGTAAGCAAACAAAATCAAACACTCACACAAAAACACACAAACTCAGAAAAACACACACACACACACCGATGAAATCGAACAAATACAAGAGAAACAAGAACAAAAACACAACACACACACACACACACACACACACACACACACACACACACACACACACACACACACACACACACACAACCTAATATATGTCATGTCCTGACACTCTTAAATAATAAACAGTACCTTACATGTGGCAGATATCTTACAACATTCATAATGTCCACAGAGCACAACACACCAACAAAAGTCTCTAAATGCAGCTGTTAACTGACGACAATCAAAGCCTGGCTATATACATAAACTTAGAGAGGCAAGAAGTGAAACTCTGTGAAGAAAGAGGTGAAAAAAAAAATGAAACAAATAACAGAACACACTCTCACGAGGTAAACACAACGAGCAGACACAAGCAAAGACAGGAAGCCGCAGTCGTCGTCTTCTCACCTCCCTCCTTCTCCCAGCCATTCCCCAGCCACTTATACTCACATTACTTCCATTCTCTATGATCAATAATTCCTTAAAGTGTTCTCTCCATCTGCTTACTTTTTCTCCCTTCTCCACTAGTAATCTACCATTTTTATCTTTCACTCCCCTGTTAACTTCACTTCCACCCTTTCTTACTCTGTTCACCTCTTTCCAGAACATTTTCGTACAGTCCCTTCACTTTACACTCAAATTCCTTCCAAATTCCTCATCCACTCTCTTCTTAGTCTCTCTTACTAATCTTTTCACCTGTCTCCTCCTTTCTACATATAATTCTCTCTTCCGCCTCTCAGCTTCTTCCACGCCCCTATTTCTCATCCATTCATTGTATGCTTTCTTCTTTTGTGCCACAGCCTGTCTCACCTCTTCATTCCACCACGCTGTTCCTTGCACCCCCCTCCATCTTCTCTTCACCCCACACACCATATCACATGCTGCGCATACTTCTGTGAATATCCTTCACACACCTTCCACGTCCCCCATCTGCTCCAGTTCATATTTTCCCAATCTTTCTTCCACTTCTCTCTCATATTCTGCCTTTTTCTCATCCTCTTGTAACCTTTCCACTCTCCTTGCAACTACTCCTTCCTGCCGTCCTCCCCTTCTTCTGTTTCTCCATCTTACTTGGCTCTTGGTTCTGGCCACCACCAAGTAGTGGTCAGAAAGTCCACTCCCCCACCCTCTATAAGCTCTTGTATCCATTACACATCTTCGCATCCTTTCATCCACACACGCATAATCAATCATTGCCTTCCTTTCATTCAGTTCACCACCCCCGTTTCTCATCACTCGCCATGTATAACTGTGGATATAACTGGATGACTTCGTCGCTGATGCCTGTCCAGGATGCAACACAGCACCCCATACTATTAAGCACATTATGGAAGACTGCATTGCACACAATCACCTACGCCAACAACACAACATACACTCTTTGAGAGCTCTGTGGGAAAGCCCGGTCTCGGCCATGGCCTTACTAAGGGACTCGGGGCTGTTCGGCCAAACTGCCTAGGGAACAACTACTACTACTACTACTGTGGATCATTTTGTGCCTGAAGAGGGTATTGGCTATCACCAACCCCCTCCGGGCACAAACGTCCATTAACGCACTGCCATTCTCGTCTATCTCTGCAGGCACACCGCACTCACCAACTATTCTATCCACCTTCACATTCTCTACTTTACCATTCATATCACCGATCAAAAATACTCTCTCATTCCTTCCAAACTTTTCCATGCACACTTCCACATTTGTCCAAAACTCTTCTCTTACTATGCTTGCACGATCTTGCGTTGGCGCATACACGCACACAATCGCCCACATTTGTATTCCAACTTTCAATCTTACCCACACAGTCCTTGACTCAACTGATCCATACTCTCTTATGTTCTTCTTCCATCTTTTACTCACAACAATACACACTCCTTCTTTTGCTCTCTCATTTTCACCTACTCCTCCACATATACCCCATCCATACTCCCATTCTCTCACACTCTCACCTCTCCATTTAGTTTCAGTTACTCCACATACGTCCACTTTCGCACCCTCAAGCACCTGGACAATCTCTCTTTCACCTCGTCATTCGCACCCCTTACATTTCATGTTGCGATCCGTACCATGATACAATCGTTCCCAAATATTTAAAATTTTATACATTCTTCACCTCATTATTCCCAATTACACAACGAATTTGGTTCTCCAAGTTCATATTGATAATTTCAGTCTTTCCACAATTTATTACCAATCCCACCTTTTCTCCTTCCTCTACCAGACAATCAAGCACCCTCTGCATCTCGTAAATACTTCCGCAAATCAGTACAATATTATCAGCATAGTCCAAATCCATCAGCCTCTTATTTTCTTTCCAGTTAATTCTTGTACCTGTTCTTATTGCAACCTTTCTCATAACATAACCCATGACCAAAACAAACAGCAATGGCGAAAGAACTCCTCCTTGAATCACTCATGACCTAACTTCAAATGGATCACTCAAAGAACCACCCACCATTACCTTACAAAAAATACCTTCACGCAGGCTTCTAATAATATTTACAAACTTTTCTGGTATTCCATAGAATCTCATAATTTTCAACATAGCTCCACGTGAAACACTATCAAACGCCTTTTCAAAATCCACAAAACACATAATAAGTGGCATTTTCATCTCATTAATTTGTTGCATTAGATGCCTTACAATGAAAATCTGATCATTACAACCTCGATCCTTTCTAAATACCACTTGTTCTTCTCTTAAAATTTTATCAATTACTGACTCTGTTCTGTTCAACAAGATTTTGGAAGTCTTTTGCAACTACAGGTGTCAAAGTTATCCCCCTCCAGTTTCCACACAGACTTAAATCTCCCTTTTTTGGTAATTTTATAATCACTCCATTTTTCCACTCTTCGGGAATTCCACCATTATCCCAAGCGATATTAATTTTTTTTTCAAAAACGCATTCGTCAACTCATCATTTTCCACCTTAAGCATTTCAGGAAATATACCATCTTCTCCTGGGGCCTTAAAATTCCTTAATTCCATTATAGATTTTGCTACCTCTTCTATCTGCAAATCTGTTTCTATCTACAAATCTCTCTCGGCTGGCAAAATGTCCTCTTCATTTGAGATTGGTGTATTTAGAACAGATTCAAGATGCCTTTTCAACCTTCCTTCTATACTCAAATCTTTAGTCAACAGGTTACCATTTCTATCTCGTACAGGTATTTCTTTCCTTCTCCTTTCAGTCCTAGTTAACTCCTTTATGGCCTGATACGCTGCTCTTGTGCTCTGACCGTCATTTTTACTTAATTGTGAACTAGCTACGGAAGATAGCATCCGCTTTGTGGGTAGTTCAAATCTATTTTACTAGAGTGATGGCTGTATAAACTTATTTTTGGATGAAATCGGTAAATATGCAACTTCCATAAATGTACTCAAAATTGATTTGGAAACACCCAATGATTTCTAAAACTTACAAGACGTTTCTCACCGTGAAAAAATCACACTTAGGAAACATATAACAAGATCTCATATGACACGTAAAGAGAGCTGGCATTTGAGGTGTTTACGAACAATAAGTTTCAATTGATGTGGGGACCACCGAAACAAGCGAGAAATTTCGAATGAGAAAGTTTTTCTTTTTTATCTGAAGTAAAAGCATTTTAAAATTAAATAGAGCCTCTTATTTCAATGTAAAAAATAAAAAGAATATTTGCACATTATGAAGGCTCGTGTTAAACCATAAGCAATATTTCCTTACGTAAAGTCTCTCACAAGTGTGATAACTCGTGAGATGGAATCTTTATAAGCTTTTGTCCCTCACATAAAGATTAGTTATAGAAAGTATAAGCACTCTCGCATTACCGACATATGTAATTACCATTTATAACTTTGATCATCTCCGTAGACATAGCTACAAAAAAAAATGCAGGTTCAAGGAACACTGAATGAACTGTAATAATGTCATCTAGAGATTGTGTGGATTTTTTTTTTCGTTAGGAAGATGGTCATTTGTAACTTATTTTCATTTGTAGTGGTATCTTAAGGATTAAATGAATGAAACAAGTTGTTTTATTACGGTAAATGCATCGGCTTTGGGAATAATTCAAAACTATTAGAATTGAGTGAAGATGAAAACCCCAGAATTGAGGGTGAAAACACAAAATATTCAACTTCCACAAATGAACTCTGAATTAGGTTGGGAAACACTCCCACTTACCTAAAATTCAGAAACTACATCTGAGGGTGAAAACAATCCGTTCGAAAAAAAAAAAAATTGTAAGAAGACTAAACAAGGTAACACGTAGGATGAAATAGATTTACAGGCAAAGAATGCTGATACTCTGATCACTATATGTAGAGCGTTGTAGTCGCTTGGGCCCTAGCGAGGATTCTTGTTGTGCTTATCTTCTGCCGATGTGTCTGAGGCCTTCTTTCTAGCATGCTGACTTCGAGGTTAGGCGTACATTTCCGAGTAGTGCTCGCGTGCTTCACAGTCCCTGGCCTGTGTGAGGCGGGAAGAGGGGAGACCCCAAGGCCGGGAACGTGCCAGCACACCCCAAGACCGGCCCGAATGCTGCACCGTGCACTGCACCGGCGGGCAGAGTTCCTCTGCTCTACCAGCGGACTGACCCGCGATCCCTCCGCACCAAAGAATTTCTTTCTATTTAGAGACGTGTAAACAATTTGATATTTAGAGATAAAACGGATATTTCTGTCTATATAACTAGGGCTTTAAAGTGGAATATTGAGCCTCCTGACCAAAAATCTATCTATCTATATACCTAGGCTGCTTCCCCCAGAGGAAAGGAAGGGAACCGGGACAGGACGACACACTCCCAGTTTCCTCATCCATTCAAACACATTCATTCGCATCTTAGCCCCAGAGGGAAGAAGGGACAGATCCTCACCGCTCCACACTGTACGAAGGTCAACTGCTCAGTGCAATGAGTGACATACGCACCAGGACCCGACAGCAGAGCTGTTTTACCCCTGCCACATCACAAAAGACTCAGCACCTTACCCGCACCTGACCTGATCAGCTGATCTGACAAATGCGGGAGAATATCCCCTCAGGGCTGCGTCATCATTTATTCATTCACAATTTCTCTCCATTTATTTCTATCACTCACAGCCACTCTTCCTTGCTCAACAGACATCCCTCTCGCATCCAACGCTCTCTTCACACTGTCTATCCATCCTATTCATGGTCTTCCTCTCAGCCTTACAGCTCTCACTCAAACCTAGTTATCTTTTTCAGCAATCGCTCATTATCCATTCTCTCCATATGCCCAAACCATCGCAACACCCTCTGCTCAACTCGATCAGCATTCTCCCACACAACTCCAGTTCTCCTTTGCACTTCATCATTTCGCACTCGATCCATACGCGTCACTCCACACATACTCCTCAGACACCTCATCTCCTTTATATTGAAACTTCTCCTCTCTTCTACACCCATATTCCATGTTTCAGACCCATATAACGCAGTCGGTACCACAACACCCTCGTACAGCCTTCTATTTACATCCATTTTAAGCAAACGACATCTAAACACTTTTTTCATTCCTCCCAGCACCTTTCCTACTTCATTTATTCTAAACTTCACTTCAGCATCTATTCTTCCATCCACAGCAACATGTGACCCTAAATACTTATAACACTCTACCTCCTCAAGCAGCTGACCATTCAAAACTATATTCATCTCCCTACCATCTACCAACCGAGTACACTTGATCACTTTACTCTTATTCTCATTTACTTTCAGTTTCCTCCTTTCACACACCCTTCCATACTCCTCTACCAACTGTCTCAATCTCTCCTCCGAATCAGCCACCAGTGCAGTATCATCTTCAAACAGCAGCTGCTTCAGATTCCACTCTCTACCATCAACATTCACCAGATTCAGACCTTCACGTAACACTCTTGCATTCACCTCCTTTACAACACCATTCTCCCTTACAACACCATCAATATAAATAATAAACAATCAAGGAGACATCACACATCTCTGCCGCAGCCCCACTCTCACGGGGAACCAATCACTCACAGTATTTCCCACTGTTACACACGCTCTACTATTTACATTAAAACTTTTCACTCCTTTTAGTAACCTACCATCAAGTCCATACAATCTTAAAACAGTCCACAAAGCCACCCGATCAATTCTATGATACGCTTTCTCTAAATCCATGAACGCCCAAAACACAACCTTACGTTTCACTAAATACGTTTCACACACCTGTCTCACAGCAAACACCTGATCCACGCATCCCCCCCCTCTCCTAAAGACACACTGCTCATTACCAATCACTGCCTTTGTACCCTTTCTAACTCTCTTAATTAACACTACCATACACCTTACCTACACCACTCAACAGACTTATACCCCTAAAGCTAGTACGTTCATACTGACCACCCTTACCTTTACATTACAGGACAACACAAGCACTTGCCCAGTCAATTGGCACCATACTTTTCACAAAGCATACATTCAAACATTCAACAATCTTTGTAACCAGTCAAAAATAGTCGTACCACCACCTTTCAGGCATTCCACAGCACACCGATCCATTCCTGCAGCTTTCCCTGTTTTCATCACCTTTACAGCCTCCTGCACTTCCTCCGTCATCAGAGAATCATTCAACTCTCCCAACACATTTATTCCTTGCACCCTACCATCCGCCACAATCTCGGCCTCCCTTTCCTCCTCTACATTTAATAATCCTTCAAAATACTCCGCCCATCTCATCCTTACTGCATCCATCTCAGTTAACATCCTACCATCCTCTGCTTTTACTCGCTCTTCCTTCCCAAAATAAAAATGGAATATTTTCACGATATGACTTCGTGTGATATCATTATCCATATTCACCAAGGTGAAATGACTCTGAAAGCAATGAATCATATAAAAGAACATTGTTTAAGTATTATCAGATATATGTTATGAGGAAATAGTAAATGCATAGCCGTACTAAGATATACAATTTATAAACATTATTTGGTTCCTCCCTCATATACGCAGCTTTATTGTTCATGATGGGTTAAAAAAAAAAAATCAGGTTGCAGGAGCGTCTATCTGAACTGTTGTGCCCATCGTTATGAAATTAACTGGATTTTAATTTTCGACGAGTCTATTTCCTTTTATCTTTTTAATTCATCATAGCCGTGGCTTCAAGGATAAAAAGTGGTGCCAATTGTGAACTAGTCACGGCTGATACCATCCACTTTTGGGGTAGTCCAAAACTATTTTACTGGAGTGATATGGCTGTATAAATTATTTTTGGGCGAAATCGCTAAAAAAGCAACTTCCATAAATGTGTTCAAATATGATTGGGAAACACAAAATTATTTCCAGAACTCAAAAGAAATTATTTGAGGATGAAGAAACACATTTAGGAAACACATGACAAGAAATCGATTGACAGGTAAAGAGAGCTGACATCTGAGGTGTTTAAGAACAAGTTTCAGTTGGTGCTGGTCACTAACCATGCGACAAGTTTCGTTTGAGGAAGGATATGTTTTTTATCTGCAGTAGAAGCACTGTAAAATTAAATCGAGCGTCCTGATTGAATGTTAAAGAGAGAGAGAGAGAGAGAGAGAGAGAATATTTGCACGTTATGAAGGTTCGTGTTACACTGTAAGCCAAATTTCCTTAGGTAAACTCTCTCAAAACTGCGATAACTCGCAAAAAGGAATAATAATTTTGTTCTTATTGCATGTACGTTGTGTGTCTTTATATGTGTATCTCTATTTGTCCGTGACTCTCATTCAATCTGTTTGTGTGTATGCACTTCTCTGTGTGTCTATGTGTTTGTCTGTCTGTCTGTATGTATATATGTATTGCTCTCTGTTTGTCTTGTGCTGACATTTTTGTCAGTCTGTCCGTCTTTATCTATCTGCCTATCTGCATGTCTGTGTGTCCGTCAGCCTGTCTGTCTGTCTACCAGTCTCTGTTTGTCTGTATGTTATTGTGTGTGTGTGTGTGTGTGTGTGTGTGTGTGTGTGTGTGTGTGTGTGTGTGTGACGTATCAAAAACCTTGTGATCTGATGTCGACCTTTCACTGAGGAAGGGGTGAAGGTCATTCCGAGAAGCTGACATAGTTTTGAAAACAATACAATATTGACGGCCATGTAAGATTTTTGGCGTATTCAGTTTTCTTCTGATTTAAACCAGCGTTTGTGGAAGGGCTCAGAGTAATGGAAGAATGAAGGTCTATGATTTTGATAATATTCAGTCGAAGATCAAGATTTAATGGAAATTTAAAATTTTACTGTCATCAGGCACGGTCAGCATTCAGACCTGCTTTATGATTTAGACCTAATATGATGGAAAGGACTAGGGTAATAGATGGATGTAGGAATTAAATCTTCAGAACTATCCGTCAAAAGCCAGGAATCATTGCAGCGTCACGGAATACTTTTTCCTCCCCGACTTTAACCAAAGTTCGAGGGAAGGATGAGAGTTGGTCAGGAATCAGGCAGGTCAGTCTTTGAACAATCAGTCGAAAGTGAAGGTTACAGGCCGTATAGCTTCAGCAAATGAAGATATTAACAGAGGCAACATATATAATAATATCTAGACAAACGGAGCCAATGAGTGGATTTTTTTTTCCTGAACAAAATAGTACCATGTATAAAATGCCGCTACATGACGCAATTGCAAGCTAAACCTCCAATATGTCATGTCAAAAAGAGCTCCCGATAAATATGTCATCATAATATTATCCCCACATTAATAACAAACAGAACATAACTAACGACTGTCCACCAGAGATGCATGTAATTTTAAGACCCTACGTAGTTTCCATGACAATGTTTCCAGAATGTATCCGTTTAAGCGTCAGTATCATAATTATGAGAGTTTAGGTTTCAGTTTCTCGAGGCACGGTAGTCCTTCTTCAAGTTAAACTGGAAACAGTAAATAATCATTGGAAAGATACAACACACACACACACACACACACACACACACACACACACACACACACACACACACATTATATATATATATTATTTAAGAGGAGCCTGTGGAGTCACGTGGAGAGACAGGCTGACGAATGAGGATATAAAGGAGCGTTGTGGTGTGGATGTGGATGTGATAGGAAGCGTTATGAGGAACCCACTGAGGTGGTTTGGCCATGTGGAGAGGATGGAGGGTGAAAGACTGACGAAGAAAGTGTATGTGAGTGAGGTGGAGGGGGGAAGAGGGAGGGGGAGGCCGAGGATGAGATGGAGGGATGGGGTGGAGAGGTATATGAGAGAGGGGGTGTGAGTTGGGAGCCGGGCAGTGAAATGGCGGGGGACAGGGTGACTTGGAGGAGATTTGATTGTGGCCACCCCAAACGGGATTGAGGCGTCTGGCAATATATATATATATATATATATATATATATATATATATATATATATATATATATATATATATATATATATATATATATATATATATATATATATATATATATATATATATATATATATATATATATATATATATATATATATATATATATATATATATATATATATATATTGTATGTAGAGAGAGAGAGAGAGAGACAGATAGATAGATAGATGGATAGAGAGATATGGATAGATATTTATACATATAAATGTGTGTGTGTGTGTGTGTGTGTGTGTGTGTGTGTGTGTGTGTGTGTGTGTGTGTGTGTGTGTGTGTGTGTGTGTGTGTGTGTGTGTGTGTGTGTGTGTCTGTGTATCTGTGTATGAGTGTGTCTGTTTTGTCTTGTGCCAACCTTTCATTCTCCCCGTTCTTCTCTGTTTGTCTGATTTGGTCCGTGTTGAATGTATGTCTGTGTTTCTCTCTGTTTTTATCTATATTTGTCCGTCTGTTTGTGAGTATATACACTTTTACGTGTCTATGTGTCTTTCTGTCTTTCTGTCTCTCTTTCTCCTTTTTTCTGACTGTTTTCCGATATGAATATACAGTATGTGTGTTCCTCTGTTTCTCAATGTGCTCTCCTTTTTGTCTGTCTGTCCTTCTGTACCAATCTCCCTATCTGTCTTTCTGTGTGTCTCTCAGCCAGTCTGCCCTTCTTACAGTCCATGTTTCTGTGTGTGTGTGTGTGTGTGTGTGTGTGTGTGTGTGTGTGTGTGTGTGTGTGTGTGTGTGTGTGTGTGTGTGTGTGTGTGTGTGGGCGTGTGTGTGTTTGTGCCAATTATTGTTTCTCCTGGTTCTTCTTTATTTAGTTTTTCCGTATTGTACGTACGTCTGTGTGTCTCTGTACGTGTATCTCTCTTTGTCCGTGATTTTCTGTGTCAGTCTGTTTGTGTGTATGCACTTTTCTGTGTGTCTATGTTTCTGTCTGTCTGTCTATATGTATGTATGTATTTCTCTATGTTTGTCTGTCTTTGTGCTGGCATTTTTGTCTGTCTCAGTCTATATCTATCTGCCTATCTGCATGTCTGTGTGTCTGTCTACCAGTCTGTTTCTGTGTGTGTGTGTGTGTGTGTTTTGTTTTGTACCAACCTTTCATTCTCCCCGCTCTTGTCTGTTTGTCTGATTTGGTTCGTGTTGAATGACTGTGTTTCTATTTGTATCTATATTTGTCCGTGTTTATGGGTGTCAGTCTATGAGTATATACATTTGTATGTGTCTATAACATGCACATAATTGATGTGTTGGAGGCACGGGTTCGAGCCTCATACCAGGCAGTTAATTTATTATGTTTCATTTCAGACATACCATCACTGGGCAACAATTCGGGACTTAAGGAGATACTGAGCTGGCAACACAGTGTGCATTCATAGATATATGTATCGGGTAAATGAGACTCCACACACTAAATCAGCTGTCATATGTGTGGACTGTACGGTAGGCGTTCAGAGGACAAAGGTTCGAATCCTGATTTTTTTTTTTTTTTTTAAAGAGGAATTTAAAGGCTAAAAGTTCTGTCTCTTTGTCTGGCTGTCTCCTTTTTTCTGTCTGTCTGTGTGTTTTCCGGTATGAATATATGTATGTCCCTCTGTTTGTCAATATGCTCTCCATTTTGTCTGCCCGTCCTTCTGTACCAATCTCCATATCTGTTTGTCTGTGTGTCGCTCAGCCAATCTAGCTGCCTCACAGTCCATGTTTCTGTGTGTGTGTGTGTGTGTGTGTGTGTGTGTGTGTGTGTGTGTGTGTGTGTGTGTGTGTGTGTGTGTGTATTAGGACTCCATATTATAATTATAAATCATAATAGATAGATAGATAAATAGATAGACTGACAATACACAGGAAGCAGCAAGTCAGATGATGAGAAGGTATTGTGTCTGCGAGAATTGAGCAATGCTAAACATGCTAACACACTCTAATGCTTGATAGGCACACGACAGCGCCTCATGACCATACACACACATACACACATACTCACACACAGGCTTCTAGAACATTTTAACAACAGTGTAACACACGTGACACGACTCCTGCTACACCAGAATTTCGGAAGCAGAGCTCAGAAGGAGAGAGGCCATAGAACCGGCAGGTAGTAGGGAGAAGGAGCCTAGCAACATGGGCGAGAGGGTGGAAGAGAGAGAGAGAGAGAGAGAGAGAGAGCGAGACAGGGAGGTTAGCTCGCTGGACTCTATACTTCACTCGTGTGTGAGAGACTTTGTTAATATTTCCAAGACAAATAAAAATAGTCCCATACTCATCTTTACCTCTCCTGTCATTGCATGACAAAAAGGGAACGAAGATTATCTACTTACAAAACTACTCACGTATAACAACTGCTCGTCCACGAGTCTATGTATAACTGATCTACAAAACTACACTACAAGAACATACAAAGTTATTGTAAGATGTGTGTGTGTGTGTGTGTGTGTGTGTGTGTGTGTGTGTGTGTGTGTGTGTGTGTGTGTGTGTGTGTGTGTGTGTGTGTGCCAATTTTTGTTTCTCCTGGTTCTTCCTTATTTAATTTTCTTCGTATTTTATGTACGTCTGTGTGTCTCTGTACGTGTATCTCTCTTTGTCCGTGATTTTCCGTGTCAGTCTGTTTGTGTGAATGCACTTTTCTGTGTCTATGTTTCTGTCTGTCTGTCTATATGTATGTATGTATTTCTGTCTGTCTGTCTGTCTGTGTGCTGGCAGTTTTATCTGTCTGTCCATCAGTATCTATTTACCTATCTGCATGTCTGTGTGTCCGTCGGTCTGTTAGTCTGTCTACCAGTTTGTTTCTGTGTGTGTGTGTGTGTGTGTGTGTGTGTGTGTGTGTGTGTGTGTGTGTGTGTGTGTGTGTGTGTGTGTGTGTTTGTGACATGCAAGTACCAACAACCTTATGATCTAATTTCGACCATTCATTGAGGAAGGAATGAAAGTTATTCAGGATTGTTGACATAGTTCTGAAAACAATTCAACTTTGACGGCCATATCGGATTTTTGACTTATTCAATTTTTTCTTATTTAGACCAGTGTTGATGGAAGGGCTCAGAGTAGTGGAAGAATGAAGGTCTGTGATTTTGTTAACATTCAGTCGAAGATCAAGATCTAATGGAAATTTAATATTGTACCGTCCTTAGGCACGGTCAGTTTGCAGATCTGCTTTATAATTTACACCAAATATGGTGGAGAAGATTAGGGTAATGGAAGGATGTAGGAATTAAATCTTAAGAACTATCCGTCAGAAGTCAGGAATCATTGCAGCGTCACGGAATACTTTTTTCCTCCCCAACTTTAACCAAACTTCGAGGAAAGGACGAGCGTCGGTCAGGAATCAGGCAGTTCAATCTTTGAACAATCAGTCGAAAGTGAAAGTTACAGGCAGTATAGCTTCAACAACTTATGATATTAACAGAGGCCACATATATTATAATATCTAGACCGTAGGAGACAATGATTGGTACATTTTTTTTTTTCTGGACAAAATACTACCATGTCCAAAATCCTGCTGCATGACGGAACGGCAAGCTAGACGGCCAAAATTTCCTGTCAAAAAGAGCTCCGGTTAAACATATCATAATACTATCCATCCATATATAACAAACAGAACATAACCAATGACTGTCCACCAGAGCTGTATGTGATTTTAAGACTCTACGTAGTTTCCATGCCAGTTTTTCCCGATTGTTTTTGTTTGAGCGTCAATATCATAATTACGACAGTTCATGTTTCAAACTGTCGAGACACGGTGGTCTTTCTTCAAGTTCAACTGAAAAGAGAAAATAACTAATCACTGGAGACACAAAAATAACACACACACTATATATATATATATATATATATATATATATATATATATTGTTACGGAACAGAGAGAGATAATGAACACTTCGAGTGAGAATATTAAAATCACTACTGTCCCGCAAATTTCCAGGTTCAAAACAAAAGAGTTAGGTAAAATTACAAGTTAAAGTTTAATGCTCAAACTAACAACTAAACATTCAGGACTTATAAGGATAATGTAATGGCAAAAAACAGGTTAAATATATGGTTAACTGCAATAGCCTCTATTAACACGAGATTAGCAAGATTAAATTTATCTAAGTCAGCCCTGATAAAATGAGAAAACCAGATAATGCTCAGTTAATGCAAGATATATTATTACAAATACAAAATATTATTACTACTGGCTGACAGTAAAAACTTTACGTTAATCTCAAAAACCTCACCAGGCCTACGAATTAACACCTTATGCTATACAGTACAAGAAAAAATGTAATAACACTTATACTCAAATTACACAGCAGCTAGATGGTTGGAGACTTCCTGAGCACTCACAAAACTAATAACAACTGTACAGGGGAGGACAGAGATGTGAACAAAATGAGGAATAGATCTAAGTGGCAGTTAATGCAGAGACTGAGCTCATTATATAGGGGCCGGCAGAGCTTGATACAACTTGTAAGAAGGACGCGCAAATGAAGCCATAGGGGACAAAGAGTTGACACTCCTGCTCTGAACAATAGAAAGAAAGACTTACTCTACTATAAGGGAGGAGAAAGGGGGAGTGAGGTAGAACACGGAAGCTTGGTCACTATGGAAGCCACGAGGCGAATCGTGATCAAACATGCAGCATACTGTATGTTAGAATTATACAAAGGATGATGAAATCATAGGCTATGTAACACCTCCCCACAAAGAAAAAGAAATTTACAAAGGAAATTTCTTATTACTCTAAAACAATCTGTCTAAAGTCTAGATAAGCAATCTGCAATAACATTTTCTTTCCCCTTGACATGTTGCATGTCTAATGAATACTCCTGAAGAAGTAGACTCCATCTTGTCAATCTCTGATTTTTATCTTTAAACTTAATAAGGAATTTCAGTGGGTTATGATCGGTATAAATGACTATGGGGTCAAAACCAGAACACAAATAAAATGAAAAATGCTGTAAACCCAAAATCAAGGCCAAAAGCTCTTTCTCAATAGTTGAGTAGTTCTTTTGAGGTGGAGTGAACTTCTTACTGTAATAAGATACAGGATGTTCAATACCCTGATCATCCTCTTGCAGCAAAACAGCCCCAGCTCCTGTATCACTTGCGTCAACAGCCATCTTAAAAGGCTTAGCAAAATTTGGGGTAGCGAGCACTGGCTGACTTAATAGGATAGCTTTAAGTTTGCTGAAAGAGGATTCACAGTTATCGGTCCAGACAAATTTAACTCCCTTTTTCAGTAGGTCTGTAAGTGGTGATACAAGAATTGAAAAGTTAAGAACAAATCTCCTGTAATAACCTACCATTCCCAAAAATCTTTGTAGCTCTTTCCTTCTTTTAGGTCTGGGAAGATCACTTATAACCTGAACCTTAGCTCCTGGTGGTGCAACGTGTCCATTACCAATTATGTACCCAAGGTACTGAACTTTAGCTTGACCAAACTCACACTTTGATAAATTAGCTGCAAGATTAGCTTGAACCAAACGCTCAAGAAATTTACTGACATGGCATAGATGATCTTTCCAGTTGTCATTGAAGATTAATACATCATCAATATAAACCAAACACCCTGCCAAACCCTCTGTTACAACCTTCATGAGCTTCTGAAAAGTGGCTAGTGCATTCTTCATACCATATGGCATTACAGAACATGCAAAAGTCTCTCCTAGTGTTACAAAACATGAGATCTCCCTAGCACGTTCAGTCATAGGTACTTGCCAGTATCCCTTTAACAAATCAAACTTACTTATGTACAGTCACTCATAAAAGAAAAGACCCCCTTGCTTTAGAGGCAATATAACTCGGGGTATTCAGTGTTGGTAACAGTGTATTTGACGTCAGCCATATGGGGGGATGAGGAGGGGTGTTTGAGAGGAGGGCGGAGTTAATTTGCACGAAACACTGCTTCAATCCACATTTCGAATCAAACATACATTATATCTGATTTGTTATGTTGTCCTTCACACAAAATTAACTTTATGCTACAAGAACAAAGAACTTTCAGGTGATAACACAATCCCATACCCGAAACATTTATGCATTAATGCCGCACACCTTCATAAATCCCACCCTCTCATTCTCACCCTCACCCACTCTCACCTTACTCTCACCTTCACTCTCTCTCACACTCTCACACTTTCAGCCTCACTCGCACTCTCACCCTAACTGTCACTGTCACTACCACTATCACCGTCACTCTCTCTCTCTCTCTCTCTCTCTCTCTCTCTCTGGTCCGTTTAGCCGACGAAGCACAGTACTGCCATCACACACATGATCACACATTAATGAGGTGTGTGGCCACCGCAGATGTGCAGTAAAACTGTCAATCATATAAAGATAAACCTGGTTCTTAATAAGTTGATAAGGTATCACTTTAATCTATCCCAGACATTGTTTGAAACCAGATATTGGGAAGGGAGGATTAGAAGGCATGGAGTGGTTCGTGGCAACGATGACTGTTATCAGATTCTAGGTTGTTGGATTCTGGGTTATCAGATTCAAGGTTTTATTTATAATGGCAGGCTACCTTGGTTATAGATATACCATTATAATGTATAACCACATAATACTCAGTGTAATCTATAATTGTGTGTGTGGGTGTGTGTGTGTGTGTGTGTGTGTGTGTGTGTGTGTGTGTGTGTGTACTGGGGGGGGGGGATTTCCGAGCCGTGGAGGAATGTTGAGGAATACAGGAATGCAGTATACTCTCGACTTAAGTCATCCCTTTTACTGTATTGGTAAAGTCGTTCATTCTTTATAATTAATAGTTCACTGTTCCGTATAGCATACTATATGGTGCAATTTATGGCTCTATAACACTTGTCATAATTTTTATTTCATTATTTCCTCATAGTGTGTTATTACTGGACTTGTGTATAAATAACCAAGTAATACCTACCATATAAAGAGTGACACACACACACACACACACACACACACACACACACACACACACACACACACACACACACACAATTATAGATTACACTGAGTATTATGTGGTTATACATTATAATGGTATATCTATAACCAAGGTAGCCTGTCATTATAAATAAAACCTTGAATCTGATAACCCAGAATCCAACAACCTAGAATCTGATAACAGACATAGTTGTCACGAACCACTCCATGCCTTCTAATCCTCCCTTCCCAATATCTGGTTTCAAACAATGTCTGGGATAGATTAAAGTGATACCTTATCAACTTATTAAGAACCAGGTTTATCTTTATATGATTGACAGTTTTACTGCACATCTGCGGTGGCCACACACCTCATTAATGTGTGATCATGTGTGTGATGGCAGTACTGTGCTTCGTCGGCTAAACGGACCAGAGAGAGAGAGAGAGAGAGAGAGAGAGAGTGACGTTGATAGTGGTAGTGACAGTGACAGTTAGGGTGAGAGTGCGAGTGAGGCTGAAAGTGTGAGAGTGTGAGAGAGACTGAAGGTGAGAGTAAGGTGAGAGTGGGTGAGGGTGAGAATGAGAGGGTGGGATTTATGAAGGTGTGCGGCATTAATGCATAAATGTTTCGGGTATGGGATTGTGTTATCACCTTAAGTTCTTTGTTCTTGTAGCATAAAGTTAATTTTGTGTGAAGGAAAACATAACAAATCAGATATAATGTATGTTTGACTAGAAATGTGGATTGAAGCAGTGTTTCGTGCAGATTAACTCCGCCCTCCTCTCAAACACCCCTCCTCATCCCCCCATATGGCTGACGTCAAATAAATGTTACCAACACTGAATACCCCGAGTTATATTGCCTCTAAAGCAAGGGGGTCTTTTCTTTTATGAGTGACTGTACCTCGCCTTTCCGATCTTGTCTATGCAATCTTCCACGCGAGGTAGAGGGTAAGTGTCTGTTTTGGTTATCTGATTAACACGTCTGTAGTCGATGCAAAGATGCTGTGACCCACCTGGCTTAGGGACTAGAGTGACAGGAGAACTCCACTCGCTCTGACAGGGCTCAATCATCTTGTGGTCCAACAGGTAGCCAAGCTCCTTCTGGATGAGAGGAACTTTCACTGGGTTCACATAGTAAGGAGGCAGTTTAATCGGCTTTGCGTCTCCAACATCGACATCATGCATCAACACAGTGGTTCTTCCTGGAGTGGCACGGAACACTTGCGAGTACTCCGCAGTAATGCCGAAAACTCCTGCCTTTCCTCGGGAGCTAGATGAGAAAGCTTAGTCTGGAGATCATTCATGATATCAGGATTCTTCCCCAAACTATCACTCAGGCTCATACTGCATGGGAGAGCTTCACTTGCAGATTCGGGTGGAACAGCTACAGTGCAGACTGGCTTATTTTCGTCCCGCCTGTGATATAAATTTAGAATGTTGATGTGACAAAGTTGCTTGTTCTTTCTACGATCTGGTGTGGCGATGACATAGTTGACATCACTGAGTTTCTTCTCCACGAAATAAGGACCACTAAACTTGGCTTGATGAGGTTGCCCATGCACTGGTAGCAGAATCATAACCTGATCTCCTGGCTGAAAGTGGCGTAACCTGGACTTCTTATCATACCAAGTCTTCATCTTCTCCTGAGCAGCTCCTAAATTCTCTCTCGCCAGCTGTAAAGCAGTGGACAGCCGTTCTTTGAACTTCATCACATACTCCAGCATGTTGACGTCATCTTCCTCCGACAGCCAGCATTCCTTGAGCAGCTTAAGGGGTCCTCTTACTTCATGGCCAAACAGTAGTTCAAAGGGTGAGAAGCCCAGTGATTCATTTGGAGATTCTCTTGTGGCAAATACAACGAATGGAAGATATTTATCCCAATCTTTCTGATGTTCCAAACAGTATTTCCTGAGCATCGATTTGAGTGTTTGATGATATCTCTCCAATGCTCCTTGGGTCTGGGGATGGTAAGCTGAAGACGTGATCTGGGTGATGCCCAACTCTTTCAGAGACTGCTTGAAAACATTTGACATGAAATTACTTCCCCAGTCTGACTGTACCTCCTTGGGCAGACCAAACTAGCATTTCCTTAACCACGTTCTTTGCTGAGATATTTCTAAGTGGAATGGCTTCAGGATAACGAGTAGCCATATCAATCAGGGTCAACACATAAGAAAATCCTGAAGAAGTCTTAGGAAGAGGGCCCACAATATCCACCAACACACGGGTGAATGGCGCCTCAAAAGGAGGAATGGGAACTAGAGGTGCAACTTTTTCGGTCTGATTACACTTTCCCACAACTTGACAGGTGTGACAAGACTTACAATACCAGTAAACATCCTTCAATATACCTGGCCAGTAGAAGTGTTTCAAAATGCGTGCCACAGTCTTCCTCACTCCAAGGTGTCCTGCCAAACTGGAATCATGAGCCACTCTAATGATATCCTGCCTACAAACACGAGGGATGACAACTTGATGTACAACCTCCCATTCACAGTCGGCTGATGCTGTTGGGGGTCTCCACTTCCTCATAAGTACGACTAATTTTATATAATAACAAGTAGAAGCACCAGCTGACTCTTCCTCACTGCAAGCAGAGTTAGCTAGACCTTTCAACTCAGGTTCAGCAACCTGCAACTCAACCAACTCTTGACGAGACAAACTATCAACACTACGGGGTACTGCCTCATCTGGTGAGTGGTCCAAATTAGCAAGAAAAGTGTCAGCTAGGATAACATCATCATCATCATCATCATTATCCTCTAAGTCACCAGTAACTTTAGACTTAGCCCTAGTGACAGCACATGCAGAGAACACATCAGAGACATCACAATCCTGGGTCGCAGTCACTGGCTCACTAGACAACTGAGGAGCTGGACACACTTGACTTCCACGAATATCATTTCCAAGTAAGAAAGTTACACCTGGCATTGGGAGTGTCTCAACCAACCCAACCATAACGGAACCATTAACAAAACCAGACTCTAAATTCACTCTGCACAGAGGGACAAAGAAGTAATTATTCCCTACACCTTGTAAGATTAGAGTTCCATCAGAGGAATTAACATTAGAGCCTAGAACACTGGTCAGCATAAGGGATTGGCAAGCACCTGTATCACGATATATTTTAACTGATTTCCTGTCATTACTGTCCAGAGGACTGACAAAACCATCAAACAGGGAATTAGCACATAAACTCTTGAGAGTGGCACCCACGTTACTGCTCAAAAGAGGAGCTTCATCATGAGAATTTAATTTACCCCTCAAAGCAAGTTCAGTTAGCTCAGTTAAAGAATTCTAGGAACTCTCAAGGGTGGACACTAGACCAATTGACTGAATATTTAAAGACTTCTTTTTGTTCACATCACGCTGTCTCCTGAAACATTTCTCCGTAGTATGACCAAGCTTACTACAATAAGTACATTTACTTTTCTGAAATCTAGAGGTGGAGCTGGTATTTACTTCCTGAGAAACATCATCTTTATTCTCTTTCCTGTTACCTGTCCTCTGAGTAGAGGCAACGTACTTACTCTCAGCTTTCCTTTTTTCTTTAGAATATCTCTTGTGAGTGAGAACATATTCATCAGCTAAAACTGCAGCATCAGACAAATTACCTATTCTTTTCTCATCAAGATATAGGCTTACATCTTTATTAATACACCTTTTGAAGTCCTCCAGCAAAATCATCTGCTTAAATTTATCAAAATCAGAATTTACATTCTTAGAACTTAACCACTGCTCTAACAGATCTTTGATTTTTGCATACTCAACATGGGATTGCTTATCTTGCTTATAAGTTGTCCTAAATTTTACTCTATAGGCTTCAGGAACAAGCTCATAGGCCTTAAGAATCAAGCTCTTAACTACATCATAATTATCAGATTGATCCTGAGGCAAAGATGCATAAGTTACTCCCTCTCAAACAACTGAAAATACTTTGTTAAATCAGATTCATTGAAAGGAGGGACAAGTTTAACATTTTTAGCCACATCAAAATCATCAGAGCTAGATGATCCAGTTCCACCTTGTTTCATGCGATACTCATGGTCTGCCTGAATCCTAGCAAGTTCAACTTGTGCCTGAAACTCAGCCTCCTTAGCACGAGCCTGAAACTCAGCCTCTTTAGCATTTGCCTGAAACTCAGCATCCTTATCACAAGCCTCCTGCAGGGCTGGCTGTAACTTAGCCATTTCAATCTGCGTTTGCTCATCTGGAGGAATTACATTAAAAAAGCTTTCATTAATCATGTCAACAATTTGATCTTTAGAATGATGAGAGCGATCAGCAATACCCAATTGTTGAGCAACAAGCTTAAGTTCATTCTTTGTTCTATTTTCTACATCACACACTGTTTGCACAGTTGACAAAAAATCTTTGGCTTCATCAAGCGTAGTAATAGTAGACATCATGAATAAATCACAGTCACAAAATATCAAGCAATATCCTTATGATAATATCCTGAATATCCTGATAAGAGGTCGCCAAATTTATGTTACGGAACAGAGAGAGATAATGAACACTTCAAGTGAGAATATTAAAATCGCTACTGTCCCGCAAATTTCCAGGTTCAAAACAAAAGAGTTAGGTAAAATTACAAGTTAAAGTTTAATGCTCAAACTAACAACTAAACATTCAGGACTCATAAGGATAATGTAATGGCAAAAAACAGGTTAAATATATGGTTAACTGCAATAGCCTCTATTAACACGAGATTAGCAAGAGTAAATTTATCTAAGTCAGCCCTGATAAAATGAGAAAACCGGATAATGCTCAGTTAATGCAAGATATATTATTACAGATACAAAATATTATTACTTCTGGCTGACAGTAAAAACTTTACATTAATCACAAAAACCTCACCAGGCCTACGAATTAACACCTTATGCTATACAGTACAAGAAAAAATGTAATAACACTTATACTCAAATTACACAGCAGCTAGATGGTTGGAGACTTCCTGAGCACTCACAAAACTAATAACAACTGTACAGGGGTGGACAGAGATGTGAACAAAATGAGGAGTAGATCTAAGTGGCAATTAATGCAGAGACTGAGCTCATTATATAGGGGCCGGCAGAGCTTGATACAACTTGTAAGAAGGACGCGCAAATGAAGCCAAAGGGGACAAAGAGTTGACACTCCTGCTCTGAACAACAGAAAGAACGATTTACTCTACTATAAGGGAGGAGAAGAGGGGAGTGAGGTAGAACACGGAAGCTTGGTCACTATGGAAGCCACGAGGCTTGTGTGTGTGTGTGTGTGTGTGTGTGTGTGTGTGTGTGTGTGTGTGAGTCCTCGTGTGTGTGTGTGTGTGTGTGTGTGTGTGTGTGTGTGTGTGTGTGTGTGTCCTCGTGTGTGTGTGTGTGTGTGTGTGTGTGTGTGTGTGTGTGTGTGTGTGTGTGTGTGTGTGTGTGTGTGTGTGTGTGTGTGTGTGTGTGTGTCCTCGTGTGTGTGTGTGTGTCCTCGTGTGTGTGTGTGTGTGTGTGTGTGTGTGTGTGTGTGTCCTCGTGTGTGTGTGTGTGTGTGTGTGTGTGTGTGTGTGTGTGTGTGTGTGTGTGTCCTCGTGTGTGTGTGTGTGTGTGTGTGTGTGTGTGTCCTGTGTGTGTGTGTGTGTGTGTGTGTGTGTGTGTGTGTGTGTGTGTCCTCGTGTGTGTGTGTGTGTGTGTGTGTGTGTGTGTGTGTGTGTGTGTGTGTGTGTGTGTGTGTGTGTGTGTGTGTGTGTGTGTGTGTGTGTGTGTGTGTGTGTGTGTGTGTGTGTGTGTGTGTGTGTGTCCTCGTGTGTGTGTGTGTGTGTGTGTGTGTGTGTGTGTGTGTGTGTGTGTGTGTGTCCTCGTGTGTGTGTGTGTTCTTACCTAATTGTTCTTACCTAATTGTATCTTTACAGGAATGAGTCAAACTCGTACTGTCCCGTGTCTTAAACCATATTTATCGTACATATCCTTAAATTTGTGAATTGTTTTGGCACACACTATTTCATTCGGTAGTGCATTCCATTAATCAATTGCTCTGTTTGGGAAACTGAATTTCCTTACATCTTTATCAGCTCTCTTCTTATGCAGTTTTCTGCAGTGTCCTCTTGCTGATGCTTCTCCATATGTTCAGTAATCATTTATATCTATTTTCTCCTTCCCTGATATGCACTTATATAGCATTATCATGTCACCTCTTTTCCTTCTCTCCTGTAGTGTTGGTAGATTCAGTTTATTTAGTCTTTCTTCGTAGCTTAGGTCCCTTAAGCTTGGTATCCATCTTGTAGCGGCCCTTTGAACTTTTTCAATCTTGTCTATGTGCTTTTTGAGATGAGGACTCCAGACTACTGATGCATATTCCAGGGTTGGTCTAATGAATGATGTTATTATCCTTCTTAGCATGTCTTCATTTATGTATGTGAATGCTATTCTCATATTTGCAAGCAGTGTATACATGTTCCGTACCTTCTCGCTGATGTGGTCAGCCGGAGATAGTCTGTTATTGATAATCACACCTAGGTCTTTCTCTCTTTCTGATGTGTATAGGGTTTTATTTCCTAACTTATATTCCCAATCAGGTCTTTTTCCACTTTTACCAAACTTGATTACATGACACTTGTCCACATTGAATTCCATTTGCCATGTACTACTCCATTCGTGAAGTTTATTTAATTCTTCTTGTAGCTCTTTACAAGAACCTGTGTTAGTTATTCTCCTTTGTATTTTTGCATCATCTGCAAACATATTCAGATAGCTCTCATTTCCAGTGTTACTGTTTATATCATTTATATACACTAAAAACATGATTGGTGCCAGCACTGAACCCTGTGGTACTCCACTAGTCACTTCTTTCCATGATGAGTAGTTTCCTCTTAGTACTGTTCTCATTTCTCTTTTTATGAGAAAGTCTTGCATCCAACAAAACAGTTTGCCTCGAATTCCTCCTTGATGGTGCAGTTTCCATAAAAGTCTTTGGTGTGGTATTATGTCAAAAGCTTTCTTGAAATCTAAGTAGATACTGTCTACCCATCCTTCCCTTTCCTGTATTGTGTTTGTTACTCTGTCATAGTAGCTCAACAGATTAGTAACACATGATTTAACTTTTCTGAAACCAAACTGTCTTTCTGTTATCATACTGTGTTCTTCTAGATGATTTACCCAAGCTTTTCTTATAAGCTTTTCTAATACCTTGCTTACAACACTGGTCAGTGGTACTGGTCGGTAGTTGAGTGGATTTTGTCTATTTTCTTTCTTGAATAAGGGGACAATATTTGCTTTTTTCCAAATATCAGGTAGTTTACCTTGACTCAAGGATTTCTTGAAAATTAAAAATAATGGTTTACTTAACTCCTTTGCACATTCTCGTAATGCCCAACATGAAATTTCATCAGGACCACTTGCTTTTCCTCTGTCTAATCTACTTAACTCCTCATGTATTACTTTTTCTGCTCTTTGTATATCTGGTAGTATGTGTGGACATGCATGTTCCACATAGTCCCTCTCAAAATTTTTTTCTTCTGTAAAAACTAATTGGAAATTCTTATTTAGTGCTTCACAAATATCTTTCTCTTGTGTATAAGTGATTCCCTCGTCCGTAATGGATTGTATTATATCTTTTACTTTGGTTTTGCTTCTGATATAGCTGTAAAATAGCTTTGGTTGATCACTACTTTTATTTATTATATCCTCCTCAAACTGTTTTTGGGCTTCCCTCCTTATTCTTGTATAATCGTTTCTTGCCTGTTTGTAATTATTATACGCCCTTTCACTATTGTGTCTTCTGTATCTATTCCACAACAAGTCTCTTCTTTCTTTTGATTTTTTACATTCTGTATTGAACCATTTCTGTATTTTCTTATCTGCTTCTTTGTTCTGTGGGATGTACTTCTGGACTCCTATTTCATAAAATTCACAGAATTTTTTATATACAGCATTTAAATCTTGTCCTCTAAGCTCATTTTCCCAATCAACTAATAAGAAATACTTCTTTAGGTCTTGATAATTTCCCTTTTTATAGTTTAGGCTCTTTTTGTAACTGTCATTGCTGTTTACTATGTCATATGCTATCCTGAAGTTATAATTTAGTACTGCATGATCGCTTTTGCCGAGTGGAGGGTGATATATTAAACTGTCAATATCATTTTCTTGCCTAGTAAATATTAGATTTAGCACTGAAGGTACATCAAGTCCTCTTTTTCTGGTGGTTTCCCTCATATGTTGCGTTAGGAAAAACTCTTGCACGAGATCCAGGAGCTTTTGGTCCCAACAGCTTTCTTGGCTAATTATATCTAGAGTATTCCAATTTATATTTGTATTGAAATCCCCAGTTAGTATAATTCTTTCCGATTTCTCTTCCATTTTATGTAGTAATGATCTTAAACTCTAAATTGTACTCTCTGCCAGGTCCTCATATTCGTCTCTTTCCCATGTGTTTGATCTGGGTGGCATGTACAAATTGGCTACTATTACTTTACCTTCAGATGTGTTGATCTCTACTGCAATCAGTTCTACTTGTGATGGTATATCTAGTTTTATTTCATTGACTTTTAGATTTTTCTTAGTTAATATTATAATTCCTCCTCCTTTTTTTAAATTTCTGTCTCTTCTCCATACTGTATATTGTATTCCTCTAAGTTTAGTATGTCATTGGACATCCTTGGTGTTAATTTTGTTTCGGTTAGGCATATTATTTGTAGTTCATTTTCTCTGACGTAATCATTCATCTCTAGTAATTTAGATACCATTCCATCCACATTTGAGTACATCAACTTTATCATCTTGTATATATACTTGTCATGACATGGTTCTACTACCTTCCTTCTTTTTATTCCATCCTGTTTGTGTACCACTTTCGTACCTGCAATCCTATTACTTTGTAAACAAAATTTCTTCTTCTCCTCTTCTGATCATCCCTCATTTTCTTTTTTTTTGCTTCCTCCCTTTTCTCTTTCAGTAATTCCAGTTCCTCTTGTGTTAGGTATCTTTTTATTCATATATTTTTGAACTCCTCTTTTTCCATAAGATTCTTTGCATTTTTTAGTATCTCTTCCACAGTGTTTACACTCTGGAAAGTCACCTTTAGAGGTCTTGTCTTGTTTTTCTCGTATTTCCCTAACCTTTTGTGTTCCTCTATGTCTTTACTACAGATTTCCTCTGATACTTCTTTCAGTAAGCTCATTACATTTGCCATCTCCTTTTTGTCTCTTGTGATCTTGTTTTTTACTTCTTCCTCTTCTATACCAGTGATTACTATAGATTTGTTTATATCTACTGAATCTCTGACTAACTTTGGATTGTTTTGGGTTATTCTTTTCACTTCCTTTTTAATGCTTTTTTTCCTCCACCCTTGTTTCTAAGTCTTTCTTTACTTTCACCATTTCAGCATACGTGGTTTCCACATCATTTTTGTAGCTTTGCACAGCTTCATTCACCTGTGTTATCTTCTCCTCAGTATCACTGCTCTGGTCTATAAGACTGCTAACTTGCCTAATTGTCTCTGTGTCATTTTTGAACTCTTCCATAACACTCTCGTGATTGACTACTGTACTTGCCATTTCACTCATTTTCTTCCTAAGTGTACTCAATTCCACTGTTAGTTCACTGATGATTGTGTCTTTCTTATTGGCCTCCCTTCCTAGTTTTTCTATTTCTTCCTTTGGCAAGTGCATCTGCTTCTTTATTTCATCAATTTCATTTTTGAAAGCCATTTCTAGTTTGTGTACACGTTCAACCAGTCTATTGTGAGTCTCCACTTCAACCAGTTCTTGGTAGAAATCATCATTTTGCATTTTACCTTTATCCCTTTTCTTTTCCAAATTTGCTTTACTAAAGTATGTATCCATTTTGCAATACTAAAAGAACAGAGTATGTATGTACACTTTCCCAGTGTTGCTGTAGTCTAAACAAACCTCAGCTGACTCAGCGCATTTTTTCCTCTTGGTTCTCTTTTCTGTTTGAACAAGTCTTGTTTAAACTTTGTTTTTTTCCTTTTAATAATGAAAAATTATTTAGTTTAACCTGGTACAAAGCTTGACTCATACAAAGATACTAATTTAGGTAATGCCATTGGCCGTGTTGGTTCGGTACGGAGCGCCGATGTCGGACGTCTGCCTCGATTGACTCCCTGTGTGTGTGTGTGTGTGTGTGTGTGTGTGTGTGTGTGTGTGTGTGTGTGTGTGTGTGTGTGTGTGTGTGTGTGTGTGTGTGTGTGTGTGTGTGTGTGTGTGTGTGTTCGGTTGTGTGTGTATTTGTGTCAATGAGTGCGTGTCTCTGTGTGTATGTACGTCCGTGCTTGCGTGTGTGTGTGTGTGTGTGTGTGTGTGTGTGTGTGTGTGTGTGTGTGTGTGTGTGTGTATCAGTGTGTGGGAGTGTGTTTGAGTTTGTGTATTAGTGTATGTTTTTGTGTGTGTGTTTGTGACTATCTGTTTCTCCATGTTCTTGTCTGTTTATCTGATTATGTCCTTGCTGTAGTTAGTTTAGGTCTGTTTGTCTCTCTATGTGTATCCATATTTATCAGTGTTTCTGTGTTTCAGTCTGTTGGTGGGTATGTATACTTATGTTTGTCTTTATGTCTGTCTGTCTCTGTCTGTATGTAGGTCCCTCTGTCTGTTAATGTGCTCTCGTTTTTGTCTGTCTGTCCTACTGTACCTATATGCCTATCTATGTGTCTGCGTGTCTGTCAGCCAATCTGCTGGCTAACAGTCCATGTGTGTGTGTGTGTGTGTGTGTGTGTGTGTGTGTGTGTGTGTGTGTGTGTGTGTGTGTGTGTGTGTGTGTGTGTGCCTTTTATTATTTCTTCCAGTTCTTGTTTATTTAATTTTGTCCATACTGTAGGTACGTCTGTGTGTGTCTATATGTGTATCTCTATTTATCCGTGATTCTCTGTGTCCGTGTGTTTGTGTATATGCATTTTTCTGTGAGTTTATGTGTCTGTCTGTCTGTCTATATGTATGTATGTTTGTCTCTCTGATTGTCTGTGTGCTGGCATTTTTGTCTGTCTGTCCGTCTCTATCTACCTGCCTGTCTTCATGTCTGTGTGTCAGTCGGCCTGTCTCTCTGTCTACCAGTTTCTGTGTGTGTGTGTGTGTGTGTGTGTGTGTGTGTGTGTGTGTGTGTGTGTGTGTGTGTGTGTGTGTGTGTGTGTGTGTGTGTGTGATGCAAGTATCAATAACCTTATGATTTGATTTCGACCATTCATGGTGGAAGCGGTGAAGGTCAGTCAGGGGAGTCGAAAACAATATACTGTATCAACACCAACGGCCACATAGGATGGTTAAAGTATACAGTTTTTGTTAGATTTAGACCAGCGTTGGTGCAAGAGCTCAGAGTAATGAAAGAATGAAAGGATTTGATTTGTTAAGAATCTGTTACTGCTCGAAACGATATTCAAACTTCAT
Source organism: Coenobita brevimanus (assembly GCF_032717465.1). Lineage (NCBI taxonomy): Eukaryota > Metazoa > Arthropoda > Malacostraca > Decapoda > Coenobitidae > Coenobita > Coenobita brevimanus. The sequence continues at coordinate 17,362,605 of NC_137064.1, read as the reverse complement.
ATAGTACTGTCCTAGGGCAAGGTCATCTTACAGAATTGTGTAATGATTTAGACCAAACATGGTGGAAAAGATAAGGGTTGTGCATCGACGGCGGAATTTAAACTGAAGAACAATCCGTCAATTGTCAGGCATCGTTGCAGTGCCGCAAAATACTTTTTTCTCCACCGAATTTAACGATAGGTGGTGGAGAGGTTGTAAGTTGGTTAGGAATGAGGTAGGTCAGTCTATGAACATTCAAAGGGTAAAGGTCGTTGGCCGAATTGCTTTAGCAAATGAAGTTATTAATGGAGGCCACACCTGCTGTTATGTCTAGTCCGAGGGAGCAATTATATGGATTTTTTTTTTCTTTCAAGAAATACTACCCCGTCCACAAAGCAGCTACATGACGCTACTACAAGCTAAGATGGCAATATTTTAAGAGTCAAACAGTGCTCGCGTAGAATATGTCATCGTCCTATTATATATATATATATATATATATATATATATATATATATATATATATATATATATATATTTATATATATATATACACACACACACATATATATGTATGTATAACAAATCATAACTACTGGCTGTCCATCAGAATTCCATGTAATTTTAAGTCTAATAACTTTCAATGACAGTTTTTCCAGATTGTCACCGTTTTAGCGTTAATATCATATGAAAGTTAAGGATTAAATATGTAGAGACATGGCAGTTTTTGGTCAAGTTAAACTGGCAAAACTGCATATCTAATCATTGGAAACAAACACACACACCCACCCACAAACCCACCCACACACACACACACACACACACACACGCTCAAATACACATGCACACAAAAACACACACACAAACATATTATTAAAGAGAGAGAGAGAGAGAGAGAGAGAGATTTACATGGTATATACATGTATATATATGGAAAGAGATTTACACGGTATATATATATTGTTAAGGAACAGAGAAAACTGTTCCGCAAAGTTCCAGGTTCAAAACAAAAGAGTTAGGTAAAATTACAAGTTAAAGTTTAATGCTCAAACTAACAACAAAACATTCAGGACTCATAAGGATAATGTAATGGCAAAGAACAGGTAAAATATATGGTTAACTGCAATAGCCTCTATTAACACGAAATTATCAAGAGTAAATTTATCTAAGTCAACCCCGATAAAGTGAGAATACCAGATAATACTCAGTGAATGCAAGATATATTATTACAGATACAAAATATTATTAATAATGACTGACACCCAAAACACATGAATCACAAAAACCTTACTAGACCCATGAATTAACACTTTACGCTACACAGTACAAGAAAAAACGTAATAACACTCAAACTCAAATTACACAGCTACTAGATGGTTGGAGACTTCCTGAGCACTCACAATAATAACAACTGTACAGGGGAGGACAGAGATGTGAACAAAATGAGGAGTAGATCTAAGTGGCAATAATGCAGTTGTTGTTGTTGTTGTTGATATTTACCCACACTTGGTGGGGCACGGGCAAACTAAGAGCCCGTCAGAGAAAAGCCTTTAAAAAAAAAAAAAAAAAAAAGCAGGATCAATGCCTGAGAATTACCGAGGAGGAGGGTAGTCCCGCACAGTGCGCAAAATTCTCTGAAAAGATGCATTGCCAACAACCCTAGCTGCATCAAAGACATCATCCCCAGTACGAGGGAAGCCTCCGCCAGGACCTGCAAGAAGCAGTGCTGTGGCCGGACAGTCTAGTAAGTAATGGGATAAAGGATCGGCGGACCATGCATAGCAATGGGGGCACGGGTCAGGCTCCAAGCCGGCAACCTGGCGGTAGCACAGGAAACCTAAGCGGAGACGCCTAATCCTAACTAGAATAAAGTTGGGTAATCCAGTTGGTAGCGGAAGAGGTGAATAAGATGTGGCCGCCGCATACCAGGCAGCCGAGCGTGATCCCTCGGCAATACAGAGTTCATGCTCATCCCTGGTACGCATGTAGATAGTGGCATACACCTCTGAGAGGACACGGGTGGCACAGGGGCGAAGCGGAAATGTGACAGCAGGGAGGGTGCTAGCCGCACGTGCAGTTGTATCTGCCAGTTCATTCCCCCAAACGCCAACATGTCCAGGGACCCAGTGAAATAACACTGAGCCACCACGCTGCTGAATGAAAGACGCAACAGTATATATAGCCGTTAGTAGGAAACGGTGGGATGTAAGCGCGAGAGACTCCAGACACTGAAGGGCAGAGAGTGAGTCAGTGTGCAGAACGACTCGCTGATGCTGATGCCGGTAGGCATGACGCAAGGCACCGAGAAGAGCCACCAGCTCCGCCTGGAAGGCTGAGACCCCCGTGGAGATGCGCCAGGATTCAGTGTATGGTCCAAAAGGAAAAGTCAAAGCAAAAGCCGCCCCCGCTGAGCCATCGGATGAGACTGAGCCGTCCGTATAATAGACTGCCGAAGCTGTTGAGTTAACAGTAGAGATGCTACAAAGACTGTCCTGCCGAAGAACTGCTGGAATGGAGTGGCGAGGCTTGGGCACTGAGGGATAGACAACAGTGAAAGGGGGCCGCGACCCGGGCGGAGGAGGCAAGTAACCTGGACAGTCTACCTCAGGATCACGGCACACCTCCGAAGCCACGCCCAAATCCTGTAGTAGGGCCGTAGTGGCACGAGCCCAGTCACGACGAGTAAGCGGGTCAGGGGTCTGCCTGCTAAACGCCGCAGTAAGGCCGAGACCGGCAGGTGCGGATGGCGATGCACAAGCCGGAGTGTTTCAGCTGTTGCACGCAATGCAATTCTATGAGCCAGTGAAGGAAAACCACTCTCCAGACGTAGGTTAACCAACCTTGTCCAGCGTGGCGCATGTAGCATGGTGCGGAGTGCCTCATTTTGAAGGACCTCCAAGGACTGAGAGACATGTGGGGCAAGGCTGGTGAGACATATGGCACTATAGTCCACAAGAGAGCGGATAGCGTGGACAAAAAAGGTGCGTAAGACGTTATAGGATGCCCCTAGACTGCGACGAGACAGATAACGCAGAACAGAAGTTCGGGTGGCAGCCCGCTCCCGCAGGTACCTGACGTGCTTGGCGAAAGTGAGGCCAGCATCAAAATAGACGCCCAGGTAGCGGTGGAGCTTGACCAGCTCAATGCTGCAGCCATCAAGCAAGAGAGGACGGTCTGGAGGGCGGAGACCGAAAGGTAGGCACTTGGTCTTCCCGAGGTTGACCTTCAGCCCGAGTTCATTACACTTGGCGTGTAGCCGAGAAAGAGCAGCGGGTGCCTGGGTGAAACAGTCCCCCCTCGAAAAGACCAGTGCCAAATCGTCAGCATACACCAGCAGAGTCACGCCGGGACCATAATCCACCGTTAATAGCCCTTCAACAAGGACATTAAAAAGCAAGGGGCTGAGAACACTCCCCTGGGGCGTGCCGTTAAGATGGTGGTAAAACGGGGAGAGCTCCCCTTGAAACCTGACCCCTGCCGACCTGTGCAAAAAGAAATCCCCCACCCATGAGAGAAGTCTACCCCCAACTCCCCGGGCCGCAAGGGCTGCCTGGATGGCTAGAGGGCTTGCCAGCTCAAAGGGTTTTTTCGAGGTCGAGGAAGACTGCCATCCCCCGTCCACCTCGAAGCTCCCCGAGGAAGGAAGCAAGGCAGTGAGAAGCACTCCTGCCAGGATGGTATGCAAAAGTCCTCGGGTGCAACGGTCCCAGACGCCAGGCAAGGCGGGCACGCACAACCCTTTCTCCTGTCTTAGCCACACAGCTAAGGAGCGAGATAGGGCGCATGGCGTCGGGATCGCGAGGCTTTGGAATCGGGTGGATGATAGCTGTCTTCCACGACCTCGGCAAACGGCCCTCAGACCACGAGAGATTGAACAGACCAAGCAGTCTCTCACTACCACAATCTCCAGCATGAGACAAGAGTGAGTAGACGAGCCCATCGAGGCCAGGTGCAGTGTCGGTTCTGTGTCGCAGCGCCTTATGAAGCTCCCTGCTGGTGATGGGAGGATCAGCGGGGTCAGGTCTGGCACAAGCAGCCTGTACAGCAGCGACACGAGAAGCCGACAACTGCTCCTGTAGGGCTCGGACGGGTTGCGGAAGATTGTGGGAGGCAGAACGATCCGCGAAATGCTGAGCAAGACGGCTGGCTTCAGCAGCAGGGTCAGGGTGTGACGGTGGTCGAGGTGGACGTGGATCAGAGATGGACCGGATCCTCCTCCACATCTCACGGAGAGTGGAGTGAGAATCCAAGGTTCGACACCATCTAATCCACGCCTCCTCCTTAAGGCGACGCTTCTCCAGCGTCACATGGCGTGTGACAGCAGCCAAGCACCGACGGTGAGGGGATGTACGGCGCCGCCGGTACTGCCTGCGTGCTGCATTGAGCCTATGATTCAGCTCCCTGACCCTGTCGCAGTAAATCCAGCCGTCCCGATAGCACCGCGTGGATCGTCGCTGCAGAGGAATAGTGAGAGAGGCAGCCTGGGAAAAAGCGTGGGCTACCTGATCTGCTTGACTCTCGAGGTCCGGGGCAGTAGGAGATGCCTCAAAGGCCGCAGCTAACACACGGCCAAAAGCCAGCCAGTCAGCCCTGCGGAGATCCCACCTAGGTGGAGGGAGAGGGGGAGGTGGGAGTGGAGGCATTGGTAGTGTAACGTGAACTGCGAAATGATCACTAGTGAGATGGGGGTGAAGTGACCATGTCGCAGATCCAGCCAGAGGGGACGACACAAAAGATAGGTCGAGACGGCCCCCACCCACATGTGTAGCAACCTTAGTATCATTCAAGAGAGATACACCATCCATCTCCTCCAGTACCAAAGAGATGTGCCGCCCTGCATCATTGGACGGGAGAGGCGATGAAAGCAAGGCGTGGTGGGCGTTAAAGTCGCCCCCGACATAGACAGTGCCCCTGGCAGCCTGGGAGAACAAATCTCCCATCTCCAGGGAGCCCCTGTGACTTCGGTACACGTTGTATACCGTCAGGGACGACGTAGCCAGGTGGAGAACCACGCCCAGAACCTCCACATCAGGTCCACAGAAAGGAGGAGGTTCACAGTCTGTGCACTCAATGTGGTCCTGAACCAGAACGGCACATCCCCGTGTGACGCCACGAACAGACGGGAGAAGATGGGTGGTGTAGCCCGCAAGATGAAAGGTGGAATTGTCTGGGAGCAGGGTCTCCTGTAACAGGATGACATGAGGACGGTCCCTGGCGGCCGCCTCCTGTAAGAGCGGGAGCTTATGCCGTGCCCCTAGACAATTCCACTGAAGGAGTCTGAGGGAGGAGTTTTCTGGCCGTCTGGAGATAAGTGAAGACGGTGGTTCTCCTGTAAGTGTTGTGGGGCCGTGTCCATCGTGATGCCCACTGATGGTGGTGATGCCGGCTCTGACAGAAAGCGAGAACGAAGTGGGTGAGTGGCAGAAGTCCGAGCAGTGGAAGGCCGAGGCTTGGCCCGCTTGAAAGAGCGAGCCAGCTTGCGTGGAAGATGGCGTGTTTCCCTCATGGAAGGAGCCGAGCGTCGAGAGGCAGGAGGAGCGTCGAGGCCTTTTAGCTTTGTCTCGATCGCTTGGTCGATGATGATGTCGGCGGCTCCAGCAAGCGTGGCCGTCTTCATTTTTATTCCCAGCTTTTGAATTATAGTCTGGGCCAAAGCCACTGCTATGCGCGTGCCCAGATCCCTGATGTCCTCCGCAGTGAAGGTGATGGCCGGTGGAGTGGGAGCAGTGAGTGTGCTGGGCATGGCGCTGAGTGGAGGTGTCGAGGTCGGCTTTGGGCTGGGAACCAAGCAGGGTGGTGTTGGCAGAACAGACGGTGGTGGGCAATGAACTTCTGCATTGGTCTGGCCGAGAGTGAGGGCTGAGGGTAGTGGAGGAAAGTCCTGCTCGTTGATAACTGGCGAGTTCGTAGCCTGTGGGCGGAGCTGCTGTCCCCAGACAAAAGTGCCTGGAGGAGCTGGATGGGCGCTGGCAGTTTGGCGCTCTTGCACCCACGTTACCTGCGTCTCCCGACCCCGGTTGACACGCTGCACTCTTGCAGGGCAACTGGGGTGCCAGGCGTGGTGTCGTCCCGAGCAATTGGGGCACTTTGAGGCAATCTGTTCCTCGGCCTTGAACCGCTTCAGGCACTCTTCGGTGTCGTGGGAGCCGCTGCACATACCGCAGATGATGGGGCGGTTGCAAGTGGCGCGATGATGGCCATAGCGGTGACACCGATAGCAGCGCAGTGGTTCCGGCGTAAAGGGACGGAGGAAAAACCTGCCCCAATTGCCCAGGTCGATGGACTCCACGAGGGGTCCCCGCAGGGTTACAACTACCTGCTTTGTCTCCTCCCGTGTACGCTTTGTTTGGCAGCGCTCCGCTGTCTCTACAAGGTCGTGCCGCAGGAGGATATCCACCGGCATGTGCCGAGGATATCCCATAACAGTGGCCTTGGTGGTTCGGGCTCCCTGAGGAAGCTCGACAATCCTGACGACCGGAGCCTCCGCCTCCGCCACTGCCTTTAGCCGCAGGTACGACTCCTTCCCAGTAGGGATCAGCACGCAGCTGCTGTCGCAGCCGAAACGATTCGTGGCTGCAAGGCCTGGCAGGTGGTGTTCCAGAGCCGCTACCGCATCGTAGCTCGTGCTGAATCCCTCCTGGAGAGGAACTCGAAAAGCCGGAAAGGAGGAGCGAGGAGGCGGAGGACCCGCGACTGAGACAGAGGGGCAAGCAGCAGGGGGAGGCCGTCGAGGCACCACAGTCCTGTATGCAGGAGGAGTGGCGTTTCCCTGCGGCGCTCGCCGTGGTTTGCGCGCCACAGTTATAAAGCCGTCAGCGTCCTCGGTAGTAGTAGCAGGGGCAGCTCCAGCGGGAGAATGGTCGGCACCGGGTGCCTGTGCAGCACGGGCTCCACTGTGTGGAGATGGCATGGCAGTGGTAAGGGCCTGGCGGCGTGGGCAGGCAGCAGTAGGGGCATTAGCAGAGGGCGCGTTGGTAGGGACGGGAAGCGGAGCCGAAGCAGCTTCCTCCATAGCCTCATGGACACGTGCAACCTTAGCTGCACGTGCCAAAGTGGGAAGGGGGGAGGCTGAGGCGACAGCCCTCGTGCGGGGAGCCTGCCCTTTAGGGCGACAAGAAGTGGAGGCGGAGACGTCACCAGACGTTGACGAGTGAGAGCTCGCATCTGAGAGACGCCGCTCTCGCTTCGCGCCTGGTGTAGCAGCAGGGCGAGTCGTCCTCTGCTGGGACTGGGATGGGCGCGGTGGCCCCGTAGGCCTAGGGATCTGGGTGCGTCTCATGTCCCTGAGGGACAGTCACACAAACACGCAAAGACGCCACTCACACAGACACCCAAACAGATACACCAACACTCACTCTGAAAAAAAAAAAAAAAAAAAAAAAAAAAAAAACTAAGAAAAGCCGGAAGTTCCCTACAGTGACGGGCTACCTATGCTCCCCGCCCTCTAAAGGGCGACGTGGGAGGCCCCGCCACTGCCCCTTATGGGTCTTCCCTAATCTATCAGAGCCGCTCTCTGCGCTTCCTATAACCAGGCCCTAATGGCCCCCCCTCATGGAACTGCCCTAACGACAGCCCTTCAGGGTTCGGCTTCGTACCACGCAGAGAGACACTAATGGCAGCCGGGAAAAAAAAAAAAAAAAAAAAAAAAAAAAAACACCCACACACTCGCAAACACACCCACAAAACACCCACACACTCACACACACAAGCTCGCAAGGCTATCTGTCGGAGACAGAGGCCACCCAGAAACAGAGAAAAAAAGAGAAAAATCGCCTAAGTAAATTAGGCTAAGTCCTGAAATGGTCAAAAACAGGAAAAACTCCCGAAAAATGCTTCTCAGTAACTGAGGCAGAGTCCAATACTCGAGAGAGACTGGCAAGAGGTCCGCTCACCACGAGAGCTAAGCAGGGAGTGTGTATAATGCAGAGACAGAGCTCATTATATAGGGGCCGGCAGAGCTTGATACAACTTGTAAGAAGGATGCACAAATGAAGCCAGAGGGGACAAAGAACGACTTACTCTACTATAAGGGAGGACGGGGGGAGTGAAGTAGAACACGCTCGTGATCAAACATGCAGCATACTGTACGTTAGAATTACACAAAGGATGATGAAATCATAGGCTATGTAATACCTCCCCACAAAGAAAAAGAAATTTACAAAGGAAATTTCTTATTACTCTAAAACAATCTGTCTAAAGTCTAGATAAGCAATCTGCAATAACATTTTCTTTCCCCTTGACATGTTGTATGTCTAATGAATACTCCTGAAGAAGTAGACTCCATCTTGTCAATCTCTGATTTTTATCTTTAAACTTAATAAGGAATTTCAGTGGGTTATGATCGGTATAAATGACTATGGGTCAAAACCAGAACACAAATAAAATGAAAAATGCTGTAAACCCAAAATCAAGGCCAAAAGCTCTTTCTCAATAGTTGAGTATGTTCTTTTGAGGTGGAGTGAACTTCTTACTGTAATAAGATACAGGGTGTTCAATACCCTGATCATCCTCTTGCAGCAAAACAGCCCCAGCTCCTGTATCACTTGCATCAACAGCCATCTTAAAAGACTTAGCAAAATTTGGAGTAGCGAGCACTGGCTGACTTAATAGGATAGCTTTAAGTTTGCTGAAAGAGGATTCACAGTTATCAGTCCAGACAAATTTAACTCCCTTTTTCAGTAGGTCTGTAAGTGGTGATACAAGAATTGAAAAGTTAAGGACAAATCTCCTGTAATAACCTACCATTCCCAAAAATCTTTGTAGCTCTTACCTACTTTTAGGTCTGGGAAGATCACTTATAACCTGAACCTTAGCTCCTGGTGGTGCAACATGTCCATCACCAATTACGTACCCAAGGTACTGAACTTTAGCTTGACCAAATTCACACTTTGATAAATTAGCTACAAGATTAGCCTGAACCAAACGCTCAAGAAATTTACTGACATGGCATAGGTGATCTTTCCAGTTGTCACTGATGATTAATACATCATCAATATAAACAACACACCCGGCCAAACCCTCTGTTACAACATTCATGAGGTTCTGAAATGTGGCTGGTGCATTCTTCATACCATATGGCATTACCGAACATGCAAAATTCTTTCCTAGTGTTACAAAACATGAGATCTCCCTAGCACGTTCAATCATAGGTACTTGCCAGTATCCCTTTAACAAATCAAACTTACTTATGTACCTAGCCTTTCCGATCTTGTCTATGCAATCTTCCACGCGAGGGAGAGGGTAAGTGTCTGTTTTGATTATCTGATTAACACATCTGTAGTCGATGCAAAGCCGCTGTGACCCACCTGGCTTAGGGATTACAGTGACAGGAGAACTCCACTCGCTCTGACAGGGCTCAATCATCTTGTGGTCCAACAGGTAGCCAAGCTCCTTCTGGATGAGAGGAACTTTCACCGGGTTCACATGGTAAGGAGGCAATTTAATTAGCTTTGCGTCTCCAACATCGACATCATGCATCAACACAGTGGTTCTTCCTGGAGTGGCACAGAACACTTGCGGGTACTCCTGCAGTAATGCCGAAAACTCCTGCCTTTCCTCGGGAGCTAGATGAGAAAGCTTAGTCTGGAGATCATTCATGATATCAGGATTCTTCCCCAAACTATCACTCAGGCTCATGCTGCATGGGAGAACTTCACTTGCAGACTCGGGTGGAACAGCTACAGTGCAGACTGGCTTATTTTCGTCCCGCCTGTGATATAACTTTAGCATGTTGATGTGACAAAGTTGCTTGTTCTTTCTACGATCTGGTGTGACGATGACATAGTTGACATCACTGAGTTTCTTCTCCACGAAATAAGGACCACTAAACTTGGCTTGAAGAGGTTGCCCATGCACTGGTAGCAGAATCAAAACCTGATCTCCAGGCTGAAAGTGGCGTAATCTGGACTTCTTATCATACCAAGTCTTCATCTTCTCCTGAGCAGCTCCTAAATTCTCTCTCGCCAGCTGTAAAGCAGTGGACAGCCGTTCTTTGAACTTCATCACATATTCCAGCAGGTTGACGTCATCTTCCTCTGACAGCCAGCATTCCTTGAGTAGCTTAAGGGGTCCTCTTACTTCATGGCCAAACAGTAGTTCAAAGGGTGAGAAGCCCAGTGATTCATTTGGAGATTCTCTTGCGGCAAACACAACGAATGGAAGACCTTTATCCCAGTCTTTCTAATATTCCAAACAGTATTTCTTGAGCAACGATTTGAGTGTTTGATGATATCTCTCCAACGCTCCTTGAGTCTGGGGATGGTAAGCTGAAGACGTGATCTGGGTGATGCCCAACTCTTTCAGAGACTGCCTGAAAACATTTGACATGAAATTACTTCCCCGGTCTGACTGTACCTCCTTGGGCAGACCAAACTTTGTGAAGAACCCTAGCATTTCCTTAACCACGTTCTTTGCTGAGATATTTGTAAGTGGAATGGCTTCAGGATAACGAGTAGCCATATCAATCAGGGTCAACACAGAAAATCCTGAAGAAGTCTTAGGATGAGGACCCACAATATCCACCAACACACGGGTGAATGGCGCCTCAAAAGGAGGAATGGGAACTAGAGGTACAACCTTTTCGGTCTGATTACACTTCCCCACAACTTGACAGGTGTGACAAGACTTACAGTACCAGTAAACATCCTTCAATATACCTGGCCAGTAGAAGTGTTTCAAAATGCGTGCCACAGTCTTCCTCACTCCAAGGTGTCCTGCCAAATTGGAATCATGAGCCACTCTAATGATATCCTGCCTACAAACACGAGGGATGACAACTTGATGTACAACCTCCCATTCACAGTCGGCTGATGCTGTTGGGGGTCTCCACTTCCTCATAAGGACTCCTGACTTTATATAATAACAAGTAGAAGCACCGGCTGACTCATCCTCACTGCAAGCAGAGTTAGCTAGACCTTTAAACTCAGGGTCAGCAACCTGCAACTCAACCATCTCTTGACGAGACAAATTATCAACATTACGGGGTACTGCCTCATCTGGTGAGAGGTCCAAATTAGCAAGAAAAGTGTCAGCTAGGATAACATCATCATCATCATTATCCTCTAAGTCACCAGTAACTTTAGACTTAGCCCTAGTGACAGCACATGCAGAGAACACATCAGGGACATCACAATCCTGGGCCGCAGCCACTGGCTCACTAGACAACTGAGGAGCTGGACTCACTTGACTTCCACGAATATCATTTCCAAGTAAGAAAGTTACACCTGACATTGGGAGTGTCTCAACCAACCCAACCATAACGGAACCATTAACAAAACCAGACTCTAAATTCACTCTGCACAGAGGGACAGAGAAGTAATTATTCCCTACACCTTGTAAGATTAGAGTTCCATCAGAGGAATTAACATTAGAGCCTAGAACACTGGTCAGCATAAGGGATTGGCAAGCACCTGTATCACGATATATTTTAACTGATTTCCTGTCATTACTGTCCAGAGGACTGACAAAACCATCAAACAGGGAATTAGCACATGAACTCTTGAGAGTGTCACCCACGTTACTGCTCAAAAGAGGAGCTTCATCATGAGGATTTAATTTACCCCTCAAAGCAGGTTCAGTTAACTCGGTTAAAGAATTCTGGGAACTCTCAAGGGTGGACACTAGACCAATTGACTGAATATTTAAAGACTTCTTTTTGTTCACATCACGCTATCTCCTGAAACATTTCTCCATAGTATGACCAAGCTTACTACAATAAGTACATTTACTTCTCTGAAATCTAGAGGTGGAGCTGGTATTTACTTCCTGAGAAACATCATCTTTATTCTCTTTCCTGTTACCTGTCCTCTGAATAGAGGCAACGTACTTACTCTCAGTTTTCCCTTTTTCTTTAGAATATCTCTTGTGAGTGAGAACATATTCATCAGCTAAAACTGCAGCATCAGACAAATTATCTATTCTTCTCTCATCAAGATATTGGCTTACATCTTTATTAATACACCTTTTGAAGTCCTCCAGCAAAATCATATGCTTAAATTTGTCAAAATCAGAATCCAAATTCTTAGAATTTAACCACTGCTCTAACAGATCTTCTTTGATTTTTGCATACTCAACATGGGATTGCTTATCTTGTTTATAAGTTGTCCTAAATTTTACTCTATAGGCTTCAGGAACAAGCTCATAGCCCTTAAGAATCAAGCTCTTAACTACATCATAATTATCAGATTGATCCTGAGGCAAAGATGCATAAGTTACTTGAGCTTTACCGGTGAGAACAGTTTGAAGGAGTACTGGCTAATACTTTTTAGGCCAATTAAAACCTGTAGCTACCCTCTCAAACAACTGAAAATACTTTGTTAAATCAGATTCATTAAAAGGAGGGACAAGTTTAACATTTTTAGCCACATCAAAATCATCAGAGCTAGATGATCCAATTCCACATTGTTTCATGCGATACTCATGGTCTGCCTGAATCCTAGCAAGTTCAACTTGTGCCTGAAACTCAGCCTCCTCAGCACGAGCCTGAAACTCAGCCTCTTTAGCATTTGCCTGAAATTCAGCCTCCTGAATACGAGCATTTGCCTGAAATTCAGCCTCCTTAGAACGAGCCTCCTGCAGGGCTAGCTGTAACTTAGCTAATTCAATCTGCATTTCCTCATTTCGAGGAGTTACATTAAACAAGCTTTCATTAATCATGTCAACAATTTGATCTTTAGAATGATGAGAGCGAACAGCAATTCCCAATTGTTGAGCAACAAGCTTAAGTTCATTCTTTGTTCTGTTTTCTACATCACACACTGTTTGCACATTTGACAAAAAATCTTTGGCTTCATCAAGCGTAGTAATAGTAGACATCATGAATAAATCACAGTCACAAAATATCAAGCAATATCCTTATGATGATATCCTGAATATCCTGATAAGAAGTCGCCAAATTTATGTTACGGAACAGAGAAAACTGTCCCGCAAAGTTCCAGGTTCAAAACAAAAGAGTTAGGTAAAATTACAAGTTAAAGTTTAATGCTCAAACTAACAACAAAACATTCAGGACTCATAAGGATAATGTAATGGCAAAAAACAGGTTAAATATATGGTTAACTGCAATAGCCTCTATTAACACGAAATTAGCAAGAGTAAATTTATCTGAATCAGCCCTGATAAAATGAGAATACCAGATAATACTCAGTGAATGCAGAATATATTAATACAGATACAAAATATTATTAATAATGGCTGACATCCAAAACACATGAATCACAAAAACCTTACTAGGCCCAAGAATTAACACCTTACGCTACACAGTACAAGAAAAAATGTAATAACACTCAAACTCAAATTACACAGCTGCTAGAGGGTTGGAGACTTCCTGAGCACTCACAATAATTACAACTGTACAGGGGAAGACAGAGATGTGAACAAAATGAGGAGTAGATCTAAGTGGCAATAATGCAGAGACAGAGCTCATTATATAGGGGCCGGCAGAGCTTGATACAACTTGTAAGAAGGATGCGCAAATGAAGCCAGAGGGGACAAAGAGTTGACACTCCTGCTCTGAACAACAGAAAGAACGACTTACTCTACTATCAGGGAGGACGGGGGGAGTGAGGTAGAACACGCTCGTGATCAAACATGCAGCATACTGTACGTTAATTACACAAAGGATGATGAAATCATAGGCTATGTAAAAATATATATATATATATATATATATATATATATATATATATATATATATATATATATATATATATATATATATATATATATATATATATTTATATATCAGGAGAAATTAAAAGATGAGTGGAACGCAGTGAAAGATCGGGAAAATGGCAGCGTGGAGGAGGAATGGTAGTTGTTTAAGAGTGCTGTGGTGGGGCATGCAGAAGAGGTGTGTGGTGTGAGACGTGTGGGTGGTGGTGTAAGAAAAGGAAGTGAATGGTGGTGCGAGGAAGTAAGTATGGCTGTGGCTGAGAAGAGACGTGCATATGAAGTGTGGCTGCAGAGGAAGGATGAGATATCATATGAAAGTTATAAGGAAAAGAGGAATAGAACGAGAAGGGCTGTGCGTGATGCTAAAGTGGCAGCAGATGAGAGGTGGGGTAGGCGGCTGACAGAGAATTTTCAACAGAATAAGAAAATGTTTTGGAAGGAGGTGAAAAGGGTGCGAAAGGGAGAGTCTGGGAAGGAAGAACGAGTAAAATCAGAGGATGGAAGGATGTTAATTGAAATGGATGCTGTAAGGAAGAGATGGGCAGAGTATTTTGAAAGCTTGTTAAATGTAGAGGAGGAAAGGGTGGCTGAGATTGTGGCGGATGAAAGGGTGCAAGGAATAAATGTGTTGGGAGAGTTAAATGATTCTTTGATCACGATGGAGGAAGTGGAGAAGGCAGTAAAGGAGATGAAAACAGGGAAAGCTGCAGGTATGGATGGGTGTGCTGTGGAATGCCTGAAGGGTGGTGGAGTAACTATTGTTGACTGGTTAGTAAGATTGTTGAATGTCTGCTTTGAGAAAGGTATGGTGCCAATTGACTGGGCAAGTGCTTGTGTGGTCCCGTTGTATAAAGGCAAGGGTGATAAGTATGAATGTACTAGCTTTAGAGGTATAAGTCTGTTGAGTGTTGTAGGTAAGGTGTATGGTAGAGTGTTAATTATGAGAGTTAGAGAGGGTACAGAGGGAGTAATTGGTGATGAGCAGTGTGGCTTTAGGAGAGGGAGGGGATGCGTTGATCAGGTGTTTGCTGTGAGACAAGAGTGTGAAAAGTATTTAGCGAAAGGCAAGGATGTGTTTTGGGCATTTATGGATTAAGAGAAAACGTATGATAGAATTGATAGGGAGGCTTTGTGGACTGTTTTAAGATTGTATGGACTTGATGGTAGGTTACTAAAAGGGGTGAAAAGTTTTTATGAAAATAGTAGAGCGTGTGTAAAAGTGGGAAATGCTGTGAGTGATTGATTTCCCGTGAGAGTGGGGCTGCGAAAGGGATGTGTGATGTCGCCTTGGTTGTATAATTTTTGCATGGATGGTGTTGTAAGGGAGGTGAATGCATGAGTTTTAGGTGGAGGTCTGAGTCTGGTGAATGTTGATGGTGGAGAGTGGAATCTGAAGCAGCTGCTGTTTGCAGATGATACTGCACTGGTGACTGATTCAGAGGAGAGATTGAGACAGTTGGCAGAGGAGTTTGGAAGGGTGTGTGAAAGGAGGAAATTGAAAGTAAATGAGAATAGGAGTAAAGTGATGAAGTGTACGAGGTTGATAGATGGTAGGGGGATTAATATAGTTTTGAATGGTGAGTTGCTTGAGGAGGTGGATTGTTTTAAATATCCAGGGTCACATGTTGCTGTGGATGGAAGAATAGATGCAGAAGTGAAGTTTAGAATAAATGAAGTAGGAAAGGTGCTGGGAGGAATGAAAAAAGTGTTTAAATGTCGTTCGCTTAGAATGGATGTAAAGAGAAGGCTGTATGAAGGTGTTGTGGTACCGACTGCGTTATATGGGGCTGAAACATGGAATATGGGTGTACAAGAGGGGAAAAGTTTGAATGTAATGGAGATGAGGTGTCTGAGGAGTATGTGTGGAGTGACACGTATGGATCGAGTGCGAAATGATGAAGTGCGAAGGAGAACTGGAGTTGTTCGGGAGATGGCTGGTAGAATTGAGCAGAGGGTGTTGCGATGGTTTGGGTATATGGAGAGAATGGATAATGAGTGATTGGTGAAAAAGATAACTAGATATGATGTGAGAGGTGTAAGGCTGAGAGGAAGATCACGAATAGGATGGATGGACAGTGTGAAGAGAGCGTTGGATACGAGAGGGATGTCTGTTGAGCAAGGAAGAGTGGCTGTGCGTGACAGAAATAAATGGAGAGAAATTATGAATGAATAAGTGATGACGTAGCCCTGAGGGGATATTCTCCCGCATTTGGTCTGATCAGCTAGTCAGGTCAGGTGCGGGTAAGGGAATGGGTCTGTTATGATGTGGCAGAGGTAAACCAGTTCTGCTGTCGGGCCCTGCTGCGGATGTCACTGAGTGCTTTGCGCAGTTGACCCTTGTGCGGTGTGGTGCGGTGAGGATCTGTCCGTTCTCCCCTTTGGGGCTAAGATGCGAATGAATGTGTTTGAATGGATGAGTAAATGGGGAGTGTGTCGTCCTGTCTCGGCTACCTCCCTTTCCTTGGGGGAAGCAGCCTAGGTATATATATATATATATATATATATATATATATATATATATATATATATATATATATATATATATATATATCATTTCCTGTGGCACCCCACGTGATGCATAGAGCCTCGATGAACTCTCTCCACCAGTATTTGTCTCTTGCCATCTCCTTCAGGGCCTACAAACATTCCTCTCCTGCTTCTCTTTTTATTGTCCTCAACCAGGTTTCCCTCGGCCTACCTGTGCCTCTTCTTCCTTTAGTAGCCCCAGCCATTTCCAGCGAGACATTCTCACATACTCATCAACTGGTTCCACTCTCGTAATATCCCTTACGCTTTTATTTGTAACTCTGTCTTGCCATTTTTCCCCGAGAATCCTTCTCAGTATTTTATTGTCAAATCCTTATACTTCCTGATCTGTTGCAATTGTACTGTACCATGACTCATGCCCATAAATTAAATTGGTCTAACCATGGACTTGTAAATTTTTACTTTATTATGAACCAAAAGCATATTATTATTCCAAACAGATTTCAACATTCCAACAGCTCGTCAAGCCTGTCTAATCCTCTCCTCAGTTTCATTGTTTAATGATCCATTAGATGATTCATTCGTTCCCAAATGTTTAAAGTTTTCTACATTCTTCACCATATTATTCCTAATTACACAATCGATTTGGTTCTCCACGTTCATATTAATAATGCCAGTCTTTTCTCTGTTTATTACCAATCCCACCTTTTCTCCTTCCTCCACCAGACAATCAAGGACCCTCTGCATCTCGTAAATACTTCCGCAAAGCAGAACAATATCATCGGCATAGTCCAAATCCATCAGCCTCTTATTTTCTTTCCAGTTAATTCTTGGACCTGTTCTTATTACAACCTTTCTCATAACATAACCCATGACCAAAACAAACAGCAAAGGCAAAAGAATTCCTCCTTGAACCACTCATGACCTAACTTCAATGGATCACTCAAAGAACCACCCACCATTACCTTACAAAAAGTACCTTCACGCAGGCTTCTAATAATATTTACAAACTTTTCTGGTATACCATAGAATCTCATAATTTTCAACATAGCTCCACGTGAAACACTATCAAACGCCTTTTCAAAATCCACAAAACACATACTAAGTGGCATTTTCATCTCATTAATTTGTTGCATTAGATGCCTTACAATAAAAATCTGATCATTACAACCTCGACCCTTTCTAAAATTTTATAAATTACTGGCTCTATTCTGTTCAACAAGATTTTAGAAAAGACTTTTGCAACTACAGGTGTCAAAGTTATCCCCCTCCAATATCCACACAGACT
>NC_137064.1:17250180-17337680 GCF_032717465.1 Coenobita brevimanus | reverse complement strand
TGATTTTCTATAGTTTGTTTTTCATCGTTTGTCTACGTTTTTTCGGTGTTGCTCGAGGTTGCATAATTGCTGGCTAATTTCCTTGGGATACTTTTTTAAAGTTTAGTTTATATTGCACAGGTATTACTGAAAATGATATTATATAGTCCCATATTTTGTTATTTTATATTTTAAAAAAATACATATACACTATATACAGTATTAACTATATACACTGACTTGTTCTGCACTTGTACCTATCGTGGGTAATATGTGTGTCAGCACTGTGTGGAAATCATTGTCTTAACAATTGTGTTGAAGATGTTCTTTCTTGCTAACGTTATTTGTGTTGGCCATTTTTGTTTTTTCTAGTTTACCTTGTAACTTAATTTATATGTTTCCACTAGGTAGCTTTAATTAATAAATGTTTAATACAGTTCTTTTAATCGCTCACTGAGTAACTGTGATGGTATATTTTCTTTATCACTTTGTAGATATAATAATGTATAGCTGCATGTATGAAACACGTATTTTATGTAGGTATAAATGGTAACACTCGTTGGTAGTAAATAAATGTTATAATAAATGAATGAATATATACAGTGTAGAATATTTATTGTTGGTGATTATTTAGTGTTTGAGTTATGCAGATAACTGAAGTAAGTATGTGTATTTAAGCTGTAACTATACAGCACGTTTTATATGTTTGTGCAGAAGCTTATTGTCTATCACTGTGTATTGTATAAATGAAGTAACTATGTAACTCACTAATTTTTTACCGTGGTGGGAATGGTGTGAGTGGTGGTGCAGGTGGTGTGTTGACCGACGTGGCGTATTTTCAGCAAGCACGCATGATGACGTCGACTTCTCACACTGGTAGCTGTGGTGAGTGAATGAGTAGCGATGAGTAACTTGAGTGAAGACGAGTGAGTAAGATGAGTTGTGAATATGGACTTGGTATTTGCTTCGTCGTCTTGACCTCTTCACTCCTGCGTCAGCGGTGGAGGTTGGGTGGATGTAGCAGAGAGAGGAGGGTGAGGTCTGGTGGTTGTGAGTTGAGTCGTGTCTCACTCTTCGTTTGTTTGTTTGTTTGTTTTTGTTTTTCTTTCTTGATGTATTCTTGGTCCTTTTTTCTTGTGATTTACTCGTTGTAGGATGAAGACTGCCGCTACTTGTGGGTGCATGTAGAAGATTATACAGACGACTCGTAGAGTTGTTACTTGTAGTTGATTGTAGATGGTTGTAGTTCGCTGGTTTGTCTTAGAAATTGCAAGATTGTTTGTATCAGTACTTTGTTAAACTACTTGCAAGGCGTCCTGTGACCTCTACACCTCTACATCAGCGTGATGATCGGGGAGACGGAGGGGGCTGGTTGGAGAGAATACTATCAGGAGCTAGTTGTGAGTTGTTGGTTGTGAGAGGTATTCTTGTTTTCAATCTTGATATTTTGTAGGAATTCACTGTTGATTCATAGACGAGGTTCGTATACTTTCGCTGCTACCAAATGTCATAAAAAAAACTTTGTAGTTACTTGTAGAGAAGTTATATATATATTAGACTTGTGGACGAGCGGTTGTTATACTTGAGTAGCTTGTAAGTGGATAATCTTCTTTCCCATTTGTCATTCAATGACAAGGAGAGATAAAGAATAGTATGGGACTATTTTTATTTGTCTTGGAAATATTAACAAAGTCTCACACACGAGTGAAGTTAAGTGGAGTCCCGCTTGCTACCTCCTGTCTCTCTCTCTCTCTCTCTCTCTCTCTCTTTTCCATGTTGCTAAGCCCTTCTCCCTACGACCTGCCTGTTCTATGGCTAGCCCCCATCTGAGCTCTCTTTCCTAAATTCTGGTGTAGCAGGGGTTGTGTCACGTGTGTCCACTGTGGTTGGAAAGTTCTAGAAGCCTGTGTGTGAGTATGTGTGTATGTGTGTGTATGGTCAAGAGGCGCTGTCGTGTGCCTATAAAGCATTCCTTGAGTTAAGAGTGTGTAAGCATGTTTAGCATTGCTCGATTCTTGCAGACACAGTACCTTCTCATCATCTGACTTCCTGCTTCTATCTGTCTCTCTATCTATTTATTTATCTATTTATTTATTATGATTTGTAATTATAATATGGAGTCCTGACGTGTGTGTGTGTGTGTGTGTGTGTGTGTGTGTGTGTGTGTGTGTGTGTGTGTGTGTGTGTGTGTGTGTGTGTGTGTGTGTGTGTGTGTGTGTGTGTGTGTGTGTGTGTGTGTGTGTGTGTGTGTGTGTGTGTGTGTGCCTATCATTGTTTCTCCCTGTTCTTGTTTGTTTGTGATTTTGTCCATATTGTATGTAAGTCTGTGTATCTCTCTATGTGTATCTCGATTTGTCCGTATTCCTGTATGTCACTCTGTTTGTGGATTTGTACACTTCTCTGTGGCTATGGGTCTGTCTGTCTTTTGTCTGTCCGTCTCTCTGTTTGTCTGTCTGTCTTCTGTCTGTCCGTCTGTCTGTCTATCTGCTTCTGTCTGTCTGTCTGTATGTATGTATGTATGTATGCATGTCTGTTTATCTGTCATATGCTGGCCTATTTGTCTGTCTGTACGTCTGTATCTATCTGCGTTTCTGTGTGTCTGTCCTCTTGTCTGTATATCTACCAGTCTCTGTTTCTCTCGGTCTGTGTGTGTGTGTGTGTGTGTGTGTGTGTGTGTGTGTGTGTGTGTGTGTGTGTGTGTGTGTGTGTGTGATGCAAGTGTTAAGAATCTTATGATCTATTTTTGACTATTCTTGGTGGAAAGGGTGAAGGTTAGTCAGGGTAGTTGACATGATTCTGAAAACAATTTACAGTATCCTCGTTTATGGCCACACCAGATGGCTGACGTATACAGTTTTGTTTGATTTAGACTAGACGTGGTCTTTGGGCTCAGAGAAATGAAAGAATGATTAGTTTTGATTTTTTAAGTCAAAGATGATGATCATGTGGAGATTTCATATTGTACTGTCCTCAGGCAAGTTCAGCTTACAGAACTGTGCTATAATTTAAACCAAACATGGTGGAAAGCATTAACGTACTGCAACGATGGCGGGATTCAACCTTTAAAACGAACCGTCGAAAGTCAAGAATCATCGAAGTGTCACAAAAAACTTTTTTTTTTTTTTTCCCGAACGTAACCAAAGTTGGTGGGAAGGAAGAGTCGGTTAGGAATGAGGTAGGTCCGTCTGTGAACAGTCAAAAGACAAGGTCACAGGCCGTATGGCTTTAGCAAATGAAGATATTAACGAGGCCACACATACTGTTATATCTAGTCCGGAGGAACCAATGAATGGAGAAGTTTTTATTAGTATTATAATTTTTTTCAGGATATACTACCCCGTCCACAAAGCAGCTGCATGACGCAACTGCAAGCTAAGAGGCCATAATTTCAAGAGTCAAGCAGTGGTTGCGTTTAATACATTGTCACGGAATCCCAATATGTATAACAAACAGAACATAAATAGAGACTGTCAACGAGAGTTGAATATACTTTAAAGACTACTACCTTTCCATGATAATTTTTCCAGACTGTCACCGATTTAACGTTAATGTCATTTGACAGTTCAAGACTCAGATTTAGAGACAAGGTGGTCTTCCAACAAGTCAAACTGGCAACGGTGTATAACTAATCACTGTAAACAAACAAACAAACAACACACACACACACACACACACACACACATATATATATATATATATATATATATATATATATATATATATATATATATATATATATATATATATGTGTGTGTGTATATATATATATATATATATATATATATATATATATATATATATATATATATATATATATATATATAACATCATCATCGTGAGCCATTACAAGGCCATTGCTGAACAAAGGCCTCTCCCAACCTTCTCCACGAATTCCTTGACTGAGCCAATCTTTGCTACGTTTTCCCTGAAAATGTCTCTATCTCTTTTCTCCACCTCCTTTCTGGCTTTTTCCTGCTGCTCTTGTAACTCTTGGTGTCCAGTCAGTCAACCTCTTGGTCCATCGGCTCTCCCTTATTCCTGCTACATGGCCTTCCCACCTCCATTTCTGTTCTTGAATAACTTCTATAATGTCTTTGACTTCAGTCTGCTCTCTCACCCTAGTTGATCTTTTCCTATCTCTTAATGATATTCCTGACACTGACCTTTCCTTTTCTCCCTGAGAACGGATTAGTTTATTTTCCATCGATTTTGTCAGTTTCCATGTCTCACAACTGTACGTCACAGCTGGAATTATTCATTGGTTATATACTTTTCGTTTCATACAAATTGGCAAGTTACTTTTCATAATGTCTCTATGTTTACCGAAAGCTTTCCATCCAATTGTAATGCGTCATTTTATTTCGCTACCATGGCCTATCGTTAATTTTAGCATTTGTCCCAAGTAACTGTACTTCTCAACTTCTTCAAGAATTTTTTCGCTCATTTTGATGACGCTTTTTTCGTGTATGTGGATTAAACATTAGTTTTACTCCGGTTTATCTTATCCCTACTTTGAGACTTTCTCTGTTCAGATCATTTAATATTTCTTGCAATTTCTCTGCTGTTTCTGAGATTAGGACAATGTCATCTGCAAATCTTAAATGGTTTAGCTTTTCTCCCTCTATGTTTACTCCTCTGTTTTCCCAGTCTAGCTTTCTGAAAATACTTTCTAGGCATGCTGTAAATAATTTTGGTGAAATTCTATCTCCCTGACGCACGGCCGTCTCAGTCTTAATTTTTTCCTAGTCTTTTTGTAACTTAACTGTAGCAGGTCCCTCTTTATATATGTTTTCGAGCAATTTTACAATGTTCTGATTTACTCCTTGTTCTCCCAGTGAATGTATAATTGCTATGTGCTCTACTGAGTCGACAGCCTTTTCATGTTTGTAGTTTTCTCAATTAGCTTATTACTTGTGTGTAGATGATGAATAGTCGAATACCAGCTTCGGAATCCTGCCTGTTCACGAGGTTGGTTTTCTTCCATTTTTGTTTTTATTTTGTTCGTAAGGATTTTGGTGAAGAGTTTGTATCTGACTGATAAGAAGCTCATGGGTTGATAGTTACTAATATCTTTTGAGTCGCCTTTTTTGTAAAGTAAAATAAATATTGCATTACACCATGTTTTGGGAATTTTCTTCTTTTTATACATTAAGTATATAAATTGGCGATCCAGTTTTGTACTTCTACTCCTGCGTCCAACAGTGAATCTGCTACTATTTCATCTTCTCCCGGAGCCTTCCTTCTTTCCATATTTTTAAGAGAAATGTTTACTTCGTCTGGTGCTACGTTAGGTATTTCACTTGTGTCAGCTGAAAAGTTAGCTATTGGTACTATTTTTGATGCATTCAGTTCTTTGTGTTGTGTGTGTGTGTGTGTGTGTGTGTGTGTGTGTGTGTGTGTGTGTGTGTGTGTGTGTGGGTGGGTGGGTGGGTGTGGGTGTGGGTGGGTGGGTGGGTGGGTGTGGGTGCGGGTGTCTAAGTGTGGGTGTGTATGTTTGTGTAGGTGTGTGTGTGTGTGTGTGTGTGTGTGTGTGTGTGTGTGTGTGTGTGTGTGTGTGTGTGTGTGTGTGTGTGTGTGTGTGTGTGTGTGTGTGTGTGTGTGTATGATTGTGTATGTGTGTGGGTGTGTATCTTTGTGTATGTGTGAGTGTATTATGTTTGTGTGTGTGGGGGGGGGGCAGTATCGCTCCTAAAGGACTATAGTATTCACTATAGCCAGTACCAACTAATTTTCTTTAATAGTGCCAAGGCATATGTATGTTTTTCATCGGAGACCTAATATCCTATGGTATAGCAAATATGTCTGCTGTTGGATTTGTGTTACGCATTGAAATGCAGTCAACTCTGTGCTACCAGGTACACATCAGCACACATACAATGCAATGAAGAATGGGTAAGAATATGCTTTTCATGTGGCCTATTACAGCCTACCACACCACCCAGCTGTAAGTGATATGCCGAGAAGAGAATACGAAACATGGAGACAGGGAATGGCGGAGAAGGGTTGAGGGCAAGCGAAGGAGAGGCAGCTGGGCCGTTAAGATTGTGGGCTGCAGTTGCTCATCTCTTATCAACAAGTGTGTCAATGTGTTGATGATAAAATACGTAGACTACCTTTACTAAAATCACACACACACACATACATAGCATATTGTCATAAACGGTCAACAAAGTCCACGGACGAAAGCTGGAATTGACGAGGAGGGAAGAATACGTATAATTGTATCGCACTGTGGTGTGGAAATTTTTTGGAAAAAAAAGTCTTGCTTTTTTATGATATTCCCCATGTTCAGCTATAACCGGTCACTTGTTCGCTTAAATTCAATTAATTACATAAGTAGCATGAGGGAAATCCCTCTGAATGTCACACTCTCACCCATCAATTGGTCTATGGGTAGAACATTTGACTTTACTCTGGGACCTTGCCCTTTGATCAAATCCTGTCAAACACATACTATTTAATTTTTGATTGACCCTTAACGCTTCTAGTAAGTTTGGTTCAGATTAGACCAAATGTTTTTTAATTGAACATCTATGAATCTGACATTTGACCTTTAGCTATGAACTTGAACTTTAACTGGTTCACTTCGAAATCGAATCCCTATACCCTTATCTTATTCCAGAACATTCCACACAGTTCTGCTTAACGCAGAGTTAGACTTTTAAAGTTGATCTTGAAGTGTGAACTCCTTGACTGATCCTCAGCCATTCCTCTAAGTTTTATGTAAATTATATTAAAACTGTGGTAATCATTCTCTTCAGACATAAACACATGCGTCGAAATTTGACATTGCCCTGTGATCATGACTTTAGATTGTTCTCAGATTGAATCATTTTCTTTTTGTCGTACGCTCAAACCTTCTACATGTTTGGTTTTAATTAGGTAAATGTACAGTATTTTGAACATGTCACTTTGATCTAGCCCTGTGACCTTCATATAGTTTTCAATAAACCATGTCAACCCCTAGGCTGACACTCACATTTTCCATTCCCTCATCCTCCAACCTCACTGTGTATTCAGTGACTTAATTTTTCTCGAAGACCAAACCTTTACACTTCCTTACATTTACCTTTAGATTCCGCTTCTTACACACTCTCTCAGACTCATTCACCAAGCATTGCAGTTCCCCTTCGTCTTCACCTAACAATGCAGTATCATCTGGAAACAAACAGTACAGGAAGTTTCCACATACTACCCTCTCTCATTAGGGCCGCCACAACATCCAGTGCCGTACCTTGTATCTCTTTTATAACCTCATCTGAATACAAATTTAACGACCATGAGAGACATGACACATCCCCTTTTCAATCCTACATTCAGATAGAAAAATTCTCTCAGTTCACTATCCACACGCACTGCAGCATTAGCACCCTCATACCTACTCCTCACAGCATTCAACAGCATCCCTTTTACTCCTTATATTCTTAATATTTTCCACATTCCTTGTCTATCTACTCTGCCATATGCTTTCTCCAAATCCATGAAGGCCGCATACAACTTCTTTCCCCTCTCTAGAAACTTTTCCACTAAAGACCTAAGGATGAATATCTGATCTACACAACCTCTTCCCTTCCTAAAATCTCTCTGTTCTTCAAC
The DNA here is from genome assembly GCF_032717465.1 of Coenobita brevimanus. Classification (NCBI taxonomy): domain Eukaryota; kingdom Metazoa; phylum Arthropoda; class Malacostraca; order Decapoda; family Coenobitidae; genus Coenobita; species Coenobita brevimanus. The sequence goes on along the minus strand of NC_137064.1, from coordinate 17,330,105 downwards.
TAATTCCTCTGTTATTTCCCTAACTGTCAATAAGTATCTTGCCATATACTTTTCCTATTACACCAAGAAGACAAATGCCTATATGATTACCAAACACTTTTCCCAGCGTTCCAATTTAACGGGGGAATAATTATACCTGACTTGCAATTCTCCGGGATCTACCTTCCTCCCAGGTCAATCTGCACATCTTCAATACCTATTCTACTACTATTTCTCCCTCATGCTTCAGCATTTCACCACACACACCCTCAATTTCTGGCGCTTTCCCCATTTTCACTTTCTTCATTGCTTCCATTATTTCCATCCTATTGATCTCTTCCTCCCTTCCCACCTCCCTCTTTTTCCCAGCCATTCTCCAGCCACTTATAATCGCATTATTTTCATTCCCTATGTTCAACAATTTCTTAAAGTATTCTCTCCATGTGGTCATTTTGTCTCCCTTCTCCACCATCAATATACCATTTTTATCCTCCACTCCCCTACTAACAATTTCATCACCCTGTCTAACTTTCTTTACCTCCTTCCAGAACATTTTCTTACATTCCCTCCACTTTACACTCAAATTCCTTCCAAATTCTTATTTACTCTCTTCTTACTCTCTCTTTGCGTCTCTCTTCCTCCCTACATATAACTATCTCTTCTTTCTATCAACTTTTTCCATTCCTTTGCATCTCATCCACTCACTGTATGCTTTCTTCTTTTGTGCCATAGTTTGCCTCACTTCTTCATTCCACCATGCTGTTCCTTGCACCCCCTTTTGTCTTCTCTTCACCCCACACACATCCTCACGTGTTGCACAAATTCCTTCTGCGAATATCTTGCACACGCGAATATCTTGCACACACCTTCCACTTCCCCCATCAGCTCCAGATCATATTTACCCAATCGCTTCTCTACTTCTCTCTTATATTCTGCCTTTTTTCCATCCTCTTGCAACACTTCTACCCTCCTTGCATGGACTACTTCCTCCTGTCCTTCTCTCCTTGTATTCATCCATCGCATTTGTATCTTGACTTTGACCACCACCAAATGGTGGTCAGAAACTCCATTCCTCCAACCTCTGTATGCTATTGCATCCGTTACATACCAGTACCTTCTCATTCTCTCATCCACACACACATAATCAATCACTGCCGTCTTTTCATTCAGTTCACCACCCACCCTTCTCATCAATCGCCACGTATACCTGTGGATTATTCTGTGCCTAATGAGGGTATTGGCTATCAGCAACTCACTCCTCTCACAAATGTCATCTACAGCACTGCGATTCTCATCCACTTCTGCAGGCACACCCCACTCCCCAACTACTCCATCCACCTTCACATTCTTTACTTTTCCATCCATATCTCCAATCAAAAATACTTTCTTATTCCTCTCAAACTCTTTCATGCACGCTTCCACATTTGCCCAGAACTCTTCTTGCACCTTGGTCGCACGGTCTTCTGTTGGCGCATATACACACACAATCGCCCACGTTTATATTCCTACTTTCAATCTTACCAACAGAATCCTTGAACCAACAGATCCATACTATCTTATATTCTCCTTCCATCTCTTGCACACAACAATATATACATCCTCTATTGCCCCCTCATTCTCACCTACTCCCACACATATACCGCATCCATACTCCCACTCTCTAGCACTCACACCTCTCCATTTTGTCTCAGTCAATCCACACATGTCCACTTTTGCACCCTCAAGCTCCTGGACAATCCCTCTCTCTTTCACCTCACCATTCACACCCCTTACATTCCACATTGAAATCCGTACCGTGTCCTTTGTACTGTCCTTGGTTGTCACCTTTTGATGTCCTGGTCCGAGGCATTTTTTTATTTTATTTTAGTTTGTTGTTTTTTGGGGGAGGGGCATTAAGCCTTCGCCAACCCACTTATTTGCATATAGGGAACACGTATTGGTTGGCTATAAGGTTACCATCCAGTGTATTAAATAAAACCTGGTTTACAGGAAGTCATTTGTCTTGTCACTCAATGTAATGTTGCCCTGGAATAAAGTATCACTACACAGTGTGAATGGATGATTGGCGCCTTCAGCGATCACACGTGGATATTTTGTGTATAAAGTTGTACTATTACTTTAGTCGTCTTAAATGTATAGCGTGCCTTAACCTACTAACTGATTAATAAGATTTCTGATATCCATTGCTTCAGTGCACCTAGCCGGAACCAAGTCTGACACACTTACCCAAATGAATACTATACTGTGTATTATTCGTCTAAATTATATATTATGAGTACTGCAACTTTATTTCCTATGCATGCAGTATGCCTTTACATACTTCATATACCAACCACTTTAACATGTATGGACAGGATTCTCAAGCACTGTGATATGATTGTAATAACAGGGTTTGCCAGCTCATTCATATCCCTGAAGCTAAGGCATAAACAAACACACTTCTGCCACATCTACCAAAACGCACCAGACATCGTAACAGCTAATCAGTGTTGGCTATTGTACATAGTATACATTGCTTTGTCTATAAATTTCCACTGCCCACTTGACAATGAAAACTGGGTTGAAGGAGATCTCGGTTTCTCATGAGCTGAGAACTTTTAGTTGACAGAGCATCATACTGTTCAACTGGAACCCAGACATTGCGCTTCCACAGCGATTTCCCCGGTTCTGAACACACGAACATACTTTCTGGGCAGACTTTAGCATCAATGTCTGGTTATTGTGCTCTGGTAAAAAATAAATAAATAAATAAATATCGGTCCTTTCGATAGAGCTGGCCAAGTCTGAGACAAATCATATGAGGGTAGGTTGTGTGTGCGTGTGTACTTTTTTTTCTTCTTTTTTTTATGGGAATGGTAAGGAAGGGGAAAAGGGAAGCAGTGAAGCAGAGACTTGGAATGGAGATAAAATAAAGAAGGATATTACAGCGAGGGAGTGGGAAGAAAGGCACGGAGCGGTATGGGCGACAGTGTAGTAGGTGTAATTATTACCAGGCAAGGACGGGGAGTAAAGGAGAGACATACTATATGATAAGATTCTTGATGGAACTCAACTCAGGTCTATGTAGAGCATGACTGGACCGAGGAATGCAACTGTGACGGACAGTGAACGAGGTCGTTGCGAGGAAGGCAAGATCGTTACCTTTTTGCAGCTTTCAAACTCTCTTCTTCAGGATATGAAGCATTTTAGAACTGGAATGGTTAGAGGTATTCGCTGACCCTTCCATAGGAGAGGTCCTACCACTTGGTCTTCTGATGGTCCCAAGAATTACCATAAATAACGCATCATCGAACTGAAGGGCGAAGGCATAAATGAAAATGAAGTATACTGAAAATGGGATATATAAGAGGAAATATTTAAATGACTGAGGTCGTGTGAGCTAACAAGCCACATTTTTCGAAGTAACGAAATTTTCAGGCTCTCTGCATTGGGTTAAGAGAGTGACGGGTTAGACAGGGAGATGACGCAAGGCATGAGAGGTGAGACAACGAAGGTGACTAGACTCAGAATAAGGATAGATAAGAATGCTCTCTTACTCAAACTGCACAGGCGCTACTGACAAAGAACAACATGTACACGAGGCGAAACTGGTGGCTGGTGGAGAGGCAGGTGGAAACATACTGTAGTCGTGTGGTAGTGTGAGTGCAGCTGTCTGGCATTAGTTGTCCCGACTAGCCTCACCGTCTCAGCAGCTGTCAAGTAATTTACCGCTACTTTCGCCTCGCATCTCCTCGCCTTCCAGGTGAAATATATGAACTCACTTTAATTACCGTAGTAAATGTCTGTCCACCCGTTTCGCTAACTATGCATGTAAGGTCTTAGCAACATATTAAGAATGCATGTGCAAAGACTCGCGTTTTAGACCGCATGCCCGGCGTCGGAATGGTATGATTACTCCTATGGATGAATTATTATCTGATAAGCTTCTGAAATAGAATTTATTATGAGCTTCGATGTGAATCTGCCTTATCTCATCTATGATATATATATATTTTTTAGTGAGTAATTTATCCAGCGTCCTAAATATATTACCGGATAAAAAAAGTTGTCTTTCTGTGGTAGGCTTTACACCAGGAAAAGCACTGATGAAAAGAGTGAATGCTAGTGCTATGCTCAGTAATAAAATGTTTAGTTACAGTCACAAAGCAGAGAAATAAATAGGGTCAGTTAGCTTCATGTGACTTTGCTTCCCTGACAAAGCTAGCAGATAAGGCTGAAACTCTGCAAGAAGCCAGTTCTCATGCTATGTTCATTCTTTTATCTGTTCCCATATATATATATGTATATATATATATATATATATATATATATATATATATATATATATATATATATATATATATATATATATATAATTATCTCGCGTCGTTGTGCATCTCATCCCCGGCACGGCATGATAACGGAGTTGTTCCCCTATGTCCTTACCGTCGACAACTCTCTTTATATGCCTTACATAATGATCCTTAACTGCGAAGGATCTCTGTGTCCTTGTAAATGAAAAACGGCAGGTGATCTTTCGTTGCAGCTGCAGCCTCCACAACAGCTTGGTGCTGGTAGCTCCCACCTCGCATCCCTGCATCAAAGCTGGGCTTTGTTTGGGTCGGGCTGGGAGGTCACGTATGTTAATAAGTTGTTTGTGAGGGAGGCTGGCGGGAGAGAGAAAGAGAAGGCCTAAGACTACAGCCTCCCCTCGCTCCAGATGTTTGGCTCCTTGTTCACCTTGTTTTCGCCGTATCTCGTTTAATTTCGCTTCCGTGATAACTTTGTTCGACCCCAGTGTCATTGATTCAGCAGTAGCTGATATCAGTGTCATAAATACGAACAAAATAATCACCATTTTCCTTAAGATGGCTTCGTTAATTATGTTAATTGTGTAAAAATGTCCATACAAACATAACCATCTTTGCAAACAGAGATGAAGTGTTTATCTTTCCGTCATACTGGTCAGCGGAGGAGAGAGAGCCCACCTGCGCTCCACTGCACACCTGCTCTCCTCAGCCAATCCGCACCACGAATGAAATAGTTGCCACACGCCGCCACGCTGGGTTATACTAAAGATACAAATATTTCCGGTGCTTAAGTAACTGTTATATCAGTTGCAACTAACCTAAAGTAATAAGATGAGGTAACAGAAAGTAATGCATCAAATTGTATACTGAGAAATATTTAAGACGATTTTAATCCTACCTCTTTAAGTTATGCCTGTCACTCACCTTCCAGCCATTCGCTGTGCATCACAAACGGTAGGCTCCTCCCTTTGTAAGTAATCCTCCTTAACTTGCAAACAACAAAATGCATTAATGCATTTGGAATGGTTTTACTCAAAGCCTAATTTGAACATAAAAACGCAAAGACTGCCACACAAGAATACAGAATGATCTATACTACGCTGTGCAGTCAGCGAGTGATGTTAAACCAAAACACCCTAGTGAGCAGCGTCCGATAGGCAGTGAAAGTGTACGATGAGATGTGGAATGTACAGTATACGCGTGCCGGGACAGCGTGTGGTGTGGCCAACAGTTACAGCTGTGGTGTTGGTTGTGTGTGGCGGAGGTACTGTCATCCTCCTCCTGCTGCTCCACTCGGTGTTGTAATCTCCTGTGATGTACAGTGTTGACATGAACCACAGTGCAGTGCAGTGGTAGCATGCGATATGAGGGACATAGTAGCAATGTATCTAACAGTGACAGTGGCAGTGAGTCTCTACGGTCGTGGTGCCACAACTGACACACAGCCACATCAGCACCGTCGTCGGCATGAGTGGTCACGAAAACATATTGTCCACTTACAGAATACTGTGGATCGCCTCTTGCTTCAGCAGCAAATAGATCATATTCATCTCAACAACTTACAGAAAACTGTGCAAAGCCTCCAGAGCAGAGAGAGGTCCTTGAGCAAGTCACCTTTTTCCACTTCCATAGGCGAATTAGAGGCTGAGGAGCGAGCTCTTTCCTCCCTGGGAAAGAAAGCAGCAGAAGTGAGAGATACTATGAGGCAGACACTGCAATCTGAGCAACATCACGACGAGATGCTACAAATGAGACAAGAACTGGCATATCTGAGGTAGGACAAGCTTTTCACACCAAATTATCTCATTCACTCATCTAACAGCGAAGTCAGTGGTTTAATCTGTCTGTCTGTCTCTGTCTGCCTGTCTCTGTCTCTCTGTCTCTGTCTGTCTGTCTGTCTGTCTGTCAGCCAAAAATCGGTAACAGCTTATATAAAAACATGTGATTTTGACTCACCTTACAACGTTACTTTCTGTTTCAAAACCAGCAATAAAGAGTTCAAATAAGCTGTAGGAGGAATCAGTATAAACCATGGGAGTCAGTTACTACTGAATACTAAAGGCAAAACGGGAAGTCAAGGTACAAAGTAAGCTGCATATAAAATAACTATCATCATCATCATCATCATCATCATCATCATCATTATCATCATCATCATCATCGTCAGCATCATCATCGCAACACTACTTCCCAATGGTGAATGGGATGCATAGAACCCAGAAATGGAACAAAAAAAAAAAAATTGAAACTATCAAAAATTGTTCCTTGTTAACTGAGTCTTGTCCAGCCATTCGTCATTGTAGCCTTGGAAATTCTAGCCCCATCAAAAAATCCAGTTAGTTTGCACATTTCTTACCCTTTTTCGGAGGCGTTTCACAAAACCCTGTGAGATGCAACCACTCCACTAACTACAGTGTTGAAGTTGCATCCTATCTACACTAGTGCAGGCTTTACTCCATTATAAACACTGCTTAATAACCACCATTCTGTTTATACATTTGTGACATTTTCCAAGATCCCTCACAGTTCACTCTGTCATAAGCATTTTCCAGATCCAAAGATGTGATAAGTATCTTTTAATTCTTCCCACATACTTTCTCGGGTGCCTTTTATTTGGTGCAGAGAAAAATGTACGAGATCATATTTTAAACAATGGATAGGACAGTACTTCCAGTATTTGCAGTTTTTGCACTGTTAGTCATGATGTATTTCGTTATTTTAAAGAACGCCATACGGAAGTAAAACTGCGATTTTTTTTTTTTTTTCGTAGATTCTTTGCTCATCCAATAACTCCAATACCAGTTGACTCAAAGTGCTAATGCAAGGCAAGCATAGTCACGTTTTTTTTGTAATATACTGATATACAATTAATCAGTGGGTAATATATGTATCATATAAGCATAATTATCCTCCCAGCCACAATACCCACTTAAAAAATTAGGTGAGGTAGAATGCAGAAACAAGAGAAGAATGAGAAACTACAAGAGCAGAAACACTGTCAAATAATGTTAAATAATGTATGAAATGAATCATACAATTATATACATCATTCAGATCAGTCCAACATATATAGATAGACATATAGATGGATAGATGGAAATAGATAAATCCTTGGCTTTCCCAAAGTAAGGCCTTCAGTTTCTCGGCTTCGCCACGGATCACTGTTGTTGCCTCTATGAAGGATGTTTTCTTCGTTATCACAGATAGATGGCAAACTGGGATAGTTTCCCCAGCCTTTTTAAAAGTGGGGATCCTTTAATAATTTTTGCTTTTGGAGTTTGTTAATGTGTCTTAACGCTTTGGTATCATGCTCTGCATAGACTTTGCATGACAAACACATAGAGACCAGATATACATAAACTTAGGATTAGATTTAAGTGTATATAGTGTATGTGTAATGTTTTGCCCTTCTATGTGTCACATTTATGGATTTTCTAGCATGACATATAAGCGGTCGACATTCAGTTTCCAGAATTTCTTCTCAGCTTAAATAACACACCAAAAGGTACTAAACGTTTACTTTTGGAATTTGCTGATACGTCTTACTGTCCTTGCGTGCTGCTCTGCACAAAATTCACATGACAGACAGACTGATGGGTATACAGAAGAGAACTTACGATTTTACAGCGATTATTTATGTACCCTTTTTCCTGCTCCCACGTTTCTTATTTACAGCTATTCTGGCTTGACGCAGGCATGCAGTCAACTTCTCCGGATTATTATTATTATTATTATTATTATTATTATTATTATTATTATTACTGCCTATACTAAACTCCAAAGGGTTCTTAAAATTTGCTCTTGGAGAATTATCTCTTATACTGTTTTTGCGTGATGCTTCCCACAAAGTTCGCACTGCAGACAATTGTCATACAGACAGATAGACACGACTTCAGGATTATAGAATTAGATGAAAGTATGTAATGCCTTACTTTGTCGTTTTATGTCATGTCACGGCTAATCTTGCATAAAGCAGTTACGCGGTCGAATTTTCCCGAAATATTTTAGACATAAAAGACACTCCAAAGGGTCCTTAACATTTTGTGATTTTGGAGTGTGATGATAGATCTTTCCGTGCGTAAGTAATGATCTACAAAACGGATATTCGTCACGATTATCCTTATGTGGTTTTGTGGTAGCAGTACTAACTCTTCACATACATTGTGGTGCTAAAGTTTCTTCAACATCTTGTACTGGAATCACTCTCATCACTCACTGTTTCATCTAAGTCGAATACTTTCTTATATTAACGTGTCAGACAATACAGCAGGGTTTCGTAATTTCTGAATTTTTTCAGTTACTTATTGATAACCTAAATATGGTCACATATTCTATTGGTTGTTTTACATCTGACGTAAGTTTATTCGATAGTTGTATAGATCTGTACTGACACCGTTTTACGGAACAGAACGGTCGACGCATTTTTTTCATGACACGGGTACTCCTTTAACATTTAAGATTATCGCAAATAGTTTTCCTAGTTTCTTTAATGAAAGATCGCTTATATCATTAGGAAGGTTAGAGATCATCAGACTTTCTGCCTTGCCCCTCTTCATTCTTCTCAAGGCATTCTTTATTTATTCTATTATAGCCTAATACTGGAAATTGTTGTGTACATCATTACCATAGTCTAAGTTTAAAGTGTAGTCACTATATAACTTAAATTTTGCATTACATTCTTCTATTCAGATGACTTTTTTATTCGATTGTTTGTCGCTCCGCCATAAGTGTCTCTCAGGGCAAGCACTTGGCTTCTTACTGTGCCTAGCAACTGTATCGTTGACTTTAGAATTCCATTTTTACTTAAAGTTTCATCAGTTACTGTTATGTTGGATTTCGGGATGCTTTTTTTCTTCTTTTTTTATGGTTTTCCCAGGTTTGGCTGCTTCAGCGTAATCTTTCCTAATGCTTAAGATCTTGTTCTTTCTCTTCTTCAAAAGAAATTTTGTACTCTCTGAAAGTCGTCATTTCGTGATTTCCTACCTCCTGCTGCTAAACGTGATTCGTTCACATTATTTGTGAGCTTTCACTCACGTATTGTTAGTCGACATCTATTTCATTTATCAAGTATTTGTTCTGAATTACTTAGTTAAATCTGCTGGTTTTTCCTTTTTTTCAAATTCAACTAGCAATTCACATCTAAAATTCCTGTTCTAATAAAGATAGACAGATAGATATACATGCATGTATTCTATGCTTTGGACCTTGGGTATAGGCTTTATCAACTCCTATCCTGAGGCTCAGCAGTCCTACGTACCATACACCTCCACATGTTGCCATTTCGTCGGTGACACCCGCCGTCCACAACGAATACACGTCAGGGTTGTATCATACGGAACTACTGTATATTGGTACTACTGGAAATGTTTGCACGACGCGTCGGCTGGTCTTAACGGTAGATCACTAAAGTCTGCTTTAACGAAATTCAAATCCTTTAAACAGATCCCTGCCACATTCAGATTCAAACCCTTCATATATATATATATATATATATAATGTTCTGGAAAGAGGTGAAAAAGTAAGACAGGGTGGAAGTGAAGTTAGCAGGGGAGTGAAAGATAAAAATGGTAGATTACTAGTGGAGAAGGGAGAAAAAGTGAGCATATGGAGAGAACACTTTAAGGAATTGTTGAACATAGAGGATGGAAGTAATGCGAGTATAAGTGGCTGGGGAATGGCTGGGAGAAGGAGGGAGGTGAGAAGACAGGAAGAAATCAGTAGGATAGAAGTTGTGGAAGCAACGAAGAAAGTTAAATTGGGGAAAGCCCCAGGAATTGATGGAGTGTGTGGTGAAATGCTGATGCATAGGGGAGAGATAGTAGTAGAATTCATGTGGAAGATGTGCAGATTGGCCTGGGAGGAAGGTAGAGTCCCGGAGGATTGGAAGTCAGGTATAATTATTCCCTTATACAAAGGAAAAGGGGAAAAAGAAGTGTGAGGTAATCATAGGGGCATTTGTCTTCTTAGTATAATAGGAAAAGTGTATAGAAGAATACTTATTGACAGAGTTAGAGAAAGAACAGAGAAATTAGTTGGAGAAGAAGAGGGAGGCTTTAGGAAGGGAAGAGGTTGTGTAGATCAGATATTCATTCTTAGATCTTTAGTGGAAAAGTTTCTAGAGAAGGGAAAGAGTTGTATGCGGCTTTCATGGATTTGGAGAAAGCATATGACAGAGTGGATACACAAGGATTGTGGAAAGTGTTAAGAATATATGGAGTAGATGGGAAGTTGTTGAATGCTGTGAAGAGTATGTACGATAGTGCGAAGGCTGCAATGCGTGTGGATGGTGAACTAAGTGAATTTCATCTTTGAACGTTGGGTTGAAACAGGGATATGTCATGTCTCCATGGTTGTTCAATCTGTACATGGATGGGGTAATAAAAGAGGTACAAGGTATGGTAGTGGATGTTGGAGTGGCCCTGGTGAGAGAGGATAGTGTTTGAAAACTCCCTGTACTGTTGTTTGCAGATGATACTGTGTTGTTGAGTGAAGACGAAGGGGAGCTGCAAGGCTTGGTGGATGAGTTTGGGAGAGTGTGCAAGAAACGGAATCTGAAGGTGAATGTAGGGAAGTGTAAAGTGATGGTCTTTGAGAGAGATGAAGTCAGTGAATGTACAGCGAGGCTGGATGGTGAGGAATTGGAAAATGTGAGTACGTTTAAGTACTTGGGTAGTGTGATGAGTAAAGATGGAGGTTTGGAGGGTGAAGTGCTTGAAAGGGTACAGCAGGGAAGAAAGGTTGCTGGTTCTTTGAAAGCAGTGATAAGAAACAGGGAAGTGAGCATGGAAGTGAAAAAGTTACTACATGACAGTATTGTGATACCAACTCTAACATATGGAAGTGAAGCTTGGACGTTGTTGGAAGGACACAAGTCAAGAGTGAGAGCAGTGGAAATGAGTTATTTAAGAGGAGCCTGTGGAGTCACATGGAGAGACAGGCTGACGAATGAGGATATAAATGAGCGTTGTGGTGTGGATGTGGATGTGATAGGAAGAGTTATGAGGAACACACTGAGGTGGTTTGGCCATGTGGAGAGGATGGAGGGTGAAAAACTGACGAAGAGAGTGTATGTGAGTGAGGTGGAGGGGGGAAGAGGGAGGGGGAGGCCGAGGATGAGATGGAGGGATGGGGTGGAGAGGTATATGAGAGAGAGGGGTGTGAGTTGGGAGCAGGGCAGTGAAATGGCGGGGGACAGGGCGACTTGGAGGCGATTTGTTTGTGGCCACCCCAAACGGGATTGAGGCGACTGGCAATAGATAGATAGATAGATTAATCATCATCAGCCGTTTGAGTAGGCTATCCACTGCAGGACCGGCCTATCCCGACCGAAGTCGGGACGATGCAGCCACTGTATCTCTACCAAGTGGCTTAGGCTGTCTTGTAGAGATTGTATGTAGGGTGAGAAGTGCTTGTAAGTGTAATTGTAGTGTTGGAGTGGCTTTGGATGTGTGTGTAGTCTGTGAACCAAGTGTAATCGGCCCGTGCAAGCCGATTGGGTGCAAGCATACTTTATAGTAAGCGACACTGGTTGAACTACAGCACTCCTTGTGTCCGCCAGTGCAGTACGTGGCCGGGTGAACACTCCCAAAGTTTATTACCCTGGCGGGGTGCGAACCCTGGTTCACCCGAGAATGAGACGCACACTCTACCACTGTACCACAGAGGCTCCGTATACTGTGTATATATATATATATAATATATATATATATATATATATATATAGAGAGAGAGAGAGAGAGAGAGAGAGAGAGAGAGAGAGAGAGAGCCTCTGTGGTACAGTGGTAGAGTGTGCGCTTCGTACACGGGTGAACCAGGGTTCGTGCCCCGTCAGGGTAATGAACTCTGGGAGTGTTCACCCTGCCACGCACTGCATTGGCGGACACAAGGGGTGCTGTGGCTGAACCAGTGTCGCTTACTATAAAGTATGCTTGCACCCAGTCGGCCGATTACACTTGGTTCACAGACTACACCCACATCCAAAGCCACTCCAACACTATAACTATCCTTACAAGCACTTCTCACCCTACATACAATCTCTACCAGACAGCCTAAGCCACTTGGTAGAGATACATTGGCTGTATCGTCCCGACTTCGGTCGGGATTGGCCGGTCCTGCAGTGGATACTCAAAGGCTGCTGATGGTGATTATATATATATATATATATATATATATATATATATATATATATATATATATATATATATATATATATATATATTAATATATACAGAGTGAGAGAGAGAGACAGACAGACAGATGCAGGTAATCAAACTATTCCTAAGCATGAACCAGACAGTAGCCCGTTCCACGAAATCCTGTAGCTTTTCCGTCGGGAACATTCAGTGTCATATACTGTACCTTCACATGTGGCCTCTTGGGTACTAGTACCTTACTCTCATTATAGAAAAAGAAAAAAACTAGGGCTATTTCAGTTAGGGCTGGCGCGATGGTGCTACTTGTGGTAGTTTTATGATGTCAGTGGATACTGTAGGGGATCAGTTTAGAATTTTGTGATAATTTAAGATGAACACGGGATCTCTGGGTAGGATCTAATTCACCCTAGTTTAATTGCACTTTGAAGTGAAATAAAGACCTTGATGTGTTAATTGAAGTTTGCATGCAGTAGGCTGGGAGAATGTTTTGATGGGTATGCTCCTTGCAGCTATGATAATGGATCACCTCCTATGCACATATGTAACCCACGAGAAACGTAAAAAAGAATACTGCCCAAGTACTGTCTGCGTGTCGTATAATGAGACTTCACTGGATAGGAACGTATAACTGGAACTACCAACCTACTTTCTGAAATTTCTGATACGTTAGATGAAGGAAAATATCCAGATTTCTCGTGCTTCCTAATTCTCACTAAAGTATGAAGTGTAAATATATTTCCATATGAATAATTAAAGACTAATGTCCGTAGTCTTGAAACTGAGGGCAGAGGTTACCCTTCCCGCACCCCGCTCGAATTGGAGGCTCACACCTTCAACCTAAGTGGCAATCTTAAAAACGTGAGAGCGCACCCCTTCGTGTGGATAGGCGCGGCAAATAGTTGGGAACACTGATTAATTTTAAAATTTAAAATCTAAAAATAAAATGGAAAGCATATGACAGTTTCGAAGATTAACATACAATGCAAACTCTTAATGATAGCAATTCTTACCTCTTTTATTATAAAAGACTGGCATTTGTTCTTGAATACTCTGTATAAGAGTATGCATACAGGCTTTGGAGAACCTGTACCGTACGAAAAATTCGGCGTCAGACAGCTTCAAAGGAGTTCATATGGTCAGTAATAACCCTGCGAACATGCCTTGGCTGGTCATGGTACTGATTCTGACTACAATTCTGCCCCAAATCATTTTGCCATTTTCCCCACCCAGAACCCTGAAATCCTACCAGTTCCCCAAGACACTTATGGGGGGGGGGATAATCTGAAAACCAATCACGAGCACCGAAAATAAAGGTCAAATTCGTTCAAATCACACCAGAATACACCCAAAATGTAATTGCAAAACCAAACCAAAGCAGTGCGGACTTGTAAAAGTTTACCGAACGCAAACACGAAATTTCGTATTTCAAACTAACTGGCTGTGCACGATTCGTTTGTTTAGGTAGTGCTCGGTCATTCTTTACTGTAGAAATTATTACATGAACTAATCAGACTAATTATAAAAGTATCATGTACCTTATCTGATAAACAGTTTTGCAGAAATAGTGAAAAATAATATGGAAGTGGATGCAGTATTTTATCAGTGTTTTCGTCTTGTAAGCTAACTATCTCCGGAGAAATGGTGAAGTCCTTTAAATCGGTAAAAATATTAAAAGCTTATCCTTTTCTTTACACGATGATTTTATCATTAAATTAAAAATCCCATCACACACACTATAAGGTCCTTCATTTTCAACATGGTTTTCTTTGCACAAGGCTGCTAAAATATGACGAAGGGACATGGGAAGGGCTGCTGTGAGATTCCCCTCGGATTCCAGTACTACCCTGTGGTATTCTCTCCCGTTCACCGGGGAACGCTTTACCATTCGTGCGTTATTACCAAAAGATAAGGATAGGGCAAGGTAAAAGTCCGCCCACAGTTGAAGGCTACGGCCGTAAGTGTTACTGGAAAACTAATTGTAGTGTTGTTTAGTCTGTAGTACAATAATACGATAATTTCTCCCTCCCCCTGTGGAGGGAGGGGGGTAAGAATACTTCTCCAGCATCCCTGCTTGTCGTACGAGGCGACTAAAAGGGTATAGCCTGCAAGCCAGTAGCCGAAAAATGTTTTGCTTGTGAATATCAAGGATCAGCCTCGCAATTAGGACGGCTACTCTTTGCAGACCTCGGAAACGTTTTTGGGACTTTTCAAAGATTAAAATGAAAATCAAGATTGTGACACTGAATATAAGTAATTATATAGACGAAGAAGATGAGAATTGAAATCATGAAAGAACGAAAAACAGATTCAAATGGTTTAGAAGAGACAAGCCATCAAGGAGAGGAGAAGGAAAAAGACCTAGGAGGTGGATTTGCTTTGATGTACAGTGGTGTAGAACATGGTAGAATTATTCATGGTGTAGCAATGATAGTAGGACCAGCACTTTCACCGTGTATACAAGAAGTGAAGCTCATAAATGAGAGACTTATGTATTGTGTTGTAAACACTAACCCATTTGAGCCCAGTGTCCTCAATAAAGGACGGAACTAGGCATTTTCCAAAGTTAATAAAGAAGGGAATCCCGGGGTAGGGACGTATGAGCTTCGCGACTATGAGCCGATAGGCGGAGGGCAGTACGCTTAGTACCCTTCCAGCACAGTCCCTCACACAGGAACCCTGGGAGGTAATGGGTTAAGCACTGTCAAATATATTAGATTCTTTAAGCACTGGCAGATTTATTAGATTCTCTATGCACTGGCAAATTCATTAGATTCTTTAAACACTGGCAAATTTATCAGATTATTTAACCAATTTGAGCCCAATGTCCTCAATATAGGACGGAACTGGACATTTCCCAAAGTTAATAATGAAGGGAACCCCGGAGTAAGGACCCCATGAGCTTCTCGACTATGAGTCGATAGGCGGAGGGCAGTACGCTTAGTACCCTTCCGGCACAATCCCTCACACAGGAACCCTGGGAGCTAATGGGTTACGAACAAGAAATATGTTTTATATAACAGGTGTATGCTCCACAACATGGTCACTCAGAAGAAGAAAAACGAGAGCACATGGAGCTGCTAGAAGATAATTGTCACTTCAGGGCAAATGACACAACAATACTGGTGGATGGTTTTAATGCTTTAGTGGGAAGAGATAGAGAAGGAATAGAGAATGTTATCGGCCCTTTTGGCGAGGAATCTAGGAATATAGAGGATGATTTTTTTTTTACAGATACTGTATAAGGAATAATATGAAAATTAAGAACCATATAACCATATAACCAAACCATACGTGCTCCCTATGTATCAACAAGTGGGTTGGTGGAGGGTTAGTGCCCCTCCCCGTAAAACAAATAACTCAAAGTCAAATGGCCACCCCTTACGAGATTATGGCATCTGGCAATAGGTAGATAGATAGAAGAACGGTTTCTTCAAACATAGAGAAGGACATCAGTTTACAAGGTATAGATGGAATCAGATAACCAGACAATTTGATAAAAATTCGGTCTTAGATTACGTAGTACCAACGGACAAAAAGATATTTAATACCAACGGACAAAATGATATCTAATAACTTTAAGGTACTACCAGAAGACTCACTGAATACTGGCCAAAGACTTCTGGGCAGTGATCCACTACTCAAGAAAAATAAATTGAAACAAAGCAGATGAGAAAAGTTATAAATGTTGCATTGCTGAGAGATGATAAGAGAAATATACGCAAACACAGTGGATGAAAAACTTGAATCTAGAAGTTAGGAGGTCGAGAACTGGGAAGTTCTGGAGAACATCGTGGGAGGTGTTGCAGAGAAGGAATTAGATGTGAAGGTGGTAGGTGGAAGTAGAAAACGACACACTCCATGGTGGACAGAAGTAAAGATGGTAGTCAAACAGAAAGTGGAGAAACTGAGAAGACAGCTGAAGGATAAAAGTCCAGAAACAAGAAGGGAATATACAGCAGCAAGAAATGAGGCTGACAATATAAAGAGGAGGGCGGAAAACAAGGTATGAAGAGAATTAGGAGAGACTCTGGAAGAGGATTTGAGCGGAAACAAGATAATTTTTGGTCTGGAGAAATCCCTGGAAGAGGATTTGAGCGGAAACAAGATAATTTTTGATCTGGAGAAATCTTACCGTAAAGATAAAACGATGGTGTATAATGTGAAAGACGAGGAGGGAAATGTAATTGTAGAAGGTAAGAAAGGTGATAGAATTACTCTAAAAATCTATTAAATAGAGATGTTGAAGATTTGAATGACGGTGTAGCGGAGGTGGAAAGAGGAAAGGAAGCAGAAAATGGTGATTTAATAACAGGAGCTGAGCTAGAGGAAGCAATGAGAAGGATGAAAAATAATAAATCATCAGGTTGTGACGGAATACCTACAGAATTGATTAAGAATGGAAGCAACAGGTTAAAAGAGACTTTACCAAGGGCCATCAGTGAAGCCTGGAAGCATGGGAAAATTTCGGATGATTGGAGTAAGACAACCATATTACCAATATAAAAAGGAAAAGGAGATTCAGGTCATTGCGATAATTATAAGGGTGTTTCGCTTATTAATCTTATGGCTAAACTTTATAAGATAATTGTTGAGAAGGGAGCAAGATCAATAATTGAGGATAAGTTAGGCGAAGAGCAGTTTGGATATAGAAAAGACAGAAGTACATCGGATCCTAATTTTAAACTAAGAATAGTTATGGAAAAATGTTGGGAATTCAGTAAAGACATATGTAACATTAATGTCGAAGGCTTTTGATTCAGTTCCCAGAAAGAAGCTGTGGAAGTGCCGTGAAGAAGAGTACGGCATCACTGGAAGATTAAAGCAAACAATAAAAAGTACGTATGACCCATGTCAGTGCATGATTAGGACAGGATATGAAAAAGATGAGTGGTTTGAAGTAACAACTGGTGAGAAGCAAGGAAGTGTGCTGTCCCCATTGCTTTTTATAGCATATATGGATGTGATCATGAGGAGGTATAAAGAAAGGTTTGAAGATCACGAGGATAACATAGCCTGTTGGAGAAACAGTAGACTCAGCTGACAAGAGCACTGATGCGTTGGAGGGACAGTTTTAAAGAAGCAGGACTTAATGTAGGAAAGACAGAAATACTTACCATGAGAAAACAAGATGATGTTAATGAGATTGAAATACTAAATGAACGGGTTAAGGAGGCAGAGTTTGTTAAGTAACTGGGATGTATATTCACTAGAGAAGGAGATCCGAACAAGAGGGAGATAACTGAACGAATAGCCAAATATAGTAGATGTGTGTGTTCATTATATCCAATTGTAAAAGACAAATAAATCCCCACGGAAGCAAAATGAATAGTTTTCCTATCAATCATAGCACCGATTTTAATTTATGCATCCGAGAGTTGCGCCTTAACACGTAAAGACGAGTAGAATTCAAACGATGGAAATGATAGCCATGAGAGCTATTGTGGACAAGACCAGAAGAGACAGAATTAGAAATGAATACATACAGTAAGAGAATTGCTGGAGTAACATCTATGAGATGTAAAATTAAAAAACCAAAGTTGAGATGGTTGGGACTCATAGAAAGAATGGAGGAAAGAACAGTAAAGAGGACATGGAATTGGTCGCTAGATGGTCGAAGACCAATAGGAAGGCCGAGAAAGAGGTGGCGAGATGGCGAGAAAGAAGTACGAGTGAGGCATGGAATGAGTAACATCGATGAACTGAGAGATCAAGAGGCCTTCGAAAGGGTGAACTGGAGACTACTGATCCACGTGACAGGCTAAGCCTACTTGGGAGTGGAAGTGAAGTGAAGTGAAATGTATATTTATGCCGCGTTTTTTGAGGGCTGTATTCATGGATCTTTGATATATATTTTGACACACTGATCATGATGCATTCAAAAGATCAGTCATACTCAAAGAAAACCTGATTATCAACCTAAGTATCTTTTATTTTAGTCATAATACTAAACTTAGATTTTAATATAGTCAGTCGCAATAAGGGCTGTAGTGTGTAATGAAATGCGAACCGTGTTTTTGGATGCTGGGTGCCGGTTGAAGCAGTAACTCGCAATTCCTTTGTGTAAAATCACGAAAGCTTTAATTGTTTCATATATCTGACCATTATCATCATCATCATCATCATCATTTTGTCCCTCATTCACCATAAAAATGGGGTTCAGATTAAAAGGAGAGTTTCATCTGAGCTGACCTTTCCAGCTGTTACGCGGTTGCCAACGCATATGTTTGCTAAATACTGAAAAGTATTATATGATCTCCCTTATCATACGCCAGTAAAGAGTAAAGTCAAGAGAAAAAAGTGGACCGATTTCTAGTGTGATTTTTTTTCTTTTTTCTTTTTTGTAGGGAAACTGAAATGTATTGCATCGGTTTGTAATGATAATTCTTTCTTATGCATACTCTTCTCGTCGTTAGGTAAGTTTCTGTGTGACCCCAAGATGCCTGCTGCTGCTCAGTCACTTGCTTGTCCCCGCAACCAACAGTATGATGAAAGGGTGACATCACTGAGGGACAGTATCGTACTCTCGTCAGATAAGGAGGCTCCCCAGCGCTTCTTCCTTGATTTTTTTCAGTACATGTTCCATATTTATTCTCTAGTGTTTTGATGCGAACTCTTTTCATAATAAAAAATTTAAAATATCATTTAAAGGAACACTGAGGTGTAATATGCGGAATAGGTCACTATGGAAGACGTGCTAGGGACCCTCCTATGCTCACGAGAATACAGCCTCAGGCAGCTTAGCAAGGGTCCACAGCACACTGTCAGAATGAATACACTTTTTGTCAAAAATACCATGATTCGCAGTTTCGTTACGATCTACATATCTAAACTAGGCTGTCAAATGGTGTTGTGCTTTCGTGAAAGATTTCCCGTATTGTGGTTGACAATCGTATAGCTAAGGTTTTCTATGGACTGAAAGTAAAATCAAGTGCCAAAATCAGTTAATTACTTTTTAGCATTTGCTGAAACTGTTGGGATAAGAGAAATCTTGGATATATGGTCATGACTGTACCACTGTTAAGAATAACTGCATGACTTAGACTATATTGTGTACTTGTGGATGAATGTTTCCTGCATAAGAGTACTGTTTATGTGGCTAGTTACCATTCTTGTTGTCACATTTCACTCTCAAGGTAGGTGGGGGCGTTCGCCATCCACTCACTCGATGAAGTACAACCTTATGGTGACTCAAGTGACAAAGCAGATGGTTTCTTGTAATCTTGGAAAACATTTCCTACGATGGGTGTTAACCATATAACCAGATGACACCTTATGATCTAGTGGGTTAGGACGTTCCAACCCGATGGGGCCCGTAACAGTTTAGATTCGAAGGAAGATTGAATTTTATTACATAATTCCACTCAACGACGTGTGAGGCTGTTCACCATAACATGAAGAATAATGTCGGGACTGACCAGCCTAGTTCCGTGCCCCTAAGTTCTTCATTAGCAGGAAGAAAGAAAAGGATGATGGATGGATGGATGGTCGTACCTCCGAGGGTCGATGACTGTCTCCCAACTTCTACCTAATTCATTAAAATCACATTTCACAAAGTGGACGCAGCAGTGGGTATATGTATACGACAAATTAAGTGGAACTGCCATATCAGTCCAGTTCTTGGTGAAGTTGTCCGTTGGATAAAGTTCTATGTCCAACTGCGATTATAAGGCATACAAGATGGGGGCGGAGGGAATGAGATTAAGGGAGCTAATTTTAGGTGTAAATTAGTGTCCGTGCTGCAGAGCCACCCCAAATCTGATACTAAGCGCGTCACACATAAGAATTATTGATTAAATGACAGACACTGCGATTACAAAAACTGGGTGTGAGCAAGGAAAACTGGTCAGCGCGTGTGCCAGCTGGTGCCCCCACCTCACCCCCTCCCCTTCTAAACCTCTCATCTCCTTCCCATCTCACTCCTAGCTCATCGTCTCACTCTATCACTTCCTCCCCACTTCACCTATAGTACATCGTCTCTCAGGGATCATGGCTGCTGCTTGCTTCTCAACACTGATCACCTCAAGTATAACAACATTTTCAGCATTTTTAATTCAGAGATCCCTTTAGAATCCACTTCAACAAAACCCCAATCTTGCATGATCTAGCTTCGGTCTTGCTCTAATTTACATTAATCTTTCATAAAACGTTTTTCAGTTTTTCTGTTCCGCTAATCAGATGATCCACCCATTCCTATCTACACATTGTTTGTGAGCACAGCTGAACAATATATCCCACTCCTATCGTTATCAGCGCGGCTTCTCTGTTGTCTCATATAATCTGTGGTTGTTATCAGTGCCTTTGTTTTGTTATCAGTGGGTGTAGCACCTGGCTTGTCATTATCCATGTTTTCTGAACTCTTCATTGTTCAGTGTCCTCTCATACTATATGTCCACAGAGCGGACACGACGAGTCATAGCTTCTGTGTGATGAGAACGATAAGTTCTTGAAAGCATATGAAATACTGTACATCCCTTCAGCGATTTAGTTTTTTTTTTTTTTTTTTTTTTTCAGGCCCAAACAACCTACACTGCTTAGAAAATTCCTAATCAAGATTAACTTCTTTCTTCAGGTTTATTGAGCCTTTTTCCTGCATAAAATATCTTGCTGCGTGCATGCCTCAGAGCAAGTAATGTTTCTGAAGCAACTGTTAATAATGTTTCTGAAGCAACTGTTAATAAATAAAGTGCAATGTTACACAGCAAGCCTATTGCGATCTTTTAAGTTCGGGAAGTTCATCTCTAAGTTTGCAGAGAAAGGGTTTCTTACACTGTGAGGTAACAATAAAACCATATCTCTCTCTCTCTCTCTCTCTCTCTCTCTCTCTCTCTCTCTCTCTCTCTCTCTCTCTCTCTCTCTCTTTATATATATATCTATATATATATATAAATATATATATATATATATATATATATATATATATATATATATATATGTATATATATAGAATAAATCTGACTGAGGTGAGAAAATACAGTATCATCCAAGTACTCAAACAACCTGAAAATCAGCGGCATGGTTAACAGAGGAACAGGGTTGATAATGTGAGATTAAACGTTGATCCCTAGAGGGTGAGAAACTGGGTCTTTTCCTGTAAATACCAGCACCGTTACCAGAACATTCAGGTCGGTAATGAGAAGTTTGGCTTAACCTTTCATTCGTGAGAGAACTCATCTCGCTGTGTGTACCCCAGGATTAATCAGAGAGCATCATGGTGACACTTCATTGAAAACAAGCTGTTGAATGATACATGTTTTTTTAACAGCCTCCTGAAATCACCCTTTCCGCAGTTCGCCAACCAAAATATTCTTATGATTTAATTTTCGTTTTTAGATCATGAGTGTGGTCTCAGGGTTAGTTTACCTTGCTCTTTACACACACACACACACACACACTCTCTCTCTCTCTCTCTCTCTCTCTCTCTCTCTCTCTGAGAGAGAGAGAGAGAGAGAGAGAGAGAGAGAGAGAGAGAGAAAGAAAGAGTTTGTAAAACTTCCTGCACCCTGACAACCACAGTTTGTGCACGGAGTCACAAGAGCACAAAAGTGGCCAAAATTCTCCTTCACAAGACATCATTTTGGATCATAGGTAGCAATATCAGCTGTTGGATCTACAATATATTAAGCAGAGTTTTGTTAAAAACTTTTGTTACAGTCCAGAGATTTGTTGCATATTACAAACAAAACATCAGCAGTATAACTGATGTATTGTAGTGGCTGACATGCCCATTCCTGACATAAGGTAGGCAAGCTCCTGTAGAATTCACGTTCATGCATATTTTTATGGGAGAGCAACTTTGACATTAAAAGTTCTTCAGTTCATGTACCTTATCTTTAAATTTCATTTTAAAAATAATAATAATAATATAATAATAATAATAATAATAATAATAATAATAATCTGAACACTGTAAATTTGTCCAAGAACAATTTTGATGAAGAAAAGCTCCCCACAGCCATTGCCTACTAGAAGCTGGGCCATAAGTGGACCTTGAGGTCAAGGTCTTTGATTTTGTGCTTGTCATCTTAGATCATCAGAGTCTATTAGTTCACCAAGTTTGGTAGCTCTAGCTTTAGTCCTTCATGAAAAACTAAGCGACATCCGGAATATGCAGAAAAGTTCCAATTTTTGACTCAAGAGGAGGTCAAGATCACTGGTCTTGTGCATGTCATCTTATGTCATCACAGTCTATTAGTCCACCAACTTTCCTGGCTCTGACTTTAATCCTTCGTGGAAAATTAGGTGACATTTGGAATATCTGGAAAAGTCCAAATTTTTAATCCCAGGCGATCTCAGAGAATAATTAACCGTTTGAAACCACACTCTTTTCCGTATTTGGGCCTCCATTAGATTATATTGTAATGACATATCAACTTCCTTCTTTAGGTAGTTCTTAAAATAGCATGGCTGATTCACTTTTCTATGTTCTGGGCAATATTCAGAAATCCGTTTGACGGATTGCAACCATATTTGCCCCAAAGAAGCGGAGAGCTATCCGACTAAGTTAACCAAGTTTGAAGGTTCTAGGCCCAATAGCCTTTGAAATTTCGCAATCTTAAAATTAGTAATACCTTGACCTCAAGGTCCCCTTATAGCTTGGTTTCTAGTAGGCAATGGCCGTGGGAAGGTTTTCTTGATCAAAATTGTCTTCGGGCAATTTTACTTGTACGGTGTTCTTATTATTATCAATATATCTCACCACACCAAAAGAGAGCTATAATTTTCTTGTCAATATTATTATTATTGTTATTATTATTATTATTATTATTATTATTATTGGTATTATTATTACCACACCAGTGGCGAGTTATATTGCCCTTGTCAATAATAGTAATAATAATAATGAAACAAAGGCAATGGGGAGCCGAATGCTAATTGCTCGCCAGAATATTCTGTTGGCTTAGTCTTAGATTTTAGCAATATCTTGATGCCCTGAAGGTTTCATGTTGATAGCTCAAGCCATTCATGAGATATAATGGTGCTAATGGCTGGTGATAAACATTAGTTGACCGTTGGCAGCCATTTTGGTGTCCTTGACCATGATCCCGATTGCCCATTTTCAAGCTCGCCCAAGACTTTGGCCTTCTCTTGATACCATGAGCGTTTCACGTTGATAGCTCAAGCCGCTCATGAGAAATAAAGCTGCTAAAGGAGGGCAAAAAAAAAAAAAAAAATAGTTGACCTCTAGCCGCCATTTTGGTGACCTTGACCTTGACCCGGATTGCCCATTTTCGAACTCGGGAAAGATTTTGGCCATATCTTGATACCCTGAAGGTTTCATGTTGATACTAAACCGTTCATGAGATATAATGGGAACACACACACACACACACACACACACACACACACACACACACACACACACACACACACACACACAGACGGGCAAAAACATTATTGCTATGCCTTGAAAAGGCAGGTGATAATAGATAATAATAATAATAATAATAATCAATCTATCTATTGCCAGACGCCTCAATCCCGTTTGGGGTGGCCACAAACAAATCGCCTCCAAGTCGCCCTGTCCCCCGCCATTTCACTGCCCCGCTCCCAACTCACACCCCCCTCTCTCATATACCTCTCCACCCCATCCCTCCATCTCATCCTCGGCCTCCCCCTCCCTCTTCCCCCCTCCACCTCACATACACTCTCTTCGTCAGTCTTTCACCCTCCATCCTCTCCACATGGCCAAACCACCTCAGTGTGTTCCTCATAACGCTTCCTATCACATCCACATCCACACCACAATGCTCCTTTATATCCTCATTCGTCAGCCTGTCTCTCCATGTGACTCCACAGGCTCCTCTTAAATAACTCATTTCCACTGCTATCACTCTTGACTTGTGTCCTTCCAACAATGTCCAAGCTTCACTTCCGTACGTTAGAGTTGGTATCACAATACTGTCATGTAGTAACTTTTTCATTCCATGCTCACTTCCCTGCTTTCAAAGAACCAGCAACCTTTCTTCCCTGCTGTACCCTTTCAAGCACTTCACCCTCCAAACCTCCATCCTTACTCATCACACTACCCAAGTACTTAAACGTACTCACATAATAATAATAATGATAATAATAATAATTATAATACTACTACTAATAATGATAATGATAATAATAATAATAATAATAATAATAATAATAATATAATTATTGTTATTGTTGTTATCATTTTTATTATTATTATTCTTCATCTACTATGTAAGTGGAGACCATTGTTTTCGCCGTTATTATTATTATTATTATTATTATTATTATTATTATTATTATTATTATTTTTATTCTTGCAACAATTCCAGAAGAACCGGAGACTGCACAAGGAATCTGGAGGGCCCAGGTCATGTGTCCTGGCAAGGTCATTGCTAATAGTAAAAAGAATCAAAATCTCTCCATTGAGGTCCAGGTCATTGTAAGAAACAGCAGCAGACACATGTATTCTTCGACACCCTTGTCAGATCCCTTGTTGATGTTACCCAAGAAGTTATTCAGGGTCGTCAGACCTAGTTTATATAACACACACCTTATCAGATGCTGAAGCCTCCTTACTGTGGTAACACAAATTTTACATAACTACAGTAAGTAATTATTATCATTCAGGGCTCAGAGTCTCCTGACGATTTCCAGAGAGCCAGAGACTGCACAAGGAATCTGAAGGGTCCAGGTTGTGTCTTGGCATGGACCATTACGGATAGAGGAAAAAATCAATATCTCCCCAGTGGGGTCAAATTCACTTAAAAGCAGTAGGTGGAAACTAGTGACTGTCTGCAGGACAGTTTCAGAATTTTTTTCTTCCAAAAAAGTAAACTGCTTGTATTCACTCAATTTTATAAAGCTACTGCCATCATACTTGGCCATCTGAGTCCCCCAGCTGGTGGCTTCATACAACCCAGTATCACCCAGTTCCCATTACTGGTTTTCTAGTTACAGTAAAAAACCTATAAAAATGGTCTATTCACAGATTTTCACATACCACTAAAGGTACAGACTTGAAATTATTGTGGGCCATTGTCAGGGTTGGGGAGAAGGTCTGAATTGACTATGGGCCCCATTTGCGCCAGTAGTTTCTGAGATCATCCAAGGATCAATGGAAGTTAGTTTGCGGTCATTCAGGCACAATAAAAGAAAAAAAAAAAAACGGGAGCATTCAGGGCACAATAAAAATAATAAAAAATGGAACTGAGCTACAATCACTAACCTTGGTACATTTATAGAACTTGATGTGCTTTGCATGGCTACCAAGTGTGTATGACCTTGACCCAAAACTCAAGGTTACAGCCGGGGTCAAAGTTCATAATTTGCTTAATTTTATGGGACATTATATGAGCCCGTTGATATCACCAGGTCCAGCAATAGGTATTAGGAAATAAATTGGCCCTAGCAGTCTAACTAAGGAGGAAATTTGATGGCCTCACCATGTGATGAGTTATTGAAATTCCTAACGACAATTTCTATTTTCTAGATATTATTATTATTATTATTATTATTATTATTATTTTATTATTGTTGTTATTGTTATTATTATTATTATTATTATTATTATTATTATTATAATTATTTAATATTTTTGTTGTTGCTGGTCTTTCTTATGAAGAAGTAAATTGTTTGTATTTGCTCAGTTTAACCTGCCGCATCCTGTTGACATATATATATGTCCGAACGTTTTGTCACTGGACTCCCGTTGACGTATATAAATGCGCCGCAATTGCAAGGTCCGTCGTGTGCACATTATTCAAATTTTGCACGTGATTTTTGGTATGTATACACGGGACACCTTCCTCTACCCAATGCCAGGTGGGGACAATGCCTTACCCAGCGTGTCCTCCTCCCCTCCCACACCCCATTGTCTCGGCAACTCACCTGTTCCCGGTGACCTGGCCAGTAAAGACATGTCGCACCATGGTACGAAATTCAAGGCCAGAGTGATTCCCCAATCGATGACAATGTGGAGGACAAAGTGTACGTAGCATTAGAGGAAGAAATAGTCAGAAATGATGATCAGGTAATGTCACCAAAAAAGATGTGATATGTTGATGTGTTTGGTGAGTGAAACAATGCTTATATCGCCTGTATTATTGTATGAAAACCAGTATCCAAATAAGATGGAGAAATAGAAGAAGGGAAGGACGAGAAGAAGGAGTATTTGCAAGGAGAGTGGAAAGATTACAAGAGGATGAGAAAAAGGCAGAATATAAGAGAGAAGTGGAGGAACGATTGGGCAAATATGAATTGGAGCAGATGGGGAACATGGAAGGCGTGTGCAGGATATTCACAGAAGAAATGTGAGCAGCATGTGATGTGGTGTGTGGGATGAAGAGAAGACGAAGGGGGGTGCAAGGAACAACGTGGTGGAATGAAGAGGTGAGACAGGCTGTGGCACAAAAGAAGAAAGCATAAAATGAATGGATGAGAAAGAGGGGCGTGGAAGAAGTTGAGAGGCGGAAGAGAGAGTTATATGTAGAAAGAAAGAGAGAGGTGAAAAGATTAGTAAGAGAGAGTAAGAAGAGAGTGGATGAGGAATTTGGAAAGAATCTGAGTGTAAAGTGGAGGGACTGTAAGAAAATGTTCTGGAAAGAGGTGAAGAGAGTAAGACAGGGTGGAACTGAAGTTAGCAGGGGAGTGAAAGATAAAAATGGTAGATTACTAGTGGAAAAGGGAGAAAAAGTGAGCAGATGGAGAGAACACTTTAAGGACTTGTTGAACATAATACCGTATGGAAGTAATGCAAGTATAAGTGGCTGGGGAATGGCTGGGAGAAGAAGGAAGATGAGAAGACAGGAAGAATTCAGTAGGATGGAAGTTGTGGAAGCAATGAAGAAAGGTAAATTGGGGAAAGCCCCAGGAATTGATGGAGTGTGTGGTGAAATGCTGAAGTATGGGGGAGAGATAGTAGTAGAATGGATGTGGAAGATGTACAGATTGGGCTGGGAGGAAGGTAGAGTTTCGGAGGATTGGAAGTCAGGTAAAATTATTCCCTTGTACAAAGGAAAACAGGAAAAAGAAGTGTGTGATAATCATAGGAGCATTTGTCTTCTTAGTATAATAGGAAAAGTGTATAGTAGGATACTTATTGACAGAGTTAGAGAAAGAACGGAGGAATTAGTTGGAGAAGAACAGGGAGGCTTTAGGAAGGAAAGAGGTTGTGTAGATCAGATATTCATTCTTAGATCTTTATTGGAAAAGTTTCTAGAGAAGGGAAAGAAGTTGTATGCAGCTTTCATGGAGTTGGAGAAAGCATTTGACAGGGTCGATAGACAAGGATTGTGGAAAGTATTAAGAATATCTGGAGTAGATGGGAAGTTATTGAATGCTGTGAAGAGTATGTATGATGATGCTAAGGCTGCAATGCATGTGGATGGTGAACTGAGTGAATTTTTCTCTTTGAAGGTTGGGTTGAAACAGGGATGCGTCATGTCTCCATGGTTGTTCAATCTGTACATGGATGGGGTAATAAAAGAGGTACAAGGTAGGGTAGTGGATGTTGGAGTGGCCCTGATGAGAGAGGGTAGTGTTTGGAAACTCCCTGAACTGTTGTTTGCAGATGATACTGTGTTGTTGAGTGAAGATGAAGGGGAGCTGCAAGGCTTGGTGGATGAGTTTGGGAGAGTGTGTAAGAAACGGAATCTAAAGGTGAATGTAGGGAAGAGTAAAGTGATGGTCTTTGAGAGGGGTGAAGTCAGTGAATGTACAGCGAGGTTGGATGGTGAGGAATTGGAAAATGTGAGTACGTTTAAGTACTTGGGTAGTGTGATGAGTAAGGATGGAGGTTTGGAGGGTGAAGTGCTTGAAGGGGTGCAGCTGGGAAGAAAGGTTGCTGGTTCCTTGTAAGCAGTGATAAGAAACAGGGAAGTGAGCATGGAAGTGAAAAAGTTACATGACAGTATTGTGATGCCAGCTCTAACGTATGGAAGTGAAGCTTGGACGTTGTTGGAAGGACACAAGTCAGGAGTGAAAGCAGTGGAAATGAGTTATTTAAGAGGAGCCTGTGGAGTCACATGGAGAGATAGGCTGACAAATGATGATATACAGGAGCGTTGTGGTGTGGATGTGGATGTGATAGGAAGCGTTAGGAGGAATACACTGAGGTGGTTTGGCCATGTGGAGAGGAATAAGGGTGAAAGACTGACGAAGAGAGTGTATGTGAGTGAGGTGGAGGGTGGGAGAGGGAGGGGGAGGCCGAGGATGAGATGGAAGGATGGGGTGGAGAGGTATATGAGAGAGGGGGGTGTGAGTTGGGAGCAGAGCAGTGAAATGGGGGGGACAGGGAGACGTGGAGGCGATTTGTTTGTGGCCACCCCGAATGGGATTGAGGCGTCTGGCAATAGATAGATAGACAGATGGACTACATTTAAATTTTTACCAAATCAATAAATATTATGAGTGGTTTGGAATAGTTACCCCTCCCATAGAATGTGTTTTTCTCTGGAGCCAGACCCTATAGAAAGCACTGCCAGGTAAGGGTATTATTACCTGTATTGGCATTTTAAACCTCAGGTGAGCAATTTTTCTTTGAATTTTCGATGTTTCTAATAAAAAGAGGAGGTATTAGCCCAAAAAAGGAAAAAAGATCGAAAATCTGCTGGGATTGGGAGAGGTCATTGGTTAAAAATCAGCCAGGATGGGGTGGGTTAAAAGCTATGGCCATCATACTTAGCCATCTTGAGTCCCCAAGCTGGCAGCTTCATAATTATGACCCAGTACTGTGCCCAAAACATTCACCAAGTACTGTAACTTCACATAAATTTATCTGATATAGTCAATTCGGACGCTGTCTTGTTATAAATGGATGCCAAATCCATGACCATGCGCTTCTCCTCATAGTATTCACCCGGCCATCTCAGGCTTTTGTCAATCCCCTAACTTCACCAACATCCAAACCTCTCGTCCTCACACACTCATCCACCATATCCCTCCGTCTTCTTCTTGGCCTACCTCGCCTACTCCCTCCTTCAAATTCACTCAGATATACCTTTTTCACTACTCTATTGTTATTCACTCTCTTCACATGACCATACCGTCTCAGTATACTCTCTTCAATTCTGGTGTCTACAGACTTCTTCACTCCACATCTTTCACGAATCTCATTATTTCGTATCCTATCCACTCTCTGTACTCCACATACAATCCTCAACAGTCCCATCTCCACTGCTCTCACTCATGACTTTTCATTTTCATGCCACACCATAGTCTCATCCATATGTTAAAGTTGGCACTAACACTCCTTCATGTGAACCTCGTGCAGCCGCAACACTCAAGCCATTGCTTCTTATCAAGGCCTTCATTGCACCAGCTACTTTCCTTCCATGTGTCACGCTGCTGTCCACTTCTTTTGCCTTTTGCACATTTTCCTCTCTTTTCTATCCCTATACCCCGGTATTTCAACTCTCCAACCAATTCCAATCTCTCTCCATTCACTGTAACATCCCACTTGGAGTCACCTTCTCTCTCAATCACCATCACTTTACTCTTTTCAACATTACTCTCAAGGCACGACACTCACAGACATCAACAAAACTCTGCACTAGTCTACCAAGTTCCTATCCTCTATTTGCAACTAGTACTGCATCACCAGCATACAACAAATTTGAGATATTCCATCCATCACCATTCATTATTAACGCCGTCCCCCTCTCCATTATTCGTGTACTTACTTCTTCATCACCCCATCCATCCATATATATATATATATATATATATATATAGAGAGAGAGAGAGAGAGAGAGAGAGAGAGAGAGAGAGAGAGAGAGAGAATATATATATAGATATATATAGAGAGAATATATATATATATATAGAGAGAAAGAGAATATATATATATATATATATATATATAGAGAGAGAGAGAGAGAGAACAACCATGGGAATATATATATATATATATATATATATATATATATATATATATATATATATATATATATATATATATATATATATATATATATATATATATATATATATATATATATATATATATATATATATATATATATATATATATATATATATATATATGTTCCCATGGTTGTTCTATATATATATATATATATATATATATATATATATATATATATATATATATAATATATATATATTCCCATGGTTGTTCTCTCTCTCTCTCTCTCTATGTATATATATATATATATATATATATATATATATATATATATATATATATATATATATATATATATATATATTCCCATGGTTGTTCTCTCTCTCATATACTGTGAATACGCTGTTTGAGAAGAAATATATTTATAAGTATACATGGGTGAGACAGGAGGGTGGAAGGGTTGTTGATAGAGCTTTGATGGACTATGTAGTTGTGTCTAGGAATGTAATAGGAAGATTGCTGGATGTGAGAGTTCTGAGAGGGGAGGGTGGAGGTATGTCTGACCACTACCTGGTGGAGGGAAAGTTAAGAGTAGGTAACAGATGGGTGAGAGCTAGGAGGGTTAGGTGTGGCAGGGAGGTTTTGAAAGTGAGTGAGTTGGATAAAAGAGAGAAAAAGATAGAGTATCAGGAGAAATTGAAAGATGAGTGGAACGCAGTGAAAGATCGGGAAAATGGCAGCGTGGAGGAGGAATGGTAGTTGTTTAACAGTGCTGTGGTGGGGCATGCAGAAGAGGTGTGTTGTGTGAGACGTGTGGGTGGTGGTGTAAGAAAAGGAAGTGAATGGTGGTGCAAGGAAGTAAGTATGGCTGTGGCTGAGAAGAGACGTGCATATGAAGTGTGGCTGCAGAGGAAGGATGAGATGTCATATGAGAGGTATAAGGAAAAGAGGAATAGAGCGAGAAGGGCTGTGCGTGATGCTAAAGTGGCAGCAGACGAGAGGTGGGGTAGGCGGCTGACAGAGAATTTTTAACAGAATAAGAAAATGTTTTGGAAGGAGGTGAAAAGGGTGCGAAAGGGAGAGTCTGGGAAGGAAGAACGAGTAAAAGCAGAGGATGGAAGGATGTTAACTGAGATGGATGCAGTAAGGAAGAGATGGGCAGAGTATTTTGAAAGATTGTTAAATGTAGAGGAGGAAAGGGTGGGTGAGATTGTGGCGGATGGAAGGGTGCAAGGAATAAATGTGTTGGGAGAGTTGAATGATTCTTTGATCACGAAGGAGGAAGTGGAAAAGGCAGTAAAGGAGATGAAAACAGGGAAAGCTGCAGGTATGGATGGGTGTGCTGTGGAATGCCTGAAGGGTGGTAGAGTGACTATTGTTGACTGGTTAGTAAGATTGTTGAATGTCTGCTTTGAGAAAGGTATGGTGCCAATTGACTGGGCAAGTGCTTGTGTGGTCCCATTGTATAAAGGCAAGGGTGATAAGTATGAATGTACTAGCTTTAGGGGTATAAGTCTGTTGAGTGTTGTAGGTAAGGTGTATGGTAGAGTGTTAATTATGAGAGTTAGAGAGGGTACAGAGGGAGTGATTGGTGATGAGCAGTGTGGCTTTAGGAGAGGGAGGGGATGCGTTGATCAGGTATTTGCTGTGAGACAAGTTTGTGAAAAGTATTTAGCGAAAGGCAAGGATGTGTTTTGGGCATTCATGGATTTGGAGAAAGCGTATGATAGAATTGATAGGGAGGCTTTGTGGACTGTTTTAAGATTGTATGGACTTGATGGTAGGTTACTAAAAGGGGTGAAAAGTTTTTATGTAAATAGTAGAGCGTGTGAAAGAGTGGGAAATGCTGTGAGTCATTGGTTTCCCGTGAGAGTTGGGCTGCGACAGGGATGTGTGATGTCGCCTTGTTTGTTTAATATTTACATGGATGGTGTTGTAAGGGAGGTGAATGCAAGAGTTTTAGGTGGAGGTCTGAATCTGGTGAATTATTGATGGTGGAGAGTGGAATCTGAAGCAGCTGCTGTTTGCAGATGATACTGCACTGGTGACTGATTCAGAGGAGAGATTGAGACAGTTGGTAGAGGAGTTTGGAAGGGTGTGTGAAAGGAGGAAATTGAAAGTAAATGAGAATAAGAGTAAAGTGATGAAGTGTACGAGGTTGATAGATGGTAGGGGGATGAATATAGTTTTGAATGGTGAGTTGCTTGAGGAAGTAGATTGTTTTAAATATCTAGGGTCACATGTTGCTGTGGATGGAAGAATAGATGCAGAAGTGAAGTTTAGAATAAATGAAGTTGGAAAGGTGCTGGGAGGAATGAAAAAAGTGTTTAAATGTCGTTCGCTTAGAATGGATGTAAAGAGAAGGCTGTATGAGGGTGTTGTGGTACCGACTGCGTTATATGGGGCTGAAACATGGAATATGGGTGTAGCAGAGAGGAAAAGTTTGAATGTAATGGAGATGAGGTGTCTGAGGAGTATGTGTGGAGTGACGCGTATGGATCGGGTGCGAAATGATGAAGTGCGAAGGAGAACTGGAGTTGTTCGGGAGATGGCTGGTAGAGTTGAGCAGAGGGTGTTGCGATGGTTTGGGCATATGGAGAGAATGGATAATGAGCAATTGGTGAAAAAGATAACTAGATCTGATGTGAGAGGTGTAAGGCTGAGAGGAAGACCACAAATAGGATGGATGGACAGTGAAGAGAGCGCTGAATGCGAGAGGGATGTCTGTTGAGCAAGGAAGAGTGGCTGTGCGTGACAGAAATAAATGGAAATTGTGAATGAATAAGTGATGACGCAGCCCTGAGGGGATATTCTCCCGCATTTGGTCTGGTCAGCTAGTCAGGTCAGGTGCGGGTAAGGGAATGGGTCTGTTATGATGTGGCAGAGGTAAACCAGTTCTGCTGTCGGGCCCTGCTGCGGATGTCACTGAGTGCTTTGCGCAGTTGACCCTTGTGCGGTGTGGTGCGGTGAGGATCTGTCCGTTCTCCCCTTTGGGGCTAAGATGCGAATGAATGTGTTTGAATGGATGAGTAAATGGGGAGTGTGTCGTCCTGTCTCGGCTACCTCCCTTTCCTTGGGGGAAGCAGCCTAGGTATATAGATAGATAGATATATAGAACAACCATGGGAACATCACACAACCTTGTCGCACGCCCATACCGATCGTGAACCATTCACTTAGATGCCCATTTACCGTTACACATGCTTCACTACCATTATAAAAACTCTTGACGGCACCTAGCAGCTTACCATCTACACTGTACATGCCCAAAACCTTCCACAATCCTTCTCTGTCTACTTTGTCGTATGCTTTTTGCAGATCCATGAATGCCATAAACACCTTACAGTCTTTCTCACAAGACTTCTCCACTATCTGTCTCATTGCAAATATTTGATCCACACATCCTCTTCCACTCCTAAAGCCACCCTGTTCATCACTCACCCGGACTTCAGATATTTCTCTTACTTTACATTAATTCTTCCATATACCTTCCCTACCACACTCAATAAACTTTTACCACAATATTTCTTGCTCTCACTTCGTTCAACTTTATTTTTTGAACACGGTTTCAATAACAGCCTTCTTCCACTCTGGTGGCACAGTTTCACTCATCCATGCCGTCTTATGTATCTCCAACGAGCACTTCATTCCCTTCTCTCCACTACACTTAATTATCTCTGCATACATCTCACCAACCCCAGCTGCTTTCTCATTTTTCAACCGTTTCACAGCGTTCTTCACCTGTGCGAGTGTCACGTTTCCTATAACTGCATTCCTTCTCTGCACACCCCTAAAACCAATCATGTGTACAGTCATAAGACAAAGTATCGTTACCCCCAGGCATGTTCGATGCAAAACGAACGTTAGCTGGGCTATATGAGTGGGTCCTTGCTGTTCGCCCCTCCCCTATCTAGTGTTGCCATATCACAGTCTCATTACAAGAGTTGTAATAATGAGCAAGAATGAGCCATATGGCGGGAAAATATATAGGACGTATTTGCGTTACCTTGAGCGCCCCACCTGGGATTAATATTGAAACTCGCCACGTTTATTATTTTCCTACTTTTCAACACTTATTATCTATAGAATACAACAGATAAATTATTTTGAAGGGTATTAAATCTATAGGCATCGACTTTTTTTTTTTTAATGATAGTCAAGGAGGGACGCACGAGTTCATTTGTTTGCTTTAGATGGGTGGTTAAATGCTTCAGATGGATGCTTCAGAGTTAATAGGGATGGGGTGTGGTATATCCTTGTTATGCATTATGAAGACGTCACAGAGTGCACGAGGCGCAATAATCGATCCGCATTTATTATATGTAGAAAGCAATACATATCATTATTACATTAAAATTTACTAACTTGGTTTGTATCGGCTGAATTACTATCATACGTCTGGCATGAGTGCACATACTCATTGGCCGTCTGCATGTGTGTTGCCAACTCCACACCATTCTGTTATATTTTTATTTTCTGTTATATTTTTTAATATACCACTTACATCCTTCACACTTTCACATTTCTTTCCACTGTCACTTCTGTATTTCCGCACCTGTTTCCAAAATAACTTCCTATTTTCAGAGTAATTTGCACTCATTTTTCTTCCTAGATCATCATTTACCCCCTTCTTTTTCGACTTCACTAGTCACTTTACATGCTTCTTGCTCTCAGTATATTCAGTTCTTATTTCAACTGAACCCCTGTCCTGTAACCACTCTAGCCACTTCTTCCTCTTTTTCCAGCACTGCTTTCTTAACCTCATCATTCAATTAAACGAGCGATTAAGTTTTTTTGCAATCTGAAATAGAGCCCTGGAAAATGAGAAGTGAAGTCAATATTCCAGAGAGAGAGAGAGAGAGAGAGAGAGAGAGAGAAATGAGGACAATTATGCAACATTTTAAAGCAGAAACTAAGAGGCCAGTTCAATTATCCAAAATTCTGGTGAAGCTTATTTCAGTTTAAAAAAAAAATTCTTTAATAAAATATGGGGAAGTTCATTTAGATTCTTAAGTTTTATTTTGTATTTTAAGAAAATAACATGTCTTTGAACTGATATATATATATATATATATATATATATATATATATATATATATATATATATATATATATATATATATATATATATATATATATATCCAATCGAAGTCACATAATTATAAGAATGTGCCGAATAATACGTGTAAGAGAACCATCCCACCCTTCTGTCCAAAGGTTCGGACGGTTTAGAAGTGTGTTTCGTTAACTATAGCATAAAACTGAAAAGAGCAGAGGGTTTGATGTTATCAGCCAGAAGACCCAAATGATGAGGCAACACTTAAACATAAACAAGATTCCACTACTGTCTAAACCTGAATTTTTAGAATTATATATATATATATATATATATATATATATATATATATATATATATATATATATATGTTCGAACCATCACCGCTCTCCCCTGCTGGGTCATATGGAGCCGCAAGCTGGGGGACTCAGTTGGCCAATATATTGGTCGTGGCTTAGAAGTTGAGCGAATACGAGCAATAAACTTCTTTGTAATAATAATAATAATAATAATAATAATAAAATTATAACTCACCACTGATGTGGTGCATTACAACAACAACAACAACAACAACAACAATAATAATAATAATAATAATAATAGTAATAAGTAGAACTCTGTCCTACGGACAGTTACTAGTCGCCACGTACTGTTTCTTTGCCCGACTGGGGAGATTTGGATTGTTTGCCTAAGAGCAATGGTCCATGCCAGGACACATAAACAGCGCCATTTGGATACCTTGTGCAATTTCTGTTTCTGGAATCGTCGGGACTCTGGACCGAAATGATAGTGCTTCGTTACGTACTTCCATTACGTGGCAACTGTAATGAAGCTTCGCGGGTGTTAGATAGTTAGGATTCGTTCATGACACGGGCAGAATGAAGCCCATCATATTGTTTACGAGGTTCGTTCGTTTAAAGTTTTCTGCACCTATAGTGCAGGCCGGGCCATACATTGGCCCGGTCAGTGGGGTGTGGGCTGACTTAAAAATAGTAATGGGAAAGACAGGGCCTGGGGACTGCCCAGCACACACACCCTGTTTTCTGGTTGGCTTTGTGGTGTGTGTGTTTACGAGGTTCGTTCATTCGTTTGGGCCTGCATTAGCTCGGTCAGTGTGGTGTGGGCTGATTAAAAAACAATAAGGGGGGATGGCAGGGCCTGGGGATTGCCCAGCACACACGCCCTGTCTCCTGGCTGACTTTGTGGTTTACGAGGTTGTTGTTGTTATAGATTGCCTCGCCTTTTGGGAGGCCCGGGCCATATATTAGCCCGGTTTGCGAGGTAATATTATTTGCCTGATATAAACAGTATATGAAGACCTTAAGGTACCGTATGCTTAATATAAACAAGATCTGAAGCCCTAAAGGTAAAGTCTTGTGTAACAACCAAGGATCCGAAAATGATGTCATAGAACGCATGTGTATGCTATTGTTTCTTAAAATGGCTTGACCCCATCGGGAGACTTGGATTTTTTTGTCCTATCAGCAGTTGCCCATGCCATGACATATAATCTGGGCCCTTCAGCTTCCTTGCGTGGTCTTCAGTTCTCCTGGAATTTGTGAGACTCTGAGTCGAGAATAATATTACCAGCTAAAACAATAGTCTCCTCCTACGCAGTTGGTGGAGACTTATAATACCAGCCCCTTCGTTGTAAGTGGAGACTAATAATGCCAGAAAAACAATAGTCTCCACCTCCATGGCAGGTGCAGCTAAATAATAATAATAATAATAATAATAATAATAATTTTAATAACTAGAAGTCTGTAACCTGTCCTATGGACAGTCACTAATCAACACCTACTGTTTCTTAGTGACCTTGAC
Organism: Coenobita brevimanus; assembly: GCF_032717465.1. NCBI lineage: Eukaryota > Metazoa > Arthropoda > Malacostraca > Decapoda > Coenobitidae > Coenobita > Coenobita brevimanus. The sequence goes on along the minus strand of NC_137064.1, from coordinate 17,292,980 downwards.
CCCACTGGGAAGATTTTGGATTTCATTTTCTGTTAGTAAAGGTCTGTGTAAGAACACATAACCTAAGCACTTCGTTTCTTGGCAGTTTCAGGTTCCCTGGAACGGTTGGGGGACTCACAGATTGCAATAATGATAACGACTTACACAATCACATACTGCAGCAATCTTAATGATTATGTAGAAGTTTAGTTTAGTTTAGATTCGTCCATCTGTGCTGAACAGCATGGACACGGGCAGACTAAAAGTAGAGGTAAGGTATGTTTAATATAAACAAGATCTGAAGATTCTTCTGTAGAATCAGCAAAAGATCCGACTGAGGTGTTGAACTCATATGTCTGCTACTGTTTCTGACAATGCCTTGACCCCACTGGGGAGATTTGTATGTTTTGTCTCTTATCAGTGGCCCATGCCAGGACACAACCTCTGCGCTTCAGATTCCTTGTGCAGTCTCCGGTTCTCCTAGATTCGTTGTAAGACTCTGAAGCGAGAATAGATTTTTTTTTTTAAATAATACGGAGGAAGGAAAAACAAATGAATAAAAAAAAATAATCCATACACCAGATTACTGGTGTCCTCGATTCATAAAATATCTGTAACAGTTAGACTTGAACAGCTGTGGGTTGAAATTTGGAGGGAAACAACTCTGGAGAAGCAAGTTCCAGAGAGATGCAGTTCGGGGAATGAAAGAATTCTGAGAGGCAGAAGTTCTGCAATATGGCTGAGTGACATTCCAGTCCTGAGCGCTACCAGATGCTCGTGTAACACGAGGGAAGACATGGAGAGGTGGCACCATAGATGCAACTTCGTCTGAGCATTTGCCAAAAAAATATCTTTAAAATAATGCAAGGAAGGCAACATTCCTTCTTACTTGCAGGGGAGGTAGTTTATTTGTAATGGCAGGGTTGTTAATAATTCTAACAAGTTTGTTCTAAATTTTGTCTAGCTGTTTTAATGCAGCCTCTCCAAATCCATTCCACAAGGGTGAGCAATATTCAAGCTGAGAGTGCACATGACTCTTATAAATTATAGGTAGCTAACTGCTCATCAGCGAAGAAGTTACGGACTCTGTACAATAATCCAAGTTTCTTTGAGTCAGTTTTAGCAAGTGATCAAACATGGGAGGTAAAGCTGAGGGCATTGTTAGGTGAGACGCCAAGAATGTCAATACTTTTGGAAATGGGAATATTAGTGGCACTGAAGATAATGTACGAATCTGGCAATATCTGTCTATTAGTAAATTGTGTATATTTAGTTTTACTAGGATTAAATGAGACAAGGTTGTTTTGTCCCCATTCACTGATCGTAGATAGGTCTTGATTTATGGAGATGGCTATACTGAGTTGAGAGTTAGAGATATTAGACTTTGTAAATGGGTGTCTGAGTGTGAATGAACTATATAGTGTTGAGTCATCTGCGTTTGAGTGGATGAGATTGTGGGTGACAGATAAGAGATCATTAATATGAACCAGGAATAGGGTTGGCGCCAGAACTGACCCCTGAGGCACGCCGGCGTTAATTGAGTGGAAATTGGAATATACGTCATCTACTTTTACTCTTATTTTCCTGTCACTTAGATATGAAGAAATCAAAGGAACAAAAGACTTTAGTCCATAGCAAGGGAGCTTGGACAGCAGGGAACGGTGCCATACCTGTCGAAAGCTTTAGAAATATTAAGAGCTACTGCATGAGTTTCTCCATGTAGATCAATTGATTGATGGATGGTATGAGTTAGGAGATTGAGTATGTCAATGGTGGATCTTTCGTGGCGAAAACCATATTGTCTATCACTAATTAAGTTGATGGATTCAAGATGTTTAACAATGTGCTTATTAATTAAAGTTTCAAATACCTCACCAAGAGAAGATGTGACAGCTCTTGGTCTGTAATCAGACGGGTCAGAGGAACTTCCTTTCTTCGGAATTGGGTGGATATTGGCGTCTTTCCATGAATTTCGGAATAAAGAAGTACGTATATAATAATACCAACGAAAACAATAGTCTCCACCTAACAGTTATCATCATCATATCATCATTGTCATCATCATCATCATTAGTAGTAGTACTAGTAGTAGTAGTAGTTGTAGTAGTAGTAGTATTTTTATTGTAACTCACCACACCAGTGGTGTGTCATGTTGTTCTTTTCAGTAATAATAATAATAATAATAACAGTAGTAGTAGTAGTAGTAGTAGTCGTCGTCGTCTCCACCTACTTAGTACGTGGAGACTATTGTTTTCGCTGGTATTATTATTATTATTCTCGCTTCATAGTCTCTCAAACGATTTCAGGAGAACAGGAGACTGCACAAGGAATCTGGCGGGCCCATGTTATGTGTCCTGGGGAGGCCATTGCCGATCGAAAAAAAAAAAAATCCAAATGTCCCTAATGGGGTCAAGGTCATTATAAGAAAATAGCAGACACATGCATTTGTCCACTCCTTTGTCAGATCCCTTGTTGATGTACCACAAGAAGTTACCTTAAGGTTTTCAGAAATTCTTTATATTATACATACCTTACTTCATCCTGAAGCCTCATTACTGTAAGGCTTTAAGATAAACGAGGAGCTAATGTTTAGCGTACCGGGCTCGGAGTCTCCCGACGATTGCAAAACCGGAAACAATACAAGGGAACTGAAAGGTACTGGGTATGTGTGATGACATGGACCACTGCTGACAGAAGAGTAAATACAAATCTCCATACTGGGGTCAAGTTTACCAAGAAACAGTAGATGGAGACTAGTGACTGTCAGTAGGACAGTTACTGAGTTCTAGTTATTATTATTGTTTCTTGGGAAGAGGTAACTTGCCCATATTGGCTCATTTTCAAAGCTACGGCCATCATACGAGGCCAATTGAGTTCCACAGCTGGCGGCTTCCTATGACTCAGTATCATCCACTTCCCAGTACTAGTTTTCTAGTTACTACCCAAAACTTATAAAAATAATGTATTCGTAGATTCTCAGAAACCGTTAGAGGTATAGATTTGACGTTTTTATTGCTCATTCCTAAGATCGGGGAGCAGGTATGAAATGACCATGGGCCCCATTTGCGCCAGTAGTTCCTGAGATCGCCCAGGGGTCAATGGAAAGTAGTTTGCGGGAATTGAGTGCAAAATTTAAAAAAAAAAAAAGCTACAATCACCAATCTTGGTACATTTATAGAACTTGATATGCTATGCATGGCCACCAAGTATGAATGACCTTGGCCCAAAACTTAAGGTCACAGCCAAAATCAAAGTTCATCCATCCATCCATCATCCAATCCTACGTTACCCCATGAGGAGCGAAGAAGACCGGGGCTAGGCAGTTGGTCCCGACATTTAAGATGAGAGTAACCAGGCTCACTCATCCCTGAGTGGCATTACGTGAGCAATCAACCCCAACCACCCTTTGGATATAAACCTTCACGGGCTCAATCCGATTGGAGCGCAATAATTACCCACTAAACCACCAGGTGCCATAATTTGGTTATATGGTTACCACCCAGCGTAGTAAATGGTTTCCTGGTGTACAGGAAACCATTTGGCTTGTCACTCAGTGTAGAGTCACCCACAAGCAGAAGGAAGAGGAAAGAATGAAGGAAAGAAAGACAGAAGAGGGAGTCACCCATAGGCAGAAGGACAAGGAAAGAATGAAGAAATGAAAGACAGAAGAGGATGGAAGGAAAAACGATGGAGGAAAGGAAAGGGCAGACACCCGACAGTAGCACTACATCGAGTGAGTGGATGGTGAGCGCCCCCACCTACCACAATCAAAGTTCAAACTGTGCTTATTTTTTTCATGGAACACTATATGAAGCTCGTTGATGTCATCAGGTCCAACGATAGGAACTGGGGAATAAATCGGTCCCTGCAGTCTACCTGAGGAAGAAATTGTATGACCTTATCATGTGATGGCTTTTTGAAATTCTTGATGGCAATTTCTGTTTTCTAGTTATTATTATTATTATCATTGTTATTGTTGTTGTTGTTGTTCTTCTTCTTCTTCTTCTTTCTTATGAAGATGTAAATTGCTTGTATTCGCTCAGTTTCAAAATATGGCCATCATATTTGGCCATCTGAGTCCCCCAGCTAGTGGCTTCATATGACCCAGTATCATCCAGTTCCCAGTACTGGTTTTCCAGTCACATCCAAGAACCTATAAAAATAGTCTGTTCACGGATTCTCAGACACCGCTAAAGGTACAGACTTCAAAGTTTTGTGGGATATAGTCAAGGTCGGGGAGCAGCTCTGAAATGATTATGGGCTTATTGGGCTTGTAGTTTCTGAGATCACCCAGGGGTCAATGGAAAGTAGTTTGGGCTCCGTCATTTTTGCCCTGCGGTGATTGTGTTGCTTTCACCTTGCCCACTATGTTTGACACTCTTCTAGTAGGGGAACCCTACTTCACCAGCTCTTCCCTTCGCAGTGCTCACTATATGGAAGGCGTTGAAATCACCAGGGTCCGGTGATAGCTTGTCACGTTATGAGTTATTAAAATTGCTTGTGACGTTTTCCAGTTTCCATTTTTTTTTTTTTTTTTAAATCATAACTCACCACAGCAGTGGTGAGTTTCATTGTTTTTCATCTTCTTCTTTCTTATGAAGATGTAAATTACTTGTATTCGCTCAGTTTAGAAGCTACGGCCATCATAAATGGTCATATGAGTCCCCCAGCTGGCAGTTTAAATGACCTAGTACCATCCAGTTCCCAGTACAGGTTTTGAAGTTACAATAAAAAAAACTATAGAAATAGTCTGTTCATGGATACTCAGAAACTGTGAAATGTACAGACCTGAAATTTTTGTGGGACATAACCAAGGTCGGGATGCATGTGTTAAATGACTATGGGCCCATTTGGGCAAGAAGCATCTGAAATCACCCAGGGATCAATGGATAATAGTCTGGGCTCCGCCATTTTTACTCTGAGAGGATTGTATTGCTTTAACCTTCACTTAACATATTTGACACTCTTCAAGAGTGGCCCTACTACAAGACCTTTTCACTTTGAAATGCTCACTGTATGAAGAGCATTAAAACCGCCAGTTACAGCGATAGCTACAATGTTAGGAAGTTAATAGTACCGTACTCCTTGCGCCCTTTTTTTTTTTTTTTCTGACCCAGTCATGTGGTGCTTTGCTGAAACTACCATTGGCAATTTCCGGTTTCTAGTTATTATTATTTATTATTGTTATAATAATAATAATAATAATAATAATAATAAAAATAATAATACTAATAATTATTATTATTAATAATATTATTGTTATTATAATTATCATTGTTATTACTATAATAATAATAATAATAATAACAATAATAATACTATTATTATTATTATTATTATTATTATTATTATTATTATTATTATTACTATTAGTACTATTATTCTTATGATTTGTCTCCATCTACTACGTACAGTTCCCCAAGTAGAAAGTGCATCCAAATAATATGATGCATGGAGATATTTGACAGGTGCTCCATAGTAAACACGTGTTTTTGTGAATGAATCACTCAGAAGCCTCAGTCAGTTGTAAGGAGAGAAGTTACTGGCTGAACCACTTAATATCATCAAGTCGTTAATATTTCCTGTTTTATACAGTAAGCGAAAGCTGTCAGTGTGTGTTTGTAGTGTACTGTTTATGATAATATAAATTAGATTTCTATGAAACAATGACTAAGTGAGGTGACAAAACAAGGACAACTGAAATCCTCATATGTAACTTCATAGCCATATTAACTGGCACCTTCACAGACAGGAGGTGAGCGGCAAATAGAATGCATTCGAATCATCTTGACAGAACTGTTTGAACTATTTCATTACCTTGCATAACACCCATTATAATATGGTGTTATATCTACTGTTTTAAATCGTGATGCTGAGTAATTAAGAGCAATTAATTACAAGATTGTTGAAATTATATTTGTCCTGAAAGGGCAATGAGTAGAACAGATATTGAGATCGAATCACGAGATCAGAGAATACGAGTGTCCTGTCCGAATGTCAGTATCATTGCCCTCCATCACCCAGGTGATGAGGGACCAATAGATCTCAGCTTCTCTGTCACAACACGTCATAGCAGTATATATATATATATATATATATATATATATATATATATATATATATATATATATATATATATATACAGGGTGTTGCTGAAATACCTTTCAATAGTTTCAGGACGAATAGATCTAAGAATAACAAATGCACTATACTATATGATGGTATGGAGGATTCTGCATAATTACCGAGACATTAGCCATATTACATTAAAATAAGTCTAGGGGATAAATACGAGAAAACTACCATCGCCTCAATTATTTTATTCCGATATGGATTTTGTCACATTTGGAGCCATACACTACTTTGAATAAGATGAATAATGAACCTGGAGCAGGAGATAAAGGTGCTTCATGTTTTTGAACCCGGATAAAGATACACCAAGTATCGCCGACGTGCGTGAGAAGAGGGGAGACCACGGGTAAGTACGAGCAGTGTAGAGGAAGCACCAGACATGGAAGCATACACATTTGCCGAGTACACGGACATGCTTCTTTCCTTAGGTGCAGCGGTAGGAAATGCAACCGAAGCAGTGAGGATGTATGGAGAACCTTATCCCAACCGGAGGCTACCATCTCGACCTACATTCCTCTCTGTTCAAAGACGACTGCGGGAAAACTGCACACTGAATGCAAAGCCATTAGACCGAGGATGGCCACGTGATGGACAACTACTTGATGCAGAAGAGGATATTCCTGATGCCATTGCAGAAGATTCGTCTACAAGCACTCGTCGACTTGGTGCAATATTTGGTATGGCGGATTGTACAGAGGAATGGCCTGCTCCAATATCATCATTAAAATATCCAAGCACTGAGTGAACATGATTGTCTCCCACGAATGGTGTTCTGCCGATGGCTCCTTAGTCAGCAGAGAGAGAACAACGGTTTCACTGCATTGGTATTGTTTACTGATGAGGGTACATTCACAACAGAAGGCATGGTAAACGTACATAACACACACACACATGGGCAGCGGAAAATCCACATGCAGCAACAACTAGGGGACATCAGGAACTATTTTAGATCAATGTTTGGGCAGGTATTCACGGTGACCATTTAATTGGACCTTTTCTGCTGCCTGAACGACTGACAGCCAATGAGTACCCCAGATTCCTTCAGGATGATCTACCATTACTGCTTGAGGATGTGCCCCTCAGAATCCGTAACCAAATGTGGTTCATGCATGATGGGGCTCCTGCTCAGCATTTACTACGGGGACGACCTTAATGTTCGATACCCTGACAAGTGGATTGAGCCTAGTGGTCCTGTCGTCTGGCCACCTAGATCACATGATCTAAATCCTATCTTTGGGGTCATCTGAAGAGCAGGGTGTACGCAACACGAATCAACACCAGTGAGGCACTGTGGCACAAAGTTCAAGGTGGTTGCAAGGTCCGTAAAACACCATTTTTTTTTTTTTTTTTTTTTTTTACGAATACGTCAGTCGCTTGTGTGCCATGCCCAAGCTTGTATTAACGAGGGAGGGAGAAACTTCGAGCACCTATTGTAAATACAGTCCAGATATCATAAAATCCATATCAAAATAAAATAATTGAGGTGATGGTAGTTTTCTCGTTTTTGTCACCTACACTTATTTAACGGAAAATGTCTAATATTTCGGTAATTATGCAGAATCCCTCATACCATCATATAGTATAATGCATTTATCATTGTTAGACCTATTCGTTCTGAGATTATTGAAAGGTATTTCTCCAACACCCTGTATATATAATGGATATACTATATATATATATATATATATATATATATATATATATATATATATATATATATATATAGTTACATAGCCTATGATTTCATCATCCTTTGTGTAATTTTAGCGCACAGTATGCTGTATGTTTGATCACGAGCGTGTTCTGCCTCAGTCCCCCCCTTCTACCGTTATAGTAGAGTAAGTCGTCATTTCTGTTGTTGAGTGCGGGATTGTCAACTCTTTGTCCCCATGGCTTCATTTGCGCGTCCTTCTTACAAGTTGTATCAAGCTCTGCTGGCCCCTATATAATGAGCTCAGTCTCTGCATCATGGCCACTTAGATCTGCTCCTCATTTTGTTCACATCTCGGTCCTCCCCTGTACAGTTATTATTATTGTGAGTGCTCAAGAAATCTCCAAACATCTAGCAGCTGTGTGTAATTTGAGTATAACTGTTGTATATTTTCTTGTGCTGTGTAGCATAGGGTTAATTCTTAGGCCTAGTGAGTTTTTTTGTGTGATTTGTGTAAGGGTTCTTTTTGTCAGTCATTTTTGATAATAGTTTGTATCTGTAATAATTTATCTTGCATTAACTGAGCAGTGCCCGGTGTATTTTCATTTTAACAGGGCTGACTTAGATAAATTTACTCTTGCTAATTTCGTGTTAATAGAGGCTATTGCAGTTACCCATATATTTAACCTGTGTTTTTTGCCATTACATTATCCTTATGAGTCCTGAATGTTTTGTTGTTAGTTTGAGCATTAAACTTTAACTTGTAATTTTACCTAACTCTTTTGTTTTGGACCTGGAACTTTACGGGACAGTAGTGATTTTTAGTATTCTCACTTAAAGTGTACATTATCTTTCTCTGTTCCGTAACATAAATTTGGCGACCTCTCATCAGGATATTCAGGATATTATCATAAGGATATTGCTTGATATTTTGTGACTGTTATTTATTCATGATGTCTACTATTACTACACTTGATGAAGCCAAAGATTTTTTGTCAAATGTGCAAACAGTGTGTGATGTAGAAAACAGAACAAAGAATGAACTTAAGCTTGTTGCCCAACAATTGGGAATTGCTGTTCGCTCTCATCATTCTAAAGATCAAATTGTTGACATGATTAATGAAAGCTTGTTTAATGTAACTCCTCCAAATGAGCAAACGCAGATTGAATTAGCTAAGTTACAGCTAGCCCTGCAGGAGGCTCGTGTGAAGGAAGCTGAATTTCAAGCACGTGCTAAGGAGGCTGATGTTAAGGAGGCAAATGCTCGTATTCAAGAGGCACAGGTACAGGCTCAGGCACAAATTGAACGTGCTAGGGAGATCTCATGTTTTGTAACACTAGGAAAGACTTTTGCATGTTCTGTAATGCCAGATACAGATTGTTTTAGAGTAATAAGAAATTTCCTTTGTAAATTTCTTTTTTCTTTGTGGGGAGGTGTTACATAGCCTATGATTTCATCATCCTTTGTGTAATTTTAGCGCACAGTATGCTGCATGTTTGATCACGAGCGTGTTCTGCCTCAGTCCCCCCCTTCTACCGTTATAGTAGAGTAAGTCGTCATTTCTGTTGTTGAGTGCGGGATTGTCAACTCTTTGTCCCCATGGCTTCATTTGCGCGTCCTTCTTACAAGTTGTATCAAGCTCTGCTGGCCCCTATATAATGAGCTCAGTCTCTGCATCATGGCCACTTAGATCTGCTCCTCATTTTGTTCACATCTCGGTCCTCCCCTGTACAGTTATTATTATTGTGAGTGCCCAAGAAATCTCCAAACATCTAGCAGCTGTGTGTAATTTGAGTATAACTGTTGTATTTTTTCTTGTGCTGTGTAGCATAGAGTTAATTCTTAGGCCTAGTGAGTTTTTTTTTTGTGATTTGTGTAAGGGTTCTTTTTGTCAGTCATTTTTGATAATAGTTTGTATCTGTAATAATTTATCTTGCATTAACTGAGCAGTGCCCGGTGTATTTTCATTTTATCAGGGCTGACTTAGATAAATTTACTCTTGCTAATTTCGTGTTAATAGAGGCTATTGCAGTTACCCATATATTTAACCTGTGTTTTTTGCCATTACATTATCCTTATGAGTCCTGAATGTTTTGTTGTTAGTTTGAGCATTAAACTTTAACTTGTAATATTACCTAACTCTTTTGTTTTGGACCTGGAACTTTACGGGACAGTAGTGATTTTTAGTATTCTCACTTAAAGTGTACATTATCTTTCTCTGTTCCATAACAATATATATATATATATATATATATATATATATATATATATATATATATATATATATATATATATATATATATATATATATATATATTCTCTCTCTCTGTCTCTATGTTTGCAACATTAAGAAATTAAGAAATTGTTTTCAAATAGGCAAGTTTAATTAAGAAACTGTATGGACAATAAATAACAAGAAGACACATGCCTAAGATGATGGAGAAGATAATCAACATGTTGGTCAACGTTTTCAGACAACTGTCCTGTTACGAAATCGCTGTCCCTCAGCAGATCAAAGCTAATGGCGGTACACTGAACACTGTAGAAAATATTTCTTAACACTTCATGAATTTTTCAGCCAGCAGAATACGAAGTCACTAGCTCTCCTAAATACAACTCTTAAGTAGTGAAAACTTAGTACGGGACTATTTTTGATACAGAATATAACAATAAAAGTTGTACAGAATTTCGATTTTCATATCGAACATGTTCATAAGACTTGTGTAAGAACGAGATTTTCTACTGGGAGTGTTCGTTCTTAGTCATATGCAAATATATAAAAATCTGTATTCTGGATTTCATCTCTTAATTACACATAATTTAAACAACCACTTATTTTTTGTTCCTATAAATGCCACGTATTGAAGCGCAACGGTCACAATCTTTTAGTGGTTTCTTTTGGGATTCCTTACTCCTCGCCGGATACACACTTCAATGGGCTAGAATATTCGCTTTGATCAGAACTCAGAGTCGCTGCTTCGAATATCAAGCATATACGAAATACCTGCTGGTGCAGTTGCCATGATATCACAACTTGATATACATTATATTACTATTATTCATATCATTACATACTTTAATGGTGGCCGTAAATAATTACTGAAGCATAAGCATTTTCCTATCAAATAATATTTGTTCAGTAAATAACAGTAACATATTAAAAAAAGAAATATCGTCGTTTCTTCTCATCGGTCAGCATCAGCCAATCACTGTCCTCCTTGCTCAAGCTGAAAGGGCTGTATGATCATCTAAAAATCTACGTGTGTTTACTACGGAGCAGATGCCAGATATTTATGTACACTACACCAGAATGTATCGGTGCACACTTGCCGCAAAGCAGTTTGAGACACGAAAGATGGCTACTGGAAATTGAACAACGATTTTTTCCCCATGCTGATAAACTTACTCTCTCAAGGGTGCAGTATATGGCTTGTTTATGACATTTTCTAGTTCGTATTGTTATTATATGTACAGCAAAGTAGTTACAAATAAATCTTACCGAGAATTCATGATCTAAAATAATCATTTCGGATATCATCGTGCCTTACCAGCGCGATACTTTTTTGGTGTGACTGTACATCGAATTATTTGAATTCACTTTCTGCTTGGGCAACTGTACGTGGAAACTAATGTTTTCACTGATATTAATATCATTATTCTCGCCTCAGAGTCTAGCAACGATTCCAGGAGAACAGTAGACTGCACGAGGATTCTGAAGGGCCTAGGTTTTGTGTCCTGGCGTGGGCCTTAGATTATATAAATGAAAAGCAAATCTCTCCAATGGGGTAAAGGTCACTCTAAGAAATAGTAGCAGACACATGCATTCTTTGACACCTTTATCTAAAGCTCTATTGTTGATTTTACACAGGAAGTTACCTAAGGATCCTTAGATCTTGTTTATATTATATATACGTTATATACCACATGGCGAGGTTACGTTATTTTGGCTACACAATAAGAGTAAGTAACTAATTATTATTATTATAGGGTCCTCAGAGTCTCTCGACGATCCCAGGAAAACTGGAGATTGTGCAAGAAATCTGAAAGGCCCAGGTTATGAATAGTGATATGGACCATTGATGATAAATATATTCCATATCTCCCCAGTGAGGTCAGGGTCACTGTAAGAAACAGTAGGTGGAAACTTGTGACTGTCCGCAAAACAGTTACAGTGTTCTAGTTCTTAATATTATTATTATCCATCCTGGGAAATATTAATAATAATAATAGAAATAACTAGAACCTTGTAACTCGGAGTCCCCAGGGGGGGGGGGCAATAAATTCCCCCACCATCAGCCCCTCTCCCGGTGACGACTCAGAGAAATGCTTGAACCACTGTCTGACTCACTTCTGCTTCATTTCTGCAACATTCGCAGCCTTTCCTCTAACTTTCTCTCTGTCGAACACCACCTCTCCTCCCCTAAACCTCACCTCCTCGTCTTAACAGAGACAGCTGTCTGAGGCAACTGACAGCAAACCCTTTTCTGTTTCCTCCTACTTTCTCTATATTCATTTCAAAGCCAAAAGTGGATGTTGTGTATATGTACGCAACGATTTATCTTGCTCTCATGTTCCTGAACTTGATTCTTCTGAATTCTCTACTCGCTGGCTTTGCCTTTCTTGTCATTCTCTGACTAAATATATCTGCGTTGTTTACTTATCTCCTAATTCTACTGACTATCTTGTTTATGTTTCTGCCCGGAATCGTGCTAAGTCTGTCCTTTGCACTGCTATAAATAATTTCATCCGTACTAAGTGCTCTCAACTCTCCAACTTGCATTCTTCCCGCTCCTTCTGACACCTTCCCAAAAACCTCTCTAACAACTTTACTTCATCATCCTTCCCTCCTCTTTTCTATTCTGATGGCTCTGTAGCTATTTCTTCTACGGATAAAGCAGATCTCTTTGCTCAGACTTTCTCCTCCAATTCCATCTTAGACGATTCTGGTGCTGTTCCTCCATCACTTCCCCCCTCAGACTTCCTCATGGCTGACTTTAAAATTTCTTCAGTTGATGTATTCTCTGCCATCGCTGGCCTCAATACTAATAAGGCATATGGCCCTGATGGAGTCCCTCCTGTTGTCCTCAAGAACTGTGCTTCAAGGCTTACACCCTGCCTAGGTAAACTCTTTCGCCTTTGTCTGTCAACTCGTACAGTACCTTTCCTTCTTGTTGGAAGTTTTCTCTCATTCAGCCAGTCCCAAAGAAGGGTGACCGTTCTCAACCCTCTAACTATCGTCCACTTGCTTTAACATCATGCGTTTCAAACGTTTTCGAGTCAATTCTTAATAGAAAAATTTTAAAGCATCTTTCCTATCACAACCTTCTTTCTGATAGTCAATATGGGTTCCGTCAGGGACGCTCCACTGGCGATCTTCTCACCTACCTTTTAGTCTCCTGGTCATCCTCCTTTCGGGACTTTGGCGAAAGCTTTGCCATTGCACTTGACATCTCAAAGGCTTTCGATCGAGTCTGGCATAAATCTTTAATTTCCAAACTGCCCTCTTACTGTTTCTATCCTTCTATTTGTGCCTTCATCAATAGCTTCCTTTCTGGTCATTCTATGGCCGCTGTTGTAGACGGTCATTGTTCTCCTCCTAGATCTATCAACAGTGGTGTTCCTCAGGGCTCTGCCCTATCACCAACTCTCTTCCTTTTATTCATCATGACCTTCTTAGCTGTACATCTAACCCTATCCACTCGTACTCTGATAATTCCACCCTTCACCTTTCCATTCGGTTTCCGCAACGTGCATCTCAGCCGTTACATCAACAAGCAAGGGATGAGGCTATGGTACACCTAATGTCTGACTTGGCTCATATCTCTGGCTGGGTTAAAGATAATTTCGTTGTTTTTAATGCATCAAAAACTCAATTTTTACACCTATCAACTGCACACAATCTTCCAAAGGAGTACCCTCTAAGGTTTAATAATATCCAGCTCAATCCTGCATCATCCTTGAACATGCTTGGGGTTTCATTTACTCAGGACCTATCTTGGAAAAATCATATTGCATGTCTTGTAAAATCTGCTTCCAAGAGATTAGGTGTGCTAAGCCAACTCCATACCTTCTTTACCCCTGCATATTTGTTGATTTTATACACGGGTTTTATTCGCCCCTGTTTAGAGAACAACTCTCATGTGTTGGGAGGCTCCCCACATACAGCTTTTCTCAATAGGGTGGAGTCAAAGACTTTTCGTCTCATCAACTCTCCTCCTCTTACTGGCTCCCTTCAACCTCTGTTTCTTCGCCGCACTGTAGCATCTTTATCTCTTTTCTATCGCTACTTCAATGGTCACTGCTTCTCTGAACTGGCTGCTTGCATCCCTCCACCTCTACGACGGGTGTGTAGCACCTGTCTAGCAACAAATTCTCATCCCTTTTCTGTACAGCTCTCTAATGCAAGAGTTAACTGTTACTCCCAGTCCTTCATTTATGCAACAGGTCAACTCTGGAACTCTGTCTGTATTTCCTACTTCCTCTGATCTCCAGTCTTTCAAACGCAGTGTGTCCAGGCATCTCGAAATGAATGGATCTTGAATTTGGCTCTCTTTTGTATTGTGTTTATTTTTTCTTGGAAGAAACGGTTTGTGGGCTCCTGGTCTTTGGTTCCTTCTTTCTTGCATTAAAAAAAAACTGTCCTGAGGATAGTCACTAGTCTCCATCTACTGCTTCTTAGTGACCTGGGCCCTTCAGGTTCCACTCGCAGCCTCCGGTTCTCCCGGAATCGTTGCGAGATTCTGAGGCCAGAATGATATTAATACCAACAAAAACAATAAGTGAAGACTAACTAGAACACGGACATAACCAACTTCAGTTTCAATAAGTCACAAAATGTTAAGATCATAAACACAAACAACAGGCATAAGGAGTACTATTAATTTCCTAACACTTGTTATCGCTGAACCTGGTGATTTCAACACCATACATACTGTATACAGTGGTTAGCACTTCAAAATGAAGAGGTCATTTAGTAGGGCCTCCTACTACTGGGTAAAGATGAAAGCAACAAAATCATCGCAGAACAAGAGTGATAAAGCCAAAACAACATGCCATTGACTCTCATGCGATCTCAGAAACTACTGGTCTAAATGGACCCAAAGTCATTTCAGACCATCTCCCCGACCTTGGCTGTTTCCCTCCAAAGTTTCAAGCCTTTACCTTTAATGGTTCCTGAGAAACAGCGAATAAACTATATTTGTAGGTTTTTGGACGTAACTCGACAACCAGTGCGTGACGGTTCGGACAGTGTGATGGTTAAGACAGTGCATTTCCTGAAAAAAGTATGAGACCTAGAGTCGCGAGGTCTTGCGTGAAAGTGCAGTAGTTTGTTTCTACCACACGGACCCTCCATGCTACAAATGCCACACTTTTCGATGCAGGTCATGGTTTATGTTGTTTTGTACCTCCCATGTTAAAATATGAGTGTAAGCTCTCCAACTCCATGAATGTGTCAAGCAGCGAATTTTTCATTATTGTGGTGAATCTGTGTTCCATGTAGAAGATATTGCTATCAAAAAGGAAGGTTAAACTATCTCGTGTGAAGTAGTTAATTAATTATATAGACTCGGGATGATTCGGACAGTTCAGTAGGGGGATGGTTCGTCAGTTTTCGAAGTATCCCTGGCTACAACATGCGTTTACAAAGTCTCAAGTCATTCAGTTAGTCAGTCAGTCAGAAATAGATATAAAGAGATAAAACGAGAAATTAAGTTTCTTCTGCAGCCGGAAACAGAGGCCTGGAAAATGAGAAATGAAGTCAATATTCAAGAGAGAGAGAGAGAGAGAGAGAGAGAGAGAGAGAGAGAGAGGGTATAGTTCGGACGATTTAGGAACTTGTGCTTCGTTAACTATAGCTTAAAACAGAAAAAAGCTAAGTTTGACATTATCAACTTGAAGACCCAAATGATAAGACAACATTTTAACATAAACACGATTACACAGAAATTTTTTGAAATTTGTTTAAAGAAGTGTCCACACCATCACCAGTTTCCGCTACTGGGTCATATGAAGCGGCCACCTTGGGGACTCAGATGGCCAAGTGGTCGTAGCTTTGAAATGAGCTCATACGAGCGTTTTCCGTCTTAGTAGGATGTAATAATAATAATAATAATAATAATTAATAATAATAACCTACCACTGGTGTGGTGAGTTAAAATAATTATAATAATAACAAGAACATAACTCACCACGGGTGTGGGGAGTTGTAATAATAATAATAATAATAATTAGAATTCTGTAACTGTCCTACGGAGAGTCATTACTATCTCCACCTACTGTTTCTTAGATATCTTGACTCCACTGGGAAGATTTGGATTTTTCATTTCTATCATCAGTGGTCCATGCCATGGCACCATACCCGCGCCCTTCAGATTCCTCGCAGTCTCTGTTTCTCTTTAAATCGTCAAGGTTCTCTGAGGCTGGAATAATAATACTAAGTTACGTATCATTAACAGTAGTCAGAATAAAGGGATGAGGTTTCGCGTTGTAGTACGGTATGCATAGTATAAACATGATCTGAATACCCTTAGGTAACTTCTTGTGTAACATGAACAAGAAATCTGAAAATGGTGTCAAAGAACGCATGTGTCTGCTACTGTTTCTTAGTGACCTTAGCCCCATCGGGAGATTTTTTTTTTCCTATCAGCCTAGATTAACTGCCCTACTAGGACACATAATCTGGGCCCTTCAGATTCCTTGCTTAGTCTCCGGTTCTCCTGGAATCGTTGCGAGACTCTCGAGGCGAGAGAAAACAAGTCTAATAACACAAGCGAAAAGAATAGTCTCCGCCTACGTAGTAGGTGGACACTAATAATGCCAGCGAAAACAATAGTCCCTACGTTGTATGTGGAGACTAAGAATAATAATAATAATAACAATAATAATAATAATAATAATAATAACTACAACTCTGCGCTGTCCTACGGAGAGTCAATAGTCTCAATCTACTGCTTTTTACCGACCATGACCCCACTTGGGATATTTGGATTTTATTTTCTATCAGCAATGGTCCATGCCGGGACACATAATCTGGGCACTTCAGATTCGCTGCGAAGTTTCCAGTTGTCCTGGTATTGTTGGGAGAATCTGAGGCTGGTAACAATAAATAATTACGTATTCATATCGTACTGCCACATTTTGGAAGCTTCGGGACCAACATCTTGTCAGATAAGTAAACTATAAACAAGTTATGAAGACCCATAGGTAACCTCTTGTGTAACATCAGCGTAGGATCTGAGAGAGACGTCGAAGAACTCGTGTGTCTGCTACTGTTTCTTACAATGACCTTGACCCCAATGGGGAGATTTGGATGTTTTTTCTTTCTCTTAGCAATGGCCCATGCCAGGATACACAACCTGGGCCCTTCAGATTCCTTGTGCAGTCTCTGGTTCCCCTGGAATCGTTGCGAGACTCTTAGGCGAGAATAATAATACCAGGGAAAACAGTAGTCCCCACCTAAGTAGTAGGTGGACACTAATGATAATCATTATCATCATCATCATAGTCTATCTATCTACTGCCAAACACCTTAATCTCGTAAGGGGTGGCCACAAACAAATCGCCTCCATGTCGCCTTGTCCTCCGCCATTTAACTGCCCTGCTCCAAGCTCACACATCCCTCTCTCCTATACCTCTCCACCCCATCCCTCTATCTCATCCTTGGTCTCCCCCTCCCTCTCCCCCCCTCCACCTCACTCACATACACTCTCCTCGTTAGTCTCTCGCTCTCCATCCTCTCCACATGGCCATACCACCTCATTGTGTTTCTCCTAACGCTTCCTATCACATCCTCAACCACACCACAACACTTCTTCACTTCCTCATTTGCCAGTCTGTCTCTGCATGTGATTCCACATGGTCCTGTCAAATAACTCATTTCCACTGCTTTTACTCTTGACTTGTGTCCTTTGCACAAGGCCAAAGTTTCACGTCCATACGTTAGAGTTGGTATCACAATATTGTCATGCAGTAACTTTTTCATTTCCATGCTCACTTCCCTGTTTCTCATCAGTGCTTTCAAAGAACCAGCAACCTTTCTTTCGTGTTTTACCCTTTCATGCACTTCATCCTCTAAATTTCCATCCTTACTCATCACCCTACCCAAGTATTTAAACGCACCCACATATTTCATTTCCTCCTCATCCAACCTTACTGTACATTCAGTGACTTCATTTCTCTCGAAGAAAATAACTTTACTCTTCCCTACATTTCACCATAATTCCGTTTCTTACAAACTCTCCGAAACTCATTCGCCAAGCCTTGCAGCTCCCCTTCATCTTCGCTTAACAACACGGTGTCATCTGCAAACAACAGTACAGGGAGTTTCCACACACTGCCCTCTCATTAGGGCTGCTGGAACATCTACTTCCCTATCTTGTATCTCATTGATAACCCCATCCATATACAGACTGAACAACGATGGAGACATGACACATCCTAGTTTCAATCCAACCTTCAAATAGATAAATTCACTCAGTTCGCTATCCACAGGCACTGCAGCCTATAGCACCCTCATCCATACTGTTCACGGCATTCAGCAACTTCCCATATACTCCATATATTTTTGATACTTCCCACAGTCCTTGTTTATCCACCCTGTCATGTGCTTTCCCAAAATCCATGAAGGCCACATACAACTTCTTAAACTTCTGTAGAAACTTTTCAGCTAAAGACCTAAGGATAAATATCTGATCTACACAACCTCTTCCCTTTCTAAAAGCTCCTTGTTCTTCTCCAACTGATTCCTTTGTTATTTCTCTAACTGTGTCAATTAGTATCCTACCATATTATTTTCGTATTACACTAAGAAGACAAATGCCGCTATGATTCCCACACACTTCTTTTTCCCCTTTGCCTTTATGCAGAGGAATATCTATACCTGACTTCCAATCATCTGGGGCTTCACCCTCCTCCCAGGCCAATCTTCACATCTTCCACATCCATTCTACTATAATCTCTCCCTCATGCTTCAGCATTTCACCACACACTCCATCAATTCCTGGGGCTTTCCTTATTTTGACTTTTTAAATTGTTTCCACAGCTTCCATCCCCCTGATTTCTTCCTCTCCTCATATTCCTCCTTCTCTCAGCCATTCCTCAGCCGGTTATACTCGCATTACTTTCATTATCTATGTTCAGCAGTTCCTTAAAATGTGCTCTCCATCTGCTCATTTTTTCTCCCTTGTCCACTAATAATCTACCATTATTATCTTTCACTTCCCATCTAACTTCTTTAACACCCTGTCTGACTCTCATTACCTCTTTCCAGAACATATTCTTACATACCCTGTGCTTTACACTCAAATTCCTTCCAAGTTCCTCATCCACTCTCTTCTTACTCTCTCTCAGTAATCTTTTCACCTCTCTCTGCCTCTCTTTATATAGCTCTCTTCCTTCTCTCAACTTCCTCCACACCCCTGTTTCTCATCTGTTCACTATATGCTTTCTTCTTTTCTGTCACAGCCTGTCTTACCTCTTCTTTCCACCCTGCTGTTCCTTGCACCCTCATTCTTCATCCCTTCACCCCACACAACACCTCACATGCTGCACAGATTTTTTCTGTGAATATCTTGCATACATTTTCCACGTTCCCCATCTGCTCCAAATCATATTTACCCAATCTCTCCCCCACATCCCTCTTATATTCTGCCTGTTTTTCTTTTTTTTCCATACTTTTGGAACCTCTCGACTCTCCTTGTATGAACTACTCCCTCCTGTCTTTCCCTTCTAATCATCCATTTCATTTGAACCTTGACTTTCACCACCACCAAATGGTGGTCAGAAAGTCCATTCCCCCAACCTCTATATGCTCTTGCATCCATTACACACCCTCTTAATCTGTCATCCACACATACATAATCAACCATTACCTTCCGTTCAGTCAGTTCACCACCCACCCTTCTCATCACTCGCCACGTATACATGTGGATCATTTTGGTCCTGAAGCGAGTATTAGCTATCACCAATCCTTTCCCAGCAAAAATGTCCACTAGAGCCCTGCCATTCTCACTGACTTCTGCAGGCACACCCCACTCACCAACTACTCCATCCACCTTCACGTTCCCTACTTTTCCATTTATATATCCAATCAAAAACACTCATTCCTTTCAAACTTTTCCATGCACGCTTCCACATTTGTCCAGAACTCTTCTTACACTCTGCTTGCAAGAGTGAGAGCAGTGGAAATGAGTTATTTAAGAGGAGCCTGTGGAGTCACATGGAGAGACAGGCTGACGAATGAGGATATAAAGGAGCGTCGTGGTGTGGATGTGGATGTGATAGGAAGCGTTATGAGGAACACACTGAGATGGTTTGGCCATGTGGAGAGGATGGAGGGTGAGAGACTGACGAAGAGAGTGTATGTGAGTGAGGTGGAGGTGGGAAGAGGGAGGGGGAGGCCGAGGATGAGATGGAGGGATGGGGTGGAGAGGTATATGAGAGAGGGGGGTGTGAGTAGGGAGCAGGGCAGTGAAATGGCGGGGGACAGGGCGATGTGGAGGCGATTTGTTTGTGGCCACCCCAAACGGGATTGAGGCGTCTGGCAATAGATAGATAGATTATTATTATTATTATTATTATTATTATTATTATTATTATTATTATTCCAGTTATGGAGGATGGTATCGGTTTAGACAACTAGTTTAGACAACTAGTTTTATACCTTTGCACTAGATTCATGATGTGTGTGTGCGTGTGTGTGTGTGTGTGTGTGTGTGTGTGTGTGTGTGTGTGTGTGTGTGTGTGTGTGTGTGTGTGTGTGTGTGAATTCCTTTTTGACCTTTTTGATGGCTTTGCATCAGTATTCTCAGGTGAGTTCGTCTGGTTACTCCGAAGCCCTTCCACTTTAAAACCATGATTTTTACAAGGGATCAACTTGCCTCACGAAATTCAAGATGATCAAAAATAGTGATCGGGGGCAGATGTGGCTTTGATATCTTTGTACATGTTGTTCACTGGACTATTATCCGTAATCCGATATTTGGCGTGTGGGGCCCCCCACTGCTTCTTTAGCGATCAGCAACTCTCGCCTCAAATTAAAATGATCAGATATAAAGTGAGCACAAGGATTTCAACGAAACAGCTCAGGTTAGTTCATCTGTTTCCTAAATAATGTCTCCCACTATAAAATTATCCACCATTATCATAAGGGAGGTCAGTCCCAACCTCAAACAAGAGCAACTACTACTACTACTACTACTACTACTACTACAGTACTACTACTACAGTACTACTACTACTATTACTACTACTACTACAGTACTACTACTACTATTACTACTACTACTACAGTACTACTACTACTACTACTACTACTACAATTACTATTACTAATACTACTACGACTACAACATCATCATTATCATCATCATCATCATCATCATCAACATCTCCATCCGTTTGGAAATTTCATTGTGTAGTCATCACCAATCATCATAATACAGTTCACCATCAGATGTTAGGTGAAAATTAACATCAACCTTCATATTACAATCCGTTGGCCCCAAACATGTTAACGACTGTGGTCACCCACCATATGCTACTATTTTTATTTGCATTATGCTTTATAAACTGTCCGGTATTTCAGCACAGGAGTCGCTGGCCAATGTGGTAATCGACCACAGGAACTTCGTAGTCCACACCCACTAGCGAGACAGGTCTGAGGGCTGATGATCTTGTGCCCTTGAAACATAGAAGTGCAGACTTTTCGAGAGAGAATGACCATCGACTTCTCATTCAGGCTACAATAGAGCTCTGAGGTTGATGCATCTTCTCAGATAGCACCTCCGTCAGTCTCGAATATACAGTAATCTCACCCCTGGACTCATCCCACCTGATATTGCGAACATATGTTTAGACAGGTCTACAGGTTGGATTCATTTTTGAAAGTTTTTTTTATTTCTTTATTCAGTCCTGTGGTATGCAGCCTCAAGAGACAGTTAGCGGTGATATGGTGTCATAAGATCAAATATCCTAATGTCGAAGACAGCCCTCTGCCCACGTGTCTAGAAACTTCGAACACTGACATTCGTGCTGGCATCATTTGATGTGTTTGCTGTTCTGTGAATGAACTGCTCACCAGCTAGAACGAGCAGCTGGCTGTATGGTGACATCATCGCAAATTTCCTGGAGCATCATCGCAGTGAGGTCACGAACTTCATCATGCCAAATGCACATAAAATTCCCTTCTTGCAAATCAATGCATGGTTTGCATCAGAGACAGTGCCACAGGCACACTGCTGAGGTAGGTTTTCTATTAGCTACCCATATCTCAAGGCTCTGACATCTGTAAATTCTTATTTATTGAAGTCAAAGCATTTTGTTTTTACAGTAGAAGCAGAGTCGTCAACCAGTTCGATGCCCCAGTCTCCTGTGCCATCTCAACTCTTTTACGTTGGTCTGGTGTCAGATGTTCAAGTACGTGCTGCAGGTGGTCTTTCTGTCTCGCTTCCACTCTTCGCTTATTTGTGTTTTTATGTCTTTCTGCTGTTGTTGGTCAATTTCGCTCGTTTTAACCTAGGTACAAATCTTCTGTGACAAGGATTTGGCAAGCCTAAGTGATTTTCTGTGTTCCTAGCTTGCTAGGGCTGCTGTGTATGTGAAGGGCTAAAAGACCCTTCTCTTCTGGTGTGGGGATGTGGCCATTGATCTGTGATGGGATGAGTGATTTTTAAGAGAGGAATTCAGGCAAAGTTGCAATGGTATGCTTTTAGGGCCGTCACACTTTCACTCCCAACTATTTTTGCCGCATCCTCAGGGTTCCAGGCATTACGGGAGAGTTGAGAGGTGGAGAGGGGGAGAGAGGTATTGTTTGCGCATCTGGTGAGTGTATCAAGAGTGTCTGGAGTGTGTCTGAGATGCATTTGCTGTGCATCAGGGATGTGTCGGAGGGATGTGTCCAACGACAAAGAACAATTTAGGGGATATGGTGGGTTGGAGGATACAGCTGGGGTGGGTGTGACAATCCAAATTTTCTTTCATCTTCTTCCATTTTCTTCTTGCCATCTGCTGATGATTTTATTCAACATAGGATACACGTATACTTTTCGAAACCAAGGAGTTCGATACAGCCTTAACCCGCCCCATCCCGTCGACGTATGGGTACGTTGCAACGATTTGCATTTGCCAGTCCCGGTGACATACCGGTACGTCGTGCAATTGCAAGGTCCCTAATTTGCACAGTTTTCAATTTTCGCACGTGATTTTTCATATGTATACACGGGACACCTTCCTCTATTCCTCTACAAGATGCCAAGCAGGGACAATGCCTTACACCACATAACCTCCCCCCTCCCCCCTCACGCCATTGTCTCGGGAATTCACCTGTTACCAGTGACCTGGCCAGTAAAGATATTCAGAGCCAGAGTGATTCCCCAATCGATGACAATGTGGAGGACAAAGTTTACATAGCATTAGAAGAAGAAACAGTCAGAAATAATGATCAGGTAATGTGGCAAAAAAAGGTCAGGTATGGTGATTAGTTAGTGAGTGAAACAATGCTTATAATGCCTAGATTACTGCTTGAATACCAATATACTCTCATACTACATATAAATTCGTATCAAGTAAATAAATAAATACCGTTTATGAGTTGTGTGAAATAGTTACCCTCCCATAGAACTCGTTTTCTTTGGTTCCAGCATGTTAGAAAAGCCACTCAAGTAAGGAGGAACTCCTACTTGGATTGAGTATTTTAAACCTCAGGTGAGCGATTTCTCTATGAATTTTCGATGTTTCTCACCAAAAGCGAAGGTTTTAGCCAAAAAAAATTTTTTCGAAAATACCTCGGGATTGGGGGATGTCGGAGGTGCGGAAAACCTCGGGACGTGACGGGTTAATAAATTCGGCTAGAACAAGGAGTCCTTCTTAAGTGAAAAGAAAAATAACTCAGCAAAATCACCCCCTCCTCCAAAAAAAAAGACCCCCCCTTCCAAAAAAAAAAAAAAAAAAAACCCCCCCCCCAAAAAAAAAAAAAAAAAAAAAAAAAAAGACCACTCAGATTGAAAGGGAACCCTGTGAATCCGGTTGACATACTTTTTAACTTTTTTTTTTTTCTGGAATCAGAATATTGTATTCATCCTGGGAAAGATACGCCTACTGAAAGGGGCTATATGTTAAACCTCTAGTTAAAAATATGTACTCTGATTTGAATAATATCGTCAACAGACGGCAAAAACTAAATGAAAAATACTTCCTTGTCCTCAGTGGGGTATGGCATTCTCATTACGCCTGTAAAATAAGCTCATTCTATGTGCTGCCACGAAAGGAAAGAGGTGGAGACTTTCTAGTGTGTGCTTCCATACAAGCATTCACAATATTGCACCATTCTGCAAAGATCCCACTCAGTATCACCAAACAGCATCGCATCATTTGGAATGGAAGTATCCCATCTTTAGTCGTCTTTCGCCATTTTCACTCCCTCTTTCCCCATCCTTCTAATGACTTCATGTGTTTGGCAAGGAAGAAAGAGATATTCAAGAGGAACAAGTGTTGGGACTAAAGTCAACATGGTCAGACAGTATTATGTGTGTAGGCGACAGTCACAGACATACACAAGCATAACTGACAACGAAAGCACCCAAGCATATTCCTGGTATACGACTTGCTTACGTTAAAGTTACATCCAGGTTGGCATAATAAGCTTTAAGGTATGAACTACCTTGAGTTGACTTTCTTAAAAGTCGTGGTCAGCCCAGCTTTGTGACCGACATCCTCGCCAGATAAACGAGTGCAGTACACTGACCAACTATGGGGACAGCTCATTTCCTTGTCTGACAGTGACAATGAAACACTAAACAGCAAGCATGGTAGTGCTATGAACGCATTGTTTGGGTTCGTGACGTCACGCACGTAAGGAATAGGGCCCCATGCACCGAACTCCAGCAAGGCCAAGCTTTAAGCATCTGGACAGAAAGACCTTCATTATGTAAGTGCTTCATTATTTAAGTGGAAAGTCCCACTAGCTTTCGTAGGAGTGGCAAAGTTCAGTCTATAAAATACTAATTTTGTTCTTTTTTCATTCCCATTTCTTTCTTTCTTTCTTCATCGGTCATATTGCCAAAAAGATAAGGCGTCCTCGAGCGTGCTACCCACCAATACACTTTCTAACAACAGGGCTTGTGTTTTTTGCACTCGAACTATAATACACGACTTACAGCCTAAAAACATTTTCTAGCATTCAGATCTCCTCTTAGAAATAAGAAACTCCAAGAATTCGTCTTGCCTCATTCCACGTAGGCATATTACATAAACTGTATCAGTAATTGTGGTAGCGATTATCAAGGAGTTAAAAGACGTTTTATAATTTAACTAAGCTGTATCTGGTAGCTAGCATGCTTCCACAAGAAAGATCATTACCTAGAAAACAAAAGCTTTAGTCTAAAATGAGCGGTAAGATGGAGGGATAGAAAAAATGCAACAACAAGAGATGAAAACAGCACTTACATTCCACCTGCTTCAAACGACTTGTGAGCAGTGTGGAATGTAGCAATGGGTGTACACCTCCGGACAGAAATTCGTGATACAGGGTAATCTGCCACTAGAGGTCAGGTTAATCGCACACGTCTACCCTCCCTTAACTCTCCCTCCTTACCCCCACCAAAACACTGATTTGTTAAGCGGATGGATCGGAGATTTGAAGCTTCGCTCACTCTCACGTCCTGCCGCATGTAATGTTACTTTCATTTATCTTACTGTTAGGTGTATTATCAAGTGCATAGATCCATCTTCAGTGCCATGAGAAGTGATTGTATCGAAGTTCTAGCAGATTTCAATACAATGACCTTAATGTATAGAGTCTGGTTTCCAAATAGTTATCCAACGTGTTCTAAGCGATAGACTAAAATCCAAGTAACAGTAAAAAAGTTATATAGCCAGATACGTCCCTCTCTTGCCTTGTCATGTGGACAGCCACATATACACACACCTACTTATCCACTTTCCCACCCAACACAACCCACCGACCTCACCCCTGCCACCCACCCAGCCCATCGATCCCTGCTATCTACCCTGATAACCCACGAATGTCACACACAAAGTTTACCCAACAATGCCACTCAACTCCATCACTCATTCACTTCTCCACCCTGAATCCATCCAGCCACTCAACCCAACCACCCACTTAGATTATCCCGACCACGCAATCGTCTCAGCCACCCTGGCGACCAACGGTGCCCACTCACCCTGGCGACTCCTTTTGCCCACACATCCCGACAACCTGTCTTGCCCACTGACCTCTACCACCCACCCTCACCACTCACAAATTCCACCCACCCTTCCCCCTCACAAATTCCACCCACCCTTCCCCCTCACGAATTCCACCCACCCTTCCCCCTCACGAATTCCACCCACCCTGGTCACCCAACAACGCCATCCATCTCATCCATCCACACAACCCTTCCACCTCTCCCTGAACACTCCCCACCCACCTCACCCTGCCCATCCACCATACAGTCCACCCACTCCTCCCACCGACCCACCCGCCCATCCACCCTTCTTACCTAACCCCAGTCACTCCGCCACCCCATTCACCCATTTGAACCCGACTTATCCATCAAACTCATCTTATCCAAACCTAACTTACCCACCCCCTACCTGACCACCCACATATCCAGCCACCTACCCACCCACCCCACCAAACGCATCCACTCACTAACCCAATTACCCCTACAACCAACCCAAAACCACTCCACACACCATACCCAATAACTGCCCCTCCCTCCCCTTCTCCACCATTATCACTGTCCACCCACCCTGGCGATGCACCGAACTACCACAGTCACCAACTCAACCTCATCACCCACCCAACAAACTGACACACACACACACACACACACACACACACACACACACACACACACACACACACACACACAAAACATGCATAAACAGACAGAAACACACACACACACACACACACACACACACACACACACACACACACACACACACACACACACACAGAAAGAGAGAGAGAGAGAGAGAGAGACTGACACAGTAAGAGCGCGGCCACACGTGTGCTTGAGCAAATGCTGGCAACATGTAAGCAACACAGTAACGACCACGCTGCAAACATGTTGGGAACAGCAGCTTCCAGATCATATTGGCAACATCATGGTGAGGTCTTAACTGCCTGGTATGGATACACTTATCCCATCGCCTCTCCTGCAAGTGTTCGAAGCTGCAATGAAACATGTTTGCATACATCTGCCCAAATACTGCTGCAAACATGTTCCCGAACATGTTGCCTGCCGTGTTGCCAATATACTGTATGTTCGAGAGCACGTGTGGACTCGCCCTAAGAGAAACAACACACACACACACACACACACACACACACACACACACACACACACACACACACACACACACACACACACACACACACACATACAACAGAAATGAAAATAAAGAAATGGTTTAATACAGAGTCCAAAAAAGCAAAAGAAAAAAGAGACTTGCTGTGGAATAAATACAGAAGACACAATAGTGAGAGAGCAAATAACAACTATAAACAGGCAAGAAATGATTATACAAATATAAGAGGGAAGGCTCGGAGACAGTTTGAGGAGGGCATTGTAAATAAAAGTAGTGATCAACCTAAGCTATTTTACAGCTACATCCGAAGTAAAACCAAAGTTAAAGATAAAATACAGTCCATTACGGATGAGGGGATCATCTGTACCCAAGAAAAAGATATTTGTGAAGTACTAAATAAAAACTTTCTCAGTTTTTACAAAAAAAAGAAATTTTGAGTGAGATGATATGGAATATGCATGCCCACATGTATTACCAGATATGCAAATATCAGAAAAAGAAGTACAAGGGGGTTACGTAAATTGGACAAAGGAAATGCAAATGGTCTTGACGGAATTTCAGGTTGGGTGTTGCATGAATGTGCAGAAGAGCCAAGCAGACCATTGTATTTAATATTTAAGGAATCCTTAGGTCAAGGTAAACTACCTGATATTTGGAAGAAAGCAATCATGTTCCCCTGTTTAAGAAAGGGAATAGACACGATCCACTCAACTATCGATCAATATCACTGACCAGTGTTGTAAGTAGGATATTAGAAAAGTTGATAAGGGAAGTTTGGGTAAAATATCTAGAACACGGTATGATAACAGAGAGGCAGTTCGGTTTTAGGAAGGGAAAATCATGTGTTACTAATCTTTTAAGCAGTTACGATAGAGTTACAGAAACATTACAGAAAAGAGAAGGATGGGTGGACAATATCTTTTTAGATTTTAAGAAAGCTTTTGACAGAGTACCACACCAAAGACTTTTATGGAAACTGTACCATCAAGGAGGTATCCAAGGCAATCTGTATTGTTGGATGCAGGATTTTCTCACAAAAAGGGAAATGAGGACAATATTAAGGGGAAATTACTCATCATGGAGGGAAGTGACTAGCGGAGTGCCACAGGGCTCAGTGCTGGCACCAATTATGTTTTTCGTATATATAAATGACATAGACAGTAACACTGGAAATGGAAGCTATCTAAATATGTTTGCAGACGATGAAAAAATTCAAAGGAAAATTACTAACATAGATTCTTGCAAAGAGCTGCAAGAGGAATTGAACAAGCTTCATGAATGGAGCAACAATGGCAAATGGAATTTAATGTGGATAAGTGTCATGTAATTAAATTTGGTAAAAGTGAGAGAAGACCAGATTGGGATTATAAGTTAGGAAGATCAACCCTACACATATCTGAAAAGGAGAAGTACCGAGGAGTAATTATCAATAACAGACTATCTCCAGATGATCACATCAGTGAGAAGGTACGAAACATGTATACATTGCTTGCTAATATGAGAATACCATTCACATACATAAAAGAAGATATCCTGAGGAGGATAATAACATCATTCATCAGACCAACAGTGGAGTATGCATCAGTAGTCTGGAATCTTCATCTCAGAAAACATATAGATAAGATTGATAAAGTACAAAGGGCCGCTACAAGATGGGTACCAAGCTTAAGGGATCTAAGCTATGGAGAAAGACTAGAGAGATTGAATCTACCAACGCTGCAGGAGAGAAGGAGAAGGGGAGACATGATTATGTTTTATAAGTGCATCTCAGGGAAAGAGAAAGTAGACATAAATGAATATATATGATATGGTGAAGCATTAGCAAGGGGACATTGTAGAAAACTGCATAAAAAGAGAGGTGATAAAGACGCAAGGAAATTTAGTTTCCCAAATAGGGCAATTGATCAGTGGAATGCACAACCGAATGAAGTAGTGTGTGCCAAAACTATTCATAAAATCAAGGATATGTACGATGAAAATGGTTTAGTTCACGGGACAGTGCAAGCTTGACTCATTTCTGTAAAGATACAATTAGGTAAGAACAATTAGGTAAGAACAGGGAGGAAGTAGTTCATAGCAACTTCACTCACTAATCATCCTCAGTGGTTGTTTATCCCCGAGGAAGATTGGCCCCACGTCTTACGAATTACTGTTTGATCGTTGACTGTATAATTATTGAATAGTATGAACAGCATGTAATATTGAAACTAGCATTGTTATGATATTTAATATTTTACCAAAGTATTCGCTCATTAAAACTATTGTCAATTGGATGGCATATCATGGAATCCTAATGGAAATAAATCCATAATATAGCTGAATTAGAGGGTGCATATCCGAGATACGAGTCAATGCACTGTGCAAGCTGCTATTAGAACAGTACTAGACACTTCCACATCTCATCTGTCCCCTTCACCGTCCCTAAATCCTCCCCCCCTCCTTTCCCTCCCTTCCGCATCTGTGTGTGTGTGTGTGTGTGTGTGTGTGTGTGTGTGTGTGTGTGTGTGTGTGTGTGTGCACGCATATATCTGTTCTTATCTAATTGTTGTTACGGAACAGAGAGAGATAATGAACACTTCAAGTGAGTCTACTAAAATCACTACTGTCCCGCAAAGTTCCAGGTTCAAAACAAAAGACTTAGGTAAAATTACAAGTTAAAGTTTAATGCTCAAACTAACAACTAAACATTCAGGACTCATAAGGATAATGTAATGGCAAAACAGGTTACATATATGGTTAACTGCAATAGCCTCTATTAACATGAAAGTAACAAGAGCAAATTTATCTAAGTCAGCCCTGATAAAATGAGAAAACCGGATAATGCTGAGTTAAAGCAAGATATAATATTATTACAGATACAAAATATTACTAATACTGGCTGACAGCATGGAACCAATATGAATCATAAAAACTTTACCAGGCTTACAAATTAACGCCTTAGGCTATACAGTACAAGAAAAATGGTAATAACACTTATACTCAAATTATACAGCAGCTAGATGGCTGGAGACTTCCTGAGCACTCACAAAAATAATAATATACTGTACAGGGGAGGACAGAGATGTGAACAGAATGAGGAGTAGATCTAAGTGGCAAGTAATGCAGAGACTGAGCTCGTTATATAGGGGGCCGGCAGAGCTTGATTCAACTTGTAAGAAGGAGGAGCAAATGAAGGCATAGGGGACAAAGAGTTGACAATCCTGCTCTGAACAACAGAAAGAACGACTTTACTATAAGGGGGAGAAGGGGGGAGTGAGGTAGAACACGCAAGCCTGGTCACTATGGAAGTCACGTGGCGAATCGTGAACAAACATGCAGCATACTGTACATTAGGATCATACAAAGGATAATGCATTCATGAACAAAACTGTATCATAAGTTAGAATTATACAAGGGATGATGAAATCATAGGCTATGTAACATTGTTCATACCTAATTGTATCTTTACAGGAATGAGTCAAGCTCGTACTGTCCCGTGTATTAAACCATTTTTATCATACATATCCTTAAATTTATGAATAGTTTTGGCACACAGTATTTCATTCGGTAGCGCATTCTACTGATCAATTGCCCTGTTTGGGAAACTAAATTTTCTTACGTCCTTCTCACCTCTCTTTTTATGCATTTTTTTTTTCAGTGTCCTCTTGCTGATGCTTCCCCATAGGTTACATACTCATTGATGTCTATTCTTTCTTTCCCTGAGATGTATTTATATAGCGTCATGTTTCCTCTTCGTTCTCTCATGTAGTACTGGTAGGTTCAAATTTTCTAGTCTTTCTTCATAGTTTAGATCCTTTAAGCTTGGTACCCATCTTGTAGCAGACCATTGAACTTTTTCAGTCTTATCTATGTGTTTTTTGAGATGATGATTCCAGACCACTGATGCAAATTCAAGGGTTGGTCTGATGAATGAGGTAATTTTCTTTCTCGGCATGCCTTCATTTATATATGTGAATGTTATTCTCATATTAGCAAGCAGTGTGTGCATGTTTCTTACCTTCTCATTTATGTGCTCTGCCGGAGAAAAAGTCTACTCTTGATAATCACTCTTCTTTTGATTATCCTTTTGATAATCTTTCTTCTTTTCTGATATGTGTAAGGTTGAACTTCCTATCTTATGATCCCGATCTGGTCCTTTTCCACTTTTACCAAACTTAATTACATCGCATTTGTCCACATTGACTTCCATTTGCCATCTATTGCTCCATTTATGAAGCTTCTTTAACTCATTTCGTAGCTCTCTGCAAGAGTCTGTAATTCTCCTTTGTATTTTTGCATCATCAGCAAACATATTTAGATAGCATCCCATTCAAATGTTCCTGTCTAGCCTATATCATTAATAAATACTAAAAACATAATTGATGCCATCACTGAACCCTGTGGAACACTGCTAGGCACTTCCCACCATGATGAGTAATTACTCCTCAGTACTGTTCTCATTTCCCTTTTCTGAGAAAATCCTGCATCCAACAGAACAGATTACCTTGGATTCCTCCTTGATGGTACAGCTTCCATAGAAGTCTTTGGTGCGGTATTCTGCCAGATGCTTCCTTAATATAAAAATAGATACCGTCCACCCATCCTTCTCTTTTCCGTAGTGTTTCTGCAACTCTATCATAGCAGCTTAATAGATTTGTAACACATGATTAATAGACTTGTAACACAGGCTTCCTTAGTGTCATAATAGATACCGTCCACCCATCCTTCTCTTTTCCGTAGTGTTTCTGCAACTCTGTCATAGTAGCTTAATAGATTTGTAACACATGATTTTCCTTTTCTAAAACAGAACTGTATTTCTGTTATCATATTGTATTATTGCAGTTGGTTTACCTAAATTTTTCTCATTAGTTTTTCTAGTACCTTGCATACTACACTGGTCAGAGATACTGGTCTATAGTTCAGTGGATTTTGTTTATTTCCTTTCTTGAATAAGGGAACAATGTTTGTGTGTGCATGTATCATTGTGTGTGTACGTGTGTGTGTGTGTGTGTGCGTGTGTGTGTGTGTGTGTGTGCATTTATGCGTATTTGTGTCTTACTGAGTCTCTCTCTCTCTCTCTCTCTCTCTCTCTCTCTCTCTCTCTCTCTCTCTCTCTCTCTCTGTATGTGTGTGTGTGTGTGTGTGTGTCTGTCTGTGTGTGTGTGTTTGTCTGTCTGTCTGTCTGTTTATGCATGTTTTGTGTGTGTGTGTGTGTGTGTGTGTGTGTGTGTGTGTGTGTGTCAGTTTGTTGGGTGGGTGATGAGGTTGAGTTGGTGACTGTGGTAGTTCGGTGCATCGCCAGGGTGGGTGTACAGTGATAATGGTGGAGAGGGGGGGGGGGCAGTTATTGGGTATGGTGTGTGGAGTGGTTTGGACTCTTCCAAGCCAAGCTTTCTCATTGCCCACTTCACCACCGCTCTAGGGACTCTGTCAAAGGCCTTTTCCAAATCAACAAAAACAAAATACAGATCCCTTCTCCTACCAATATATTTTTCCTGAAGCTGTCGAAGAATGAATATGGCATCAGTGGTCCCCCTACCTGGCCTAAACCCAAACTGCATCTCATCAATATTCACTCTTTCTCTAATCATACCTTCTAAAACTCTCTCCATTACCTTCATTATCTGATCTAAAGGCTTTATACCTCTATAATTTCCTCTTTCCAGGGCATCATCCTTCCCTTTATACACATTTACAATTACACTCTTCAGCCAATTATCTGGGACAACACACTCATTAATAATCATATTTATCAGGTCAGTGACTAACCCCACCCCTACATCTCCTGAGGGCTTCAACATTTCAGGAGTCAACCCAGACACACCTGCTGCCTTCCCAACCTTCATCCTGCCTATTGCCTCACTCACAGTAGCAGCGTCAATCAAAGGCCAAGGGCCAAACACTGGATCTGCTGGCTCTAAACCTTCCCTGTCCCAGTGAAACTCCTCATTCAACAACCGGCTATAATAGTCTCTCCATGCATCTTTAATATCCTCACTGTTCACCACTACCCTTCTTTCATCATTCTTCACACACTGCTCACCTATAATATCCCGATTATCCCTCTTCATCTGATATGCCACCTTAAATATCCTATTTTTACTTTCCCCATGATTCAGGTTATCAAGTAAAAGTCTCTGTGACTCAGACTTCGCGCTGTATACCTCTCTTCTAGCCCTACACTTGGCAGCCAAGTATTCCTCCTTGCTACCACTCTTCTTCCATTCCCGGAAAAGCCTTCTTTTCTCCCTGTGCAGGGTATTCTCTTGTGCAGGGTATTCACAGAAGAAATCTGTGCAGCATGTGAGGTGGTGTGTGGGGTGAAGACAAGACTAAAGGGGGTGCAGGGAACAGTATGGTGGACTGAAGAGGTGAGAGAGGCTGTGGCACAAAAGAAGAAAGTATATAGTGGGTGGATGAGATACAGAGGCGTGGAAGAAGTTGAGAGACGGAAGAGAGAGTTATATGTAGAGAGGAAGAGAGAGGTGAAAAGATTAGTAAGAGAGAGTAAGAAGAGAGTGGATGAGGAATTTGAAAGGAACTTGAGGGAATATAAGAAAATGTTCTGGAAAGAGGTAAAGAAAGTTAGACAAGGAGCCAAAGAAGTTACCCGGGGAGTGAAAGATTAAAGTGGTATATTACTAGCGGAGAA
Organism: Coenobita brevimanus; assembly: GCF_032717465.1. NCBI lineage: Eukaryota > Metazoa > Arthropoda > Malacostraca > Decapoda > Coenobitidae > Coenobita > Coenobita brevimanus. The sequence goes on along the minus strand of NC_137064.1, from coordinate 17,259,272 downwards.
GGGAGAAAAAGTGAGTAGATGGAAAGAACACTTTAAGGAACTGTTGAACAAAGAAAATGAAAATAAGCCGAGTATAAGTGGCTGGGGAATGGCTGGGAGAAGGCGGGATGTGAGAAGATAGGAAGAACTCAATAGAATGGAAGTTGTGGAAGCAATGAAGAAAGTTAAAATGGGGAAAGTCCCAGGAATTGATGGAGTGTGTGGTGAAATGCTGAAGCATGGGGGAGAGATAGCAGTAGAATGGATATGGAAGATGTGCAGATTGGCATGGGAGGAAGGTAGAGTCCCGGAGGATTGGAAGTCATGTATAATTATTCTCCTGTACAAAGGTATAGGGGAAAAAAGAAGTGTGTGGTAATCACAGGGGCATTTGTCTTCTTAGTGTAATAGGTAAAGTATATGGTAGAATACTTATTGACAGAATCAGGGAAATAAGAGAGGAATTAGTTGGAGAAGTACAGGGAGGTTTTTGGAAGGGAAAAGGTTGTGTAGATCAGATATTCATATTTAGATCTTTAGTGGAAAAGTTGCGAGAGAAGGGAAAGAAGTTGTATGTGGCCTTCATGGATTTGGAGAAAGCATATGACAGGGTGGATAGACAATGACTGTGGAAAATATTAAGAATATATGGAGTAGATGGAAAGTTGTTGAAGGCCATGAAGAGTATGTATGAGGGTGCTAAGTCTGCAGTGCGTGTGGATAGTGAACTGAGTGAATTTTTCTATTTGAAGGTTGGATTGAAACAAGGATGTGTCATGTCTCCATAGTTGTTTAATCTGTATATGGATGGGGTTATAAAAGAGATACAAGGTAGGGCAGTGGATGTTGGAGCAGCCCTGGTTAGAGATGGTAGTGTTTGGAAACTCCTTGTATTGTTGTTTGCAGATGATACTGTGTTGTTGAGTGAAGACGAACGGGAGCTGCAAGGTTTGGTGAATAGGTTTGGGTGAGTGTGTAAGACGCGGAATCTAAAGGTGAATGTAGGGCAGAATAAAGTTATGGTCTTTGAGAGAAATGAAGTCACTGAATGTACAGTGAGACTGGATGGTGAGGAAATGGAAAATGTGAGTACGTTTAAGTACTTGGGTAGTGTGATGAGTAAGGATGGAAGTTTAGAGAGTGATGTGCTTGAAAGGGTGCAGCAGGGAAGAAGGTTTACTGGTTCCTTGAAAGCAGTGATAAGAAACAGGGAAGTGAGCATGGAAGTGAAACAGCTACTACATGACATTATTGTGATACCAACTCTAGCGTATGGAAGTGAAGCTTGGACCATGTTGAAGGGACACAAGTCAAGAGTGAGAGCAGTGGTAATGAGTTATTTGAGAGGAGTGTGTGGAGTCACATGGAGAGACAGACTGACAAATAAGGAAGTGAAGGGGCGTTGTGGTGTGGATGTGGATGTGATAGGAACCGTTTGGATAACACACTGAGGTGGTTTGGACATGTGGAGAGGATGGAGAGCGAGAGACTGACGAGGAGAATGTATGTGAGTGAGGTGGAGGGGGGGAAAGGGAGGGGGAGGCCAAGGATGAGATGAAGAGATGGAGTGAAGAAGTATATGAGAGAGGGGGTTATGAATTGAGAGCAGGGCAGTGAAATGGGGGGGGGACAGGGCAACATGGAGGCGATTTGTTTGTGGCCACCCCTTACGGGATTAAGGCGTCTGGCAATTGATAGATAGATAGATAGTTATTCTTGATATTTGTTTCTTTACTTTAGACAAAGAAACTTTGACTTCAATCACTGCATGTTGATACAGAAGTGGAATGTTAGGTCATTTCACTCCTGTCGACAAACGTTTATGCGTTGTACAGTGTTAATAGTTTCATAACACAGTGTTAATCAAAAATTAAAAATTTTCCTCATTAGAAGGGCGAACCTTTAGAAACATCGACCCCAGACTACAGTATTATTAGATACAAGCTCAGTGTCCAGTGTACTTTTTCCTGTTGCCATAAAATAGTTTGTTTCAGTGAACATAAGTTGCTGCCGTGTATGTGATGGTATTGCATATAGGGACTACGATAATTTGTAGAAAAGATGAGCAAATTCTGTGTTTTCCGGTCGATGACGTATCTGAGATCACTATGGTGACACATCACTTGTATGTGGGTATTATCTTCACTGCTTTTCGTAGTTGGCATACGCATATTAATTCACATGGACATATTTATTTACATTTGAAGATAGGAGAGCAAGTAACAGTCATCATAAAGTTACGAGGTCATCGACGACTAAAAACTTTGATTAATTAGAAGAAATTTACGACAACGATATCAAACCGGGAGGTGAAAGAAAAACATCAGGGGGAAAAGAAATGGAAGCTAGACAAAAAACAGTAGAAGATGAGAGAAAATCACAGACAATCATCCAGAGAAGATATGAAAGTGACGAGAGAGAGAGAGAGAGAGAGAGAGAGAGAGAGAGAGAGGTTGGGAATAAATGTGTGACGGTGGGCTAGTAGGGTGGAGGCATGTGGGGAGCAGGACCGTGACCCCTCTTCCTGGCACTTGACCCCCGTACTCCCCCTCCCCCCATGACTAATGTCGCTTCCTCCCCCTGTCTCAGTAATTGTTGTTCACCCCTGAATGCTGCCCCCTTGTATACCAGTGTACACTCTCCATGCGAACATCAAAGAAAATTAATCCTGTGCACATCCTATGTTGGGTGTATCATGTATGCAGCTGCTTACTCATTCTGTGTACACACCAGTTACATAACCTTGTTTACAATTTTGTGGATTTGTTTGATGAACAATGTTGTGCATTTTTAAAAGCTCATCCGTGTTCTTACTCCAGTGTGTACTTCAAAAAAAAAGAAAAAAAAAAGCCAAAAACATCCCTCTTTATTCAGTATGATAATTATACCCACAAGTTATTTAATAGCGTTAAGACCCTAGTACGATATTTTCTGCAACGTGTACCAAATGCGCATGAATCAAATATAGTAAAAGACCATTATCGTATATAGCAATAGTTCATTATGTTGTAAAGATAAATTTGTTTTGACCCTCTCATGGTCGGACCAACTTTAGTGATCTATTCCATCTAACGCTAAACGATTTAATTTACGCAAAATTGCGTGGGGGAGACTGAAAGTCCTAATAGCGTTGGAACATCAAGTGATAAGGATTTCACTGGCCAGTGAGCTTTTGCTTTTGTCAGTAACATCATTTACTTCATGTCATCGATAGTCATATGACACGTTGTTTTTTTAAGTTCTTGAGATAATCACTAACTGCATAATGAGGGAAGAAGTGAATTCCTTCTCTCAGTGGAAAGTGTTGGTGTGAGGAACAGAGTGGAGAGTGTAGACCTCACATGCGGCACAGTGTGTAAACAGGATGTTGGTTTACTGCACAACCACCACCACCACCACCACCTTCATCCTCTCGCATTTGAGCTCACCTCTGTGACTTCGTTTTATGCACGTGTGCCGTACTATTTGTGTGTTGGGGGGGGGGAGTATAATATGCATCGAACTAGGGACTCGTGTTGGTCTTCCCCACAGTTGCTCTTATTTTAGGACATAGTTCTGTGCACCTCTCAGCATTTTTTCCCACAGAGCTATCAGAAAACAAAGTTACCTGTACTTTACTTATACATTTGGTTTTTATGTTGATAAAATATACATATTTTTTCTGAAGCCAGGGTGATATTATAGTCTACCGATGTGACTCAAGTGCGTATGGAAAATCCAAGTGTTGTTGTATAGATTATGCAAGAGGTTCGTTATGTATCATCATCTATCACAACGGCTGTTGATGGCACGCAGAAACTTCTTTAGCCGCTCCCAAATTATACCGTTGTCTTTCCATGGCATTTCAAAAACTTCCTCTCACCTCTACATGCACCGTTCCGTCTCGCTCCATATGCAAACCTTTATTGCACATAGCATGAAATATTAAAGATGACTTTATTATCGATATGCCTTTTGACGATATATCTATATATATCTACGTATATCTGTCTGTCTATCTGTCTATCTCTCTGTCTGTCTGTCTGTATATTACCTGTCTATGTATCTGTGTGTGTGTGTGTGTGTGTGTGTGTGTGTGTGTGTGTGTGTGTGTGTGTGTGTGTCTGTGTGTGTGTGTGTGTGTGTGTGTGTCTGTCTGTCTGTGTGTGTGTGTGTGTGTGTGTGTGTGTGTGTGTGTGTGTGTGTGTGTGTGTGTGTGTGTGTGTGTGGGCGCGAGGGAAGCTGATCGTGGTAGGTGATGTCCGCCATATACTCACTGGATGCAATGCTACTCTCAGGTAAGGCAACAATGAAACCCAGGAAAATATTTACTACGATGGGTGGCGATCATATAGCCAAATGGACGCCCGGTTGTCTAGTGGGTTAAGACGCTTCAGCAGGATTAGACAAGTATGTGCTTCCATCCGAGGGATGGTTCGGTTTTCTTGGTCACTTAATCCCACTCAGGGGAGAGCAGTGCTGGTCACTCTAGCCTTATATGTTGGTACTGTGTAGCCTGACTCTGATTCACTGAGGTCTTGAAAAAGCAACACAGGATTTAAAGACAGATACATGGACAGACTGAGAGAAAAATATACTTATGTTTACCAGCAATAAAACATGTGAGCATGTCAGTAATAATGGTACAAGCCTTAACTTATTTTATCAACACACACACACACACACACACACACACACACACACACACACACACACACACACACACACACAAACCACAGATGAGAAGCACTACAGTCTTGCCAGGCTTAATGTGAGACTTCCCACTCTGTACAGGTGGTCAGCGAGGAGAGTGGCATCACCTCTCCTTGTGGTCTTCCTCACAGGATGCACACAACCTTTGTCTTCCCTCCCTGTGCATCTTCTTCACTTACCCTCCTGTTCTACCTCGTCATTAAATCCAGGACAGAATATGAAAGCCCGCCTCTTTGATTTCAGATAATTCACTCAAACTCTCATGGAATTGCTCTGGTGTGATAAAGAAATAAATAACAGCAACAAATCATCCACAGTACGAAATTATCGTCATTACCATTTGGATCTCAGTGTTGCCTAATGTTCATGCAAAGGGTACATAAAAAGACCACCTGCAACTCCCACCTGCATTCAAACTTTGCTTTTATAGTTATGCGTGTCACTGCCTCACCCTCACTGTGCTTCATACCGCTTAACTCATTGTGAAATGGTGACACACTGTTATTAGTGGTTTTTATCTATTGCCGTACGATTTAGTCTGCATTAGGAAATTTGTGCTCCTCAGAGCGGCAAGCATAGCCTAACATCAACAATCGCATTTACTGGAGGTTCTTTGCATCAACTCATATTTCTTGTGTAACAAGTGATTATAAAAGACCGTTTTGTTGTGTGTAAGATTAGGCTCCAATAAACTAGATTAGACAGATGGAACAATTTGCAGGATGATGTGATGAACGTCATTAAAAGGAAAAAAAAATACATATATGCTGTTATTTGCTTTCTGTTGAAAGAGACTTAAAAAATAATTTAATTAACGATGGTCCTAGGAATCATCTTTTTGGAGCCCGTGGGGCAATGTTTGAAGTTTCATGAGATCATATAGTACGATGCCTTATATCTCACATACCATATTAGTCTTGCTACCATCTGACGAATATACAGTATGTCCCATAAAATGATCTTTTTCCTGTGAAGAGATTAAAAAGAATCACTATTTCCCTGTCACGGGGTTTTTAAAATAAAAGCAATTATTAAATGATAATGTTCAATAATACTGAAGAGCAGGGACAATGAATTGTCTTGCTAAATCAAGCAATGATTACTTTTACCGGTCTGCTTGTGAGACTCTCTCAGAACGAGAATTTATAAACTTTCTCAACAGTACACAGCAGAGACTAGTTACTCAATTGCTGTTTATTAGTACTGTTAGCCTCTGGAGAAAGTTACTTCATCCCTGACAATAAATAATTAATACTATTAATAATATCAGGTTCTTGCTGATGCGTAACTCCTAGAAGGCACAACGGATTTTAAGCTTAATACAACAAGACTGGCCTAAGTACCAGTTATGAATAGCAAAACGTTTATGCAAGCTAGGAGCTATAAGGGAAATAAGCTTAATTGTGGAGAAATGAAACACGAGTTTACATTACATTAAGCTCAAGAAAAAGAACTGTTAAATTTATTGATTACAAAGAAATAAATTTAACGTTACATTTCAAATGAATTCAAATAAAGAGATCGTACTCACTCACTCACTCAAAAGCTAAATTCTTATGCCTAGGAAAAGCACCTTAACTAAACTCTTAAGTCTAGGAAAACGAAAAGGAAATACTGGTCAATGAATGTGGTGTATCACCAACGAAGGGTGGGAGCCTGGAGAACTGTAGTCTAGTGGAGTCTGGGTGCTAGCTGACCTCTCACTCTCTCACTGCTGGAGCACAGAACCTCACTCCGTCACGACAGACACTTGACTGGCTATTCAAATACAATGCGTGTGGTAGAACGCACAGGCCAGCCCAGAAAGCGTGGCCAACGGTTTAGGCAAGCAGGGACGAACAATAAAGAAACAATAATATCGCTCAGTAGAACACTTAATGACGTGCATTAGATCGGTCACTTTTGAAACAGTGACAAATGTTTTGAAAAGTATACCACAGAAATGGAGAGAGAAACAGTTAACTGAGCGATACACAGTCAGTTTTCCACTAATAGTTCGTGGTTTCTCACAAAAGGAAAATGTCGCGAATTTGATTCGTGACATGGCCTCTTCGATACAATAATGTCTTGGGTATTCATTTTTTTTTTTTTTTTTTTTTTACCGAACTATATCTTTCAGCGTGGCGAACCCACTGAGGTAAAATAGGTAATGTTTCGACACGATTACGTCTGTTTTTGTTATTACTACCATAAGATGTTTTTAATTTTTCCACAAAGATGACGTATTTTGATTTCACTCAGGCAACAACCAGACAGTTTTCTTCAAATTAGGAAGAGCATCTGGGAAGAACATCTGCTAAGTGATTATATTATCTAATTCCTCCAGTCTGGAATGTCCTGATTAATGGTGACCTATGTAATTTGGAGATACCAAGAATTTTAACTAAATGATGGGGTTAATCAGGTTAGGAAACTCTTCATCGCAAATGAGTAAGAATGGATCTCCACTAACCATGTCAGTACGATGAAGTCATTTAATATTTTTCATGAAAATGCCAAACGGCTTATTCTGCACAGGGGAAATATTTAATTCTGGGGGAGTTAATGATGAACGTCTACATATTACTGGACAGCATTTTCTTGAAGTGACAGCGTCCACCATGCACTCATTTGATGTGCTGCCTGGAGGTAATTCTACTCTACGTGGCAAATCAAATGTTTCCTGATTCTCGAGAAACTATTTCACTGAGCTTAGATGGGTATTCCTGGGGTTAGAAGAGAAATAATACTGTTCCCACATTTCCTGTATGCCAAGCACGTTAAAGGGAGAGGGTAGTAAAGGTAAAGAATCCCCTCATTTCCAAAAATTCCATTGAAGCGGCCCAGATGGCCTCGGTTCTGGGTCCTGTAACTGTACATGACTTAGTCAAAATACACAGGTTCGCGTGCCTGTGTGGATTATGAGTTATACGAATGGGAAATTTAAAAGAATACAAGCAATGGAAGTATTTCAGGAAACAAGACGCTACGTGGTGATTATGTGCGAGAAAGAGAAAAGAGCGATCTACTTGATAAAGGGGAAACTGTAATATGTGTAAGGTCAGCTACCATACGTGAAAGGAGTTGTTGCTGCATAATCCCGTTTCACCTGGCCAAGCAAACTCGTGGACTGAAAGTAAGCAACTGCTTCTGTAGGGTCGTCCCACAGGTTCCTTACACCGTTGATGCTGTGTCTGAGACCTAGTGTGACATGTGCTGTGCGGTACAGTACTCTCTTATGTGTGTTATGTTGTGTGGGCCTTTGCTTTGAGTGAGCCACGTGTCGTCTGTGATTCATCTGTGATAACTGACACTTTATATGTCCTCGGCATGTGATGTTATGGTCTAATTTAAGGCTAGCTACGCGAACCCGACCAGCTTTAATCGGGAAGAAGGGCTGGTAGATTTATGTGTTTTGTTGCCCTGCGCGTGAATTGAGTATGTATGCGTTTCTCCATTGCTGTTGTTGGAATGTCTGGAGGTGGGATGTTATCGAAGAGGGATTGGTTATTTTTATGTGGCGATTGTTTTGTGTCTAGATGTGTTATGTGACTGTCATGTAATGACAAGGATAATGTATGCTGTACAGGTTGCCATGTAAAATTGTGTGCCTCTCATAATTGTCTAACAAGAAGGACTTTTGTTTTAAAGTGTAGAAGAGTTGTGGAAGTGGTTTTTGTGCAGCCAGTGATCTATTAAGCGTTTGTTCTGGATGATCTGCAAGGGTGTCATAGTGAATGTTAGATAGGATTGGGGCCCCATTGCAAAGAGGCGTAGGACATCACTGATCTAAGGATATGTTTGTAGAGTACAGACAGTCTTTAATTTTGTTATTGGAAGTTTGTCCCTGTAAGAGTCCTATGTACGTTGAGTCTACAAGGAGTGAAAGGAGAGTTGGTTTATTTTAATTAATGCTAATTGATGTAGATGAATTAATTATCATAAGTGTATTAATTCTGCATTATATGCATACATATAGATTATAAATCTGAGATGGGAAGAGCAACACTCAGTATTGCATCCTAAAATGATAAAAGTAAGGAGGAGAAAGACACGTTTGGGGATTAATTAGAGTGATACAAAACATGCCGAGGAAATATAAAGTGTTTGTGTTACGAGACCTAAACAAAATACCATGGGCCTTGTGAATGATAGAAAGGGTCATTATGGAATGACTTGGGACAGTGATAACAGACTGCAAATAAAGGACATGTTTCAGGAAAGATGGTTATGAATTGTTCATTCATATTCCGAACACAGTCAGATTCATGAAAAGGACACAGGTTGTAGAGAGACTGGATAATATGTTGAAAGCAACCTAAATTATTGTTCTTGTACAGAAAACGATGTTTGGAAGTATTAATGGCACGAGAGCGGTGAGAGGATAGTGCAAAGGGTTGTCTAACCACATATTCAGTGCAAAAACGTAAACAAGGACTGTA